>NC_079319.1:50601028-50913216 GCF_029931775.1 Euleptes europaea
TATATTGTTGATACCTTGGCAAGCATGTTTTGAGTACACAAGAAATAGGGAAAGCCAGACTGGTAAGGAAAAATAAAATATATTAGTGATTCATTTATGGGATTTGCTTGCAAAAATTGGAAAGTGGATAGAAAATTGTAGAGAGGAGGAGAGGATTTAGGAAAGGGTGTTTTTTTCCCTAATTAAATTATTTCACTATTAATTTAGAACACCTCAGTTTTCCAAAACTAAATAAAAAGTAAACAATGCAATCTTAGGAGCAATTTCATGGAAGTAAGCCCTACTGAATATACCTGAGCAAACATGCTTAGGATGTAAGAGCATTTTCAGGTATAACAAAAAGTACAACAGCAACTCAAATGTGCATATAGAGTATTACTTCTTGAAATGGTAGGAGTTTCCTTATTAGAAAGGTATTTTATTAGCAAACTTTAGTCTTAGCAGTTTGGTATACTAATCGTGCAGAAATCTGACAGAGAGAAACAGGTGAAGATTTGGGTCTTTGCAGTCTTCAGTTGCAGTCTTCAAGTTCTTACACTAAACTAGGTCCATGTAGTCAGTTGAAATAATTTCTCCTACGTTCAGCGCACTTTAAGTCTGTTCTTCAGGTTTTTGCAACTTCCACGTGACTTCCTAATTGTTTCCATTTACCAACTACTTTTTGCACATTAATGAATGCTATTGGTTAAGCTTCTCACTGGAGCAGATTTTAAATCTTATCGTGCTTCTAAATTACATTTTTTAAAAAGACCAGTAATTAATTAATAAGCAATGGTTTTGATTTATTGTCTTGACGATTGCGGCTTTTCTTACAATAGGCCCGATGATGCATCCGCAGGCCCCCTCACAGCAATACAACATGCCGCAGGGAGGTGGACAACATTATCAAGGACAGCAGCCTCCCATGGCCATTATGAGCCAAGTTAACCAAGGAAACCATATGATGGGACAGAGGCAGATTCCTCCATACAGGCCACCCCAGCAAGGTAAGAACAGAAGTTAACAGTTTTCATTTTCAGTTAATTAACACACAGGATAAATGTTCAAAAAGTATTTTGTCTCCATCCAGTTACATTATTTCTGTATTGCTTTTTTCAGCCTCTGAGATAAGTTTACAAAAGGGATTAGTGCAGAACATGTTTTTGCAAGCCCACTTGCCTCCAGTATCTTTTACAGTAATAATGACTATATGTTGATCATTTCAGACTAGAAATACCTAGCTTTTGTAAAGCTTTCCTGTGTTGGAATCAAATCTTATTTGCCCCAGCAAGTGGCTATTGACAAGCTTGTACTAGTTAAGTTTTCCTAAAAAATAGTTCTTGGAGCTAAAATGTCAGTAGATTTCATTTGAACGTTTTGTTGTTCATAAGCTTTTTCTGAATAAAAAATATGAAAAGATTTTTTGGTTTAATATATATGGATACTGTACATTCTACAATTAGAATGGAATATGTAGCTCTTGACAGCTTGAACACTATAGGCAGGTCTTCTACAACAGATGTCTCTCTAAAAAAAGCAAAAAGTATATATTGTGTGTTTTTAGAAATTTGCTTCCCATACTAAATGTTAAATGCATCAGGATGCTGTATGTAATACATAATGTATTCTCACAAAGCATTATATATGCTTTCTGAAGCACATTAACATGGGTGGGGGAACGCTATAGATGAGACTGTTTCTCATATTAAAGTGAGAAATTAGTAAGCGTGATAATGGACAAAATAAGTTATTTACATATTGACTGGTTGTGGTTTTTCAGGCCCACCACAGCAGTACTCAGGCCAGGAAGACTATTATGGGGACCAATACAGTCATGGTGGACAAGGTCCTCCAGAAGGCATGAACCAGCAATATTACCCTGATGGTAATTTCTCATAATGTTAACTTTCCCATTTTGCACACCTGCCCATTATTAGTGCTACACAAAACTACTGGATAAATAATTTCTAGTAAACTGATCACTAGAACGCTTCTTATATTTTACTAGAGCTTGCAAGTTCAATCATTTGAAATAGAAAGCATAACTTGATTCTACAGTTCACTGAAACTACAAAAACTTGTAATTTCAATTCTGGTACAACTTTCATGTTTTTATAAGAACCCCCTCATTTGGCTAGAAATGTAGCTGATGCTTCGCAGTGTCTAGGAGAGTTCATGCAGCCATGTAAACACATCTGATTTACAAGATTAAAAGATGGGTAGTTCTTAGTTTTAAATGAAAACACTGGTACTAGGAATCCTATGAAAAGATCAATATGCTTTCAATCATAATTTGGGGGTTTCTCTCTCTGTTTTAAAAGAATATGATAACATATTATTGGTGCTCATAACAATGCATAATTAGGATTTTAACACCAGCACCAACAATCACTTGGAAATACAGTTACAATAATGAATTCTTATTTCACTTATTCCACTGTAACCTCCATTATCATATGTCCTAAGAAGAAGTGGATAATAGACATAGGGCATAACTTCATCAAGTGAAAGCAATGCTGATTCCTCTGCACGAGAAATGAACCAAATGTAGTAGTTAAAAGTCCAGGCTTCTTTTACGTGTTATTATCAAATTAAAGATCTTTATATGAAATATTAGGAGATACAAAGGTACTGATAAATAAATGAGATTTTGAACTTAGGGATTAATAGCTGACATGACATTTGTTAATTAGTTCATGAAGTGCAATATGTGGGGGTATATGATTACCTTTTTGCAAAATAATACTCATTTCAGAGTGACTACTGGAATATTATTGCATGTGTTTTTTAAGTGCTCAGGTTATTTTTGCTGAGTTTTTAACTGTCTATTCACCACGGGTCACCACAGTACTCCTGGTTTACTTAGTTCACATGTCACGAAATCAGCCTTGAGCACTTCTTGGGCTGGCTTAACTATAGACAATTTTATGACATATAAGAGTCTATGGTAAGACAGTTCCACAAAAGTTGTCTTGCAAATACCGTTAAAGAACCGCAGCTGCTGCTTCATTCTCATAAGTCATATAGTGTCATTCCTTACTGCTTGGTGTTACACATAAAGCAACACTGAAAATGTAATATAAGGCTGTAAGTTATTCGTGTGAACATTTTCTATAGCTAGCTTGCAGACTAGGTAAATTTAAGAGACCCAACAGTTCTGTTATATTTGGCAAATATATGCTGTTCACCAATAATAGATGTGTTAAACGTGACCTATGAATATAACCATAATTCTAAAACGGTATTCTTCTACAAGCAAAAAAGTAACAGGATACAGGGATGATACACTATAAAGTGGAATAAAATGTGTAAAATGTGTAATGCCTATAATTAGGGGAATTAATTTGTTTTGGGGATTTTTTTGTCTTTCATAGCCTATTACGCATTTATAAATGGTAAGGGCCATGAATTCTTACGTTTTGGTAAGATATAATGCCACTTTTAACAAAAGAAAGTTTCCTTGTTATGGCAATGCCTATGAGGATAGAACTCACTAGTTTTCTAATTGGGAGCAAGGGAAATGTTTGAGATTGTAAGGCAAGCCTGAGAAACAATAATTCTTTTATCAGTAGCATCCTAATGGTAGATATCCCTAGCATGTGCTGGTTATAGTAATATGATACAGAAGAATTTGCAAGGAAATATTTCTTCTCCCTTTCCCAACAGATTTGGAAATAATTTTACGTGGGGTGGATTAATATGTGTTAGATACTTTATGGTTAAAATGCATTTGGGTTATTCACAATTCAGTTGAATTTTATTTGTAATAATTCACATTGTTTTTTAACATATGTTTTTGAATTGGAAATCAGTAAGATATGTGTTAGACAAAGTATGATAATTGGTTTCTTTGATCCTAATTAAATTCAGGTTATTTACATGTGAAAGGCTTAAATGCTTTCATTTTAAAAAATAAAGACAAGTATTTCCCCCCTCTAATAAAGATTAGAAGAAGCTTAGGACCCTCCCTTGCTGTGATGTTGCTAAATCTACTTTCATTAGCCAGGTTTTTTTTCCTTGTCACATGTTAATTCAATATGAAAGAAAATCCTATTGGTAAATCCGGCTAATTCGATTTCAAGAGTCTTTTTTATGTATTTCCAGCTGACACTAATTTTTTTCAGTAAGATGCAATCTTTTTAGGGTTTTCACCCAGAGGCCATTAACGTTTCTTCCTGTCTCTTGTCGAATTGATGTAGGTCATAGTGATTACGGTTATCAGCAACCGTCGTATCCTGAACAAGGCTACGATAGGCCTTATGAGGATTCCTCCCAACATTACTACGAAGGAGGTATCTATATACCTTCACACACACATGCGCACATACATTCCTTTTCCTCTCCCCTTCCACAAAGGAAAAAAAATTATTGCACAACATAACTTATTTCCTGCCCATGCAAAGCTCTTGTAGACTATTAGTTGCTGGCTGTTGAGAATTGCAGGGAACTTGAAGCATTCAAAAATAGCTTCTTGCAAACATCTAAAACTATAACCTTGATTTGTCATTTCTAACAGCAGTAAAATGACTAAAACACCGTTAGTGTTTTTTTTTCCAACAGTATCTTTTTATTTAAACATAAATCCATTGGTCCAGTTGTATATTTTGTGTGTACGTACACATACAAATATAGCGCCTTTAGGAAACAGCTTGCTGATTTTTGTGTAGCTAGTCTGTGCTCTGTAGCTGTCTTTAATTTTGTCCTTTTTTTTCATTTAGCATAGTCATGGCCTTATCAAGTCATGGCATCATGTCCCAGTAAACTTAATGCTCGTTTGGCAAAGATGCTGAAAAGACTGCAGTGTAGCCTTGCAAAACCTGGCTTTAACTGCAGTTTGTCTGGCCGAATTCTTTCTGTTTTGGTTTGAGTTTTCTTTTTGTTTTTTCTTTCCAGTTTTTGAGATCAAGACTTGCATTTTCGTTTTGTTTTTGTGGTGTTGGCTGTGCATCTTAGAATAAATATAAACTAGAATCAGAGGAAGTGCCTTTAATTGTTTCTGCTTACCATACTTTCAGGAAATTCACAATATGCTCAACAGCAAGATGCATATCAAGGACCACCTCAGCAGCAAGGATATCAACAGCAACAGTACCCAAGTCAGCAAGGTTATCCTGGACAGCAGCAAGGTTATGGTAAGTAGTGGAGGACAGGTTGCCATGGGGGGAAAAGGAAGTCAAGCAGGAATTTTGTGAACCTCCTTTAACACCTACAGACTCCCTACCGAAAGGTTAAAATATGCATATAGATGCAGTAAACTATGATAGTAATTTTTATCAGTCCGAGTGGTCTTTCACACTAGGCCATTGGGAATTGCCTTAGTTTCTCCTGTAAAATTACCCCACAATGTATAGCACATCAGATCACATCTAGCCGCCCCCCCTCCCCCCCTCCCATGGGCAGATAACACCCTCTGGGCTATTTTGGGTCAGGGGAAGGCTGAGGCCTCTTCTCCCTACACGCCATGGTCCTGATCCAAATCAGACCCCTGTAGTGCTTGGGATTTTAGTTTCCAGCATCTAACATCTGACTAAGTGGAATGAGACTCTAGTTGAAGGAACCCATACCCAGCTCAAGGGGGCAAAATGGCATGTCTGGTTTTGCCCTGAAAATTGTTGATTTCAGTGAAGTTCTTTCAAAATAAGTAAGCTTAGGATCACAGCATCAGAGTTGCTCTTTAAAAAATGTAGGTATCCTATAAGTTCTGACTTTGAACCACCATCAAAACCAGAAGGTTCAGTGTGGCTATCAGTCATCTGACTATAAAAATGATTATTTCCTATGTTTAGTGGTCTAACAGTGCAGTCCTAAGGAAAGTTATACCCTACTAAGTCAACTGAAGTGAGTGTAACTCTATTAAGGATTGCACTGTAAATCAACAAAACTTTAAACTGCAGTATGTATTAATGTCACTGTTCTGTACATGTGTAATTATAATTGTTCAGGTAAATACTGAAATAACACCCGTTCATATAATTCATTTTACTTATCTAATAGTTGTCATAATTTGTGTTTGAGCATCATAATAAAATATAACATCAACATGTTTCATAACAAAGTAGAACGATCAGTACCTGACTTGTCTGAACCATTTTGTAATGTGGTTCTGATATTCAGTGGACCTACCTAAGAATGGTAAAAGTGTAGACTCTACATACAGCCTGTGTCCGGAAACTCCCTAGTATTTTATGCCAGTTAAAGGCAGCTGTATGGTTTGAATCCATGCCCGCTTGTACAAATGGAGAGGGCAAATTCCACCAATTTTCACTGAAACCCCTCTCACCTCCTTCCCATATCACATCTTTCACTGTTCCTAAGCAGTCCCGACACTCAGAAGTGGGTTTTGGTATAGTGGGCTGAAACTAGAAGGGAAAGCCAAGGAAACCATGTTCTGCAGGTAGAGTTCTGTTTGCAGGTTCTTCATCTAAGTCTATGGAACAGATTTCAGTACATACTTCATAGAATTCATTATTATTAGTCAGAATTAAGTAGTAACTTGTTTGTTTGTTTATTTGGATTATTTATAGTCCACCTTTCTCAACTTGCACTTAGGGCGCATTATGCAGAACTTGCACGTAGGGCGCATTACACAGGGTGAGTCAATACAATCATCAGGAGGGACATTCATTAAGTAATGCAACAGGCTGGGGAGGGCGGGGTTAGAAATTTAATAAAATAAATAAATTAAGAGTTGTGGAACCAACCAGAAGTCTAAAAACTGTATTGAAACAAAGCATAAGTATTAACGTGACCCATTAAATGATGCAAAAATTCCGTAGTAGGATCCTAGTCTCAGCAATCTATACACAGCAGCATAGACCACAGTCCCTAATAACTTAATCCAAGTAGCTTTGTTAATCATTTGGTATGGTCCAACCCTATTGCCTGTGTAGAAAACCCCTCTTGAATAATTCACTTTTACGTAGTTTGCAAATAAGATTAGGCTAATGCAAGAATAAGGTTAGAATAATAGCAAGTAATAAAGCTAAAAAGCTTTATGGGTCTTGGAGTACAAGATGCTACTGCAAAAGGAAATGCCATCTGGGAGCTTGTAAAGCGTCCCCTCAAGTCACAACTCACGGAGACCCCATGAAGTTTCACCTCATGGGTGAGCTGAGGTGGTTTGTCATTGCCTCCCTCTGCCTAGTACCCCCAGCCTTCCTTGGTGATCTCCCATCCAAGTACCAACTCTTCTAAGTTTCCAAGCTCTGTCAAGATTGGGCTAGTCTGGTCTGCTAGAAGAACTATGTTCTGTACTTCACATAACTTCATTGTGAAATTTGACCAGTAGTCTTAAAAGTACAATTCCTTGCTGCTGATACAAACCTAGACAATGAATAGTCTAATAATTCAAGACCAGTACTTGAAAAATGAAGTCTGACATGATGATCACATGAACACATGGAACTGCCTTATACTGAATCAGACCCTCGGTCCATCAATGTCAGTACTGTCTACTCAGACCGGCAGCAGCTCTCCAGGGTCTCAGGCTGAGGTCTTTCACACCACCTACTTGCCTAGTCCCTTTAACTGGAGATGCCAGGGATTGAACCTGGGACCTTCTGCATGCCAAGCAGAGGCTCTACCACAGAGCCACAGTTCAGGCTGTGTCCAAGATACTTTTTATGGTGAATTTGCATGCTGTTGGGTTTGCTTTTGAAATTATTTGTTTACTTCAAATACTTTTAGTGCATTGCCTCAAAGTCATAGCCAACAACCAACTCAGAATCCTAAAATCACAGCACAAACAGAAGCCAACATAATTATGTTGCCAACTATAATAAAAAACTCGCAACCATAACAACAGTTTAATTTCATATCTTCCATAATAATGAACTACACCATAAAAGTACTTGTAAGTTCTGCTGATGAATAGTTTTATTATATCAACATAAGAACATAAGAAAGGCCATGCTGGATCAGACCAAGGTCCAACTTATTTCAAGTAATATTTTACTATATCAGGAAAAAATTAAGTGTCTTCTGACCTAGTATTTTAAATACGGCTGTCTTGGAACTAAGGATGGGACAAATGGAAAAAGAGATGGAGAATATCAGTCTTTCCTCAGTGCAGCATGTTTGTTTGGATCCTGTGCCTTGTTCCATTTGTGCAGGCAGCACTTCCAGTAGCACAAGATTTGCATTGCACCCAGCTGTTCCTAAAAATCCGCCATCATCTAGGAGCAGGATTTTGGGGAGCATCAGTGGCTGAAGGGAGAAAGTTCCTGTTCCAGAATTACAGTTGTGCCTGTGTGCATAGAAATCAACTTGATAACTTTTTATCTCATGGCTGTGAAGGGTCAATATAATATATGACTAATATGCTTAGAGTGTTGGATCCACAGGAATAGACTATATGAAAGAGTTCCCCTACTGTTTTTCTTTAGGTTTACATATCTATGTTGGTTTAATTGGATATTGCAGAGACTTTGTAGGAGACATCAAAGTATTTGGATACAGGATCCCAGTTGTAATGTTTTTCCCCAGTCATAGAAGAAACTCCTTTACCAATAAGTGTCAGGAAGGATGATGGAACAGAAAACAGCCAGGAGCTTTGAAAGAGGGTTCTTCATCTCCCTCTTGCAGGCATCTCCTGGTAGGATTATATATCAGTATGTACTCACACATTGCCAGAAAGCAAACCATCAGGAAGTAACAAAGCAGGTCATTGTATTTGTACCCAATAGGGATGTAAATTTTGTTTCATAAAGCAGCCATTTTACCCTATCAAAAGCATTAAAATAAGAACAATAACTATTTATTTAGCCCATACACATATTCTTACATATTATCACCCCTGCAACTGGTTTTTGTTAAGGAAAAGTAGTACTTTAACATGCTCTAGTGTCACTCTTATTTGCAGATGATTAACAGTAAAGCAGCATTGGAAAGTATGTATTCCGCAGGTACAGACAGTGCAGTGTATCGGCAACCCTTTTCCAGTTTTGCAAACATTGGAGACCGTTTCAGTGTTTACAGCAATATATACAAATCCTGATTGTTCAGTCATTTTAACGTTCAATGCTTTTCATCCCTATTACCCACCGATGATGTGGTAATATATAATTTGTCATTAAGTCAAGCAAGGTGAGCATGTTTGCAAGGTGAAAAAAAATGCACATTGAAATGGGAAAACTGGCATCAAATTGCATTTTACAAATCTTTATATAGTTAGATATACTTTTCGCCTTCATATTGTAAGCATGTAATGAACAGTTCTAAATTTTACTTACTCGCTTTGGGCAAAGAGGCAAAATATGCAGGAGGGGATGATGCTTTGTTTCTGGATTTGTGGTTATCCTATTTAGTTATGTCCATTTTGGTCCATGAAATATTTCAGGTCCTTCACAAACTGGTCCCGGACCCCAGTATTCCAGTTATTCCCAAGGGCAAGGCCAGCAGTATGGAGGGTATAGGCCCACACAGCCTGGCCCCCCACAGCCGCCACAGCAGAGGCCTTATGGATATGATCAGGTATCATTTTTGTATTCTTATTTTAGTTGCTCATGGTTTATTGTTCAAATGTTGGAGAGGAGAGGATGATTACTAGAAGGCCTAAGTTCTCAAGCATCCTCTTCTTTTAATGATTGCTCGTACCAATTTGAGGAAAAGCGATAGACTGATATAAATTTTATGCAGTAGAGTTTTCTGTTGACTTTTTGCAATGACTGATCAGTTTAAGAAGACATGAAAGCTCAAGGAAGTTTTCAAATGTTTGTGTAAACTGAGTTGATTATAGGCTGTGGCCCTCCATCCTTTGTTTGTTTTTATTTTGTTTCAGAGCAAAATAAGAAAACTGCATTCTATTTACACTGTCTTGTTTTATTTCCAGGGACAGTATGGCAACTACCAGCAATGAAAAATGTCATGAGTACAATAGCCAGTATCTATTAGCAGCTGTATTGTCTCGTCAGCACTGTGGACATCTTCTTGTGAAGAGAATCTTCCTTTCCACCTAGTTTTGGAAACAAAAATACTCTCCCACATTGTTGATAAATGGCTGTTTTACAGTATATCGCCTGCTTGGGCTAGTTATAAACAGAAGTTATAGTCTTTCTGAAAAACAAATTTCACATCTCTACTCTAGATGGCAATATTGGACAGAAAATACATTGACAAACAATGTTTTGCAATGAGCTTAGAACTGTATATCAAACTGTTACATACTAAAATGTTGTGAACAGCATTGTACGTTTATGAAGGTTAAGGGAATTTAATATTTTTCCACAGATTCTTTTGTAAGGGGGAAATTTTTACAGCAACAATATTTTGTATATTATGTTTTTCATATGGAATATGCAAGGCAGTACACTACGCACTGGGCAAAGTCAGAAACCCATGTAGATAGGAAGTACAGATGGAGACATGATGAATTCTTGATCATGTTGGTCTTAAAATGTGCAAGGAGAGCTGGAAAAGGATGTTGCTGAATATGCATCCTTGGCAGACTCAGTATGCAGAATACAAATCCCAGTTATTTAAATGACAAGGTGATCATGGGCAATATGACACAATCTATAAAGAAATAATTTTGAAAGATTTTTGTGTGGAATTATTTTGTAAAAACAATGATTTCTAGCAGTGGCTTTTTTCTTTTTGGTAACAGGAGTACGTTTGGGTTGGATTTGTAAGTATCTTGCAATGGTTTTACGTAAACAAAGCTGTAATCTTTTTTAATTACAGTAACAAGGAATTTGAAAAGTGTTCATTTAACCTGGCTTGAATATACAAAGTATTTAAAAACAAATATAGATAGATTGACATGTATTTTATTTCCTAAGTGTATTTAACTTTTAGTAGGAAAAATTTGTATGTAACAAGAATAGTATAGAAGCTTTTGTAAAAGTCTGTCTACACTTTCCACACTGAGAGTTAATATTGTTAAAAAAGGAGGCATTTGCTGTGTCTGTCCATGTTTGTGCTGGTTAATATGAGACCAAGATTATGTTTTAGTGAGGTTTTTAAAAAATGCCAAATTTTGTTGTGAACTTCATAATGCTTTATAGTGTTGCATGTGAAGCAGCCACTGCCTAGATCAAGAGCATAGCCATAGAGAAGACAAGCTGCTTGAAATTGTCTTGCAGTTGTGTTCCAGGTGCACTACTGAATACTGTGTTGCAAAGGAATGTGAGCATTCAGATGTTTTGAAAGAATGCAACTAAAATCAGCCCCCAATGTTCATGATATTTTGCTATATTTTAACACAGAAATAGTGTTGATGTATTTTATCGTCTGGAATTAATGACCTAAAAATATGCATTCTTCCATAATGTTAGAGAACAAATTTGTTTTTACATTGGTCGTAGATTAAAATCAGGGCTCGAACTGAAACCCAAGGAATATTGGTACGAATGAAATGTTTCAAGGTTCTGTGCCAATTTTCCACCACTGTGTACTTCATTGCTATTTAAAACTGTACTCCATCAACTCTAACAGAAGAATAAATTATTTGTGATTTTAATTTCCTCATTTGTTCCTTTAAATTAGATCTCTGTCGCTCTGGTATTTCATTTGGAGACTTTGCTGCAGATTTTTATTTTGTAGTAGTTGGGCCAGGGTAACCAAATTGTATCTATTCTAGAACTTTATCAAAATTCTCTTGCCGTAGCCAAGTTAATTAGAATTAACTGTTCAGTAATCAGCATGTTGTTGTGTGTAGGCTGTTTGTTATACAATTCTCTCTGAAAATGATGGTCCATGAGGCTATAATCAAGATGACTGAATTAGATAAATGAGTTGAGACAAAAATATGCTGAACCCAACTTGCTATAGATATGTTATCTCATTTAAAATAAGCTCAACTGACATTAAGAAATAATTTGTCTTTCCAACCGATCTTGTGTTGTCTTATTCTCATTTTTAATGGAAACTAAAATTGCAGTTTTAATAAGCAGAATTTCCTCCAGGGCTTCTCTTCTAGGGAACAATGCATTTTCAAGGTTTAATTGTTTTATAACGTCCTATTTTGTAAAAGTTTTTAATTGGTGGTGGCAAACATTACCTTATTCCTCTGATATTGTGTTAAAAGAACAACTCAGACAATGGCTCCCTTTTATTGTTGGCATTTCTTCTGAAACGTAAGTATAAAATCAAGAGAAAAGAATACTACAAAATGGCAAAGTATTATATTCTGCATGCTGCAAGTGACTATTATTCAGTAAGTGCAAATCCATCCCAAAGGATTTTGGCAGGACTTGCTCTCTAAATTATGACATTCTGGGCAGATGAAAATTAGAAGTAGCAATCAATTTGAAAAGAAGTCAAGGGATGTAATTTTTATTCCTGCTTGAGAATTTTTGATTTCTTCCAGAGAGTTAGTCTAGGCCTGGGGACACCCACTTATCCACAATGAAGCTGAGTGACTTTGGGACAGTCACTCTCTTTTACCTTAACCTCTCTCAGAAGATTTTTGTGGGGATAAAATTAAAGATTTTCCTTCAAGGAAAGGAAGGCAGGACAAAAATGTAATGGATAAGCATTGTTGCAACTAATATAGCAATTATGTTCAAATGAAATTCTGTAGCATGACCCTATACCTAGGCTTGGTACAGCCATTGCACAAATCCATAGTTAAACTGTTGTTTGTGTAATCATCCAGAGGCCACTCTAACTATAGATAGAAAGAATATGTAAGTCTGTGGAAAACATGATTTGAAGTGGGTTTATTAATCACAGTTAGTCTTGACAGTGGTTTTGTGTAATATATGAATATAGACAAGCTGGCTTTTTGTGCTTTCCTCACTGCAGGCTGTTATAGTAATTGGGTTTCTGCAGGGCAAGCAACAGAAAGCATATAGGCAACAAAACCAGGATTTATCAATTAAATCCAAATGTGAATGATTGTCCAAAAGCCGAATCCTGGTTTGTCAAAGTAACAGTGCTAAAGAAAACCAGGATTTCACGTTCTGTTTGAACTAGGCCATTTTCTTGAGAAATGCCCGTGTTTAGTGAAGAACAGTTATTTTCTGAACACAGCATTTTCACTATTGCTTCAACAATAGCATTAATAAGCGGCAAACCCACAAGGGCTTCATTTCTCCTGTATTCCCTTCCCCATGCTATTTCTTCTTTCCTTCTGGCAGCACCATATCCTCTCCCATTTCCCTGTTTTCTTTTCTCCTTCCCACTCACCAACCAACCTAACTTTTATCTGCCGCCCAGTCTTCAGCTTTATTTGTCATTTATTTACTTCAATTATACTTGAACTTTTCCCCCCAAGACACAAAGCAGCTTACATCATTCTCTTCTCTGTGCTCGCTCTGGGTAGGAGGGCATCTTCAGATTGGATTATTTCCTTCTCTCTTGCTCAGGGAGGCAGGAACAAAAAACTCAACACTTCCTGTCTCCTGAGGGAAATGACCCCTCCCTCCTTAGCTCCAGTAGTTTCCGAGCTGTGAAAATTAATAAAGACAGGAAGGCAAAAAACAGAAAATTCCATGGGTCCAACCAGAAGACCTTAAACGTGCAATAATGAGTTTATTAAAACATCTCCCGGACTGTGCTATCTGGCACCCACCTGTACCTGTGTCGCCACCGTTCCAGGCCTGTGCCAAACCCCCAAGTGCAAAGGGAAGGGCTCACGCACTGTCCCGCGAAACAGGCAGGAAGGAACCACAGGCAGGTCGGCCCCTCCGGGTGAACCAGAGGGAATCCATTTTCTCTGACCCAGTCTCCAGCAAGCTGTCATTTCGCAAGAGGCACCCACGCAGTCCTTTCCCTCCTTCCATCTGCATGATTAATGGATCATCGGATGGATCATCGGAAGGCACCAAGATATCAGCTCCAGAAGATCGCACCTCAGGTGCCAAAGGAATGTGTCACCCGGATGCAACATTGAGGAAACTTTTGTTTTAGACCAGATGGCCCCATCTACTGAAGCCTCCCGATCCTCCTGGAATGTGCTGTCAATGGTTCAGGTTAGTCTGTCTAAATGGCCTATTTCCCCACCCTAGCAGCCGACCATTAAGGTCTTTGTCCACCTTTGTTTGCTATGGGAACCACGAAGGGGTAAACCCAACTCCCCCACCCCCAGAAAAAGAGTATAACTGGGGTTGCTCTCATCCATAAGGGAGCTATTTCTCTCCCTCAAACACTTGCTGTCACTCTTGTCAGTCTGGGTAGCAATGCCAGTCCACACAGCTCTCCAGCCTCGCTGGTTAAGCCACGAGAGCCCCTACCCCTTCCCCCTCTAGCCGCACGGAAACTTGGATGTCCCCTCTTCAGGATCAGGTGTAGTATTGCCCCTCTTCAAAGGGAAATCTGCCACATTGGCGAACGTCTCTATTCTACTACCTTTTATTCTCTAGGCTCTGTGTGTGTTTTGTAAGAATCTTGTTTGTGTGTGAACATATAATCAAGTAAACACTTTTAATTAAATCCACTGCCTCTGCCTTATTTTGAGGGTCACAGTATGGACTCTGGTAGACACAGGTTTAGATCCTGAAGTTATGCCCATTGCTGGTTATTGATTTGCTAATTCCCCCATATAAATATTCATAACCGAGCAATTTGGCTAACACTATAAGTTAGAACAAGAACTTAGTTGTAAGAGTCAAAGAAGGAATGGGAGACATGTCATTGCCTCATCCTTCCTGAATACTGTATAGCCTGCTGTAGATGAGTTTTAGATCAATAAACCTTGATTTATTTTTATTTGTTTATTTTAAATTTGGCTGTTGCGAGTAACTGTAGGGCGGGGAAGATGCCCTCCATAACCCAGAGCAGAAGGAGCCCTCATGGTAGGTAGTCCAAGGCTCATTTTAGCCTCACAACAACCCTGTGAGGTAGATTAGACTGAGAGTAACTGGCCCAAGGTCACACAGCAAAAAACCCATACCGGTATGGGGATTCGGGAATCCCAAAAAGTTTTGAGTCCAATATATTCTAATCCGAATCCCCCCCCCCAACATTTTTGCACACCCTTAATGGTGTACACATACATATTGAATCATTCTTTGACACACTATCAGAATTTAAGAAACATACTAAGTTACAGCAACATTTCACCATTAAGACCAGTATCTGAGTATGGATGGATGGAGTACTGAAGTGAACTCTAATGTGCTAGACACAAAATTATTCAGAGTGGTGAAAACCAAGAAGAGAGAGAGAGAGGAGTTGGTTTTTTATATACCTACTTTCTCTACCACTTAAGGAAGACTCAAACGGGCTTACAACTTCTCTTCCCCTCTCCACAATAGACACTCTGTGAGGTAGTTGGGGCTGAGAGAGCTGTGACTAGCCCAAGGTCACCCAGCTGGCTTCATGTGGAGGAGTGGGAAAACAAATCCAGTTCACCAGATTTGCGTCCACTACTCATGTGGAGGAATGAGGTGTCAAGCCCGGTTCTCCAGATCAGTCCACCACTCCAAACCACCGCTCTTAACCACTACACCACACTGACTGAAGAGTTCCAAGAGGATCTCCACAAATTGGAAGAGTGGACAACAATGCGGCAAATGAAGTTCTATGTTGGTAAGTGTAAGGTGATGCACATTGGGATAAAAAATCCCAGCTTCAAGTATGGGCTAGTGAGGTCTAAATGTGCTGTGACTGAGGGGAAAAGATCTTGGGGTCGTGAAAGTGTCAACCCAGTGTGCTGCAGTAATGAAAAAGGCAAACTTAGGAATTATTAGGAAAGGGACTGAAAATGAAACAGCCGATATTATAATGCCCATGTGTAGATCTATAGTGCGTTCTCATTTGGGATACTGGGACAGTTTCCACAGATGGTATTTTCTGTGAGTTTGCCCCTTTAAATCTCTGTGTTTTGTTCAGATATCCAGACTTGCCCTGGCTGCTTTTGCTGCAGCTTTGGGGGAGTGGAGGGATTCCCCACTTTTTCTGGCTGTGCTTTTTGTGTGAAGTTTTTTTTGTCGTTTTCTACTTGTTTGAGTTTTAGTGTGGAGTACCTTAATCCATGATTATTGTGTTCTGCCCATTTCTGAGCATCACCGCAACATCGTGCTGACGCTCCATCCCTCCTTTCCACAAATGCCTGTTGTGTTGTTCGACAAGACCCTGCCTCCCCGCCCCTTGCATCCACAATCCACCCCCTCCTCCAAATTGCCCATCTATGATACACTGAAAATTTCTGGCTTAATCAAAAATAACATTACAATACGTTATTTCTCTGATGTCTGTTGACATCAAACCTCTCATAGTTGAAGAGAACATCTGTGCTATTTGTCCGAAAAAATGGTTTTGAATGGTCCTATTTGGTCTCCTTCAAAAAGTTGAATAAATGTTTTGAAATTACCCCAGAGTTTGCGGTGGGGGGGGGGGGCGCATTGGCTTACTCTCCCTCATGTCTCTGCTGAAAGGTTACTTTTTTCCTATCTGTATATCTACTGTTGGTGTTTGTAAATATTTTTGCAAGCGTCACCCCCCCCCCTTGCAGATCAAACTTGCCATTTTTTTAAATGGCACGGCACAAAAAAATAAAATTGTTAAAAGGGTGATGATAATGCTTCCCAAAGCAAAAAGAAGTAAGTTTGGAAAGGTGGCGGATGAATTGCATTGGCTGCAATTCAGAGCGAAGGCTGTAAGTTTTACGAGAAAACCCTCCAGTGGGGAGCAACGGCGACCAACTCGGAGCTGTGGCTGATGATCATGCTGCAGGGGAAACTAGCCAAAAGACATAACTGTGGAAAAGGTCTGTGTACAGTTCCAGTCACCCTATCGCAAAAAGGACATTGCAGAGCTGGAGAAAAGTACAGAAAAGAGCAACCGAGATGATTAGGGGGCTGGAGCATCTTTCCTATTATGAAAGGCTGAAGTTTAGAAAAGAGACAACTAAGGAGGGACATGATAGAGGTTTATAAAATTGTGCACAGGGTGGAGAGAGCTGACAAAGATTGTTTAAGCATGGGTACTTTCACTCATGTTTGCCCCTGGTCTGTCTCAGTTGTTCCTTGGAATTATGCATGAGTTTTCCCTCCATTAGAGATGACCTCACTGCCAGCCCGCACAAATCCCAGGACTTCCTGTTCCTCTGTTAACCCGATTCTTCCCTCCTGAGCTCAGCTTGGGTGAAACCCCCATGCATAAGGCAAAGCGCGGGACATGCAAGCTTGGTTTCTCACAGCCAATTACAAAGCAGCATATAAAGAGGCAGGGATTCAAATGCTTCCTTGGAGCTCTTTCTGAGCAGAAGAAAGGCTTTTAAAAACACTTAAAAAGAGTGGCAGTAATCTTAGGGTTGCCAATGACCATGTAATAGCTCGAGATCTCCTGCTATTATAACTGATCTCCAGCAGATAGACAACAATTAACCTGGAGAAAATGGCTGCTTTGGCCATTGCACTCTATGGCATTGAAGTCCCTCCCCTCCTCAAACCGTGCCCTCCTCAGGCTCCACCCCAAAAACCTCCCGCCAATTGCAAAAAGGGACCTGGCTACCCTAAGTAATCTCCAGAAATCTCCAGAAATGACTGGCACCTTGCTATTTCCTTTTCACAATGGCTCAAGTTCAGAAAAGGGAAAGGGGTAACAAGGGAAGAAAGTTATTCAGCAGATGACCTGATAGGGGCATCTTCTAACCAGAAGAGCTATCAGCTATGCTTGCCAATGCCAAAGAATATAATCGCCACAAATGAGCCTCTGCTCAGGGTTTCTACTTTTTTGCCAATAATTGCATTAAGGAAATTGCTTCCATAATATAAAAGCAGAAGTCATTCCTGTTGTCTTCCTGTTCTGTTCTAGTGCTGTGCCTGCACCAAAGGGTCACACATTTTTCTTACGCTCTCTGAAGGCAGACATTATTGATGGGGTGGACTGGGAGAATAGCCTACATCATTCCCCCCCACACACACCATATGTTTCGCTTGTAACCAAATGCAGAGGAGGATACAAGCAAAGGCTAGGTTGTTATATCCTCTCTCTCCTGTCAGTCCTCTAAATGATGGGCATGCTATCCTGCAAGTGGGAAGGCAATGGACTCCAATTCTTCCCTCCCAACAAAAGGTGAGAGGGGAAACCATACATGTGAGAGACCACTGATGAGGAAAGATCTGAGACTATGTAAGAGATCAGCGACGATCAAATTTCTGAGGTCTCAGTTTCATGTAAAACTTATTTCCCCCCTCATTCAAACCACTCCCCCCCCCAGTTATACTCCAGGAAATGGTGTGTGTGCAACTTTCTGTTCATATGCAAAGAAAGCAGGGGTGATTTAAGTTTTTTTTAAGTGTTCAGGCAACAGCTGCTAAAGTTTATGCCCCCTCCCCACAAACACACTCAGGCTTGAAGCATTTTTCTAGCAGTTCCGTCTAGCAGTCTTATCCCTCTGCTTGGATAAAAATGATAAAATCAGCTGAAACCAGCACAATAAGACATGATGGGTGGAGGAGGAAGAGTTTAGTTCCCTTTTCCTATACACTCCAGTTTTGTTTAAAATATATATTTTAATACCTGGTGGTTGGCAACCCTATCTGTTGGGGACTATCGCTATCAGTCTGTGATAAGTTCATTCCAGTTAGTTGGAAGGGGAAAAATTTAAGTGGAAATGAAAATTTAATGAAGAATCAAAAAAGTGCCATAAGAACAAAAGCAAATAAAACATTTTTTTCAAACTAAAATGGACCTAAAAGGAACCCAGTTATCAGATGCCACTGTGATATCTCCACAGCACCCAGTACCAACACAGAAAATAACTTTATTAGAACACGGGCAAGGCATGGTTTGGACCTAGGCCAAAAACAGCCACAGCCAGCATAGGGTTGCCAACCCCCAGGTGGTGGCTGGAGATCTCCTGCTATTACAACTGATTTCCAGCTGATAGAGATCAGTTCACCTGGAGAAAATGGCTTCTTTTGCAATTTGACTCTGACATTGAAGTCGCTCCCCTCCCCAAACCCCGCCCTCCTCAGGCTCCACCCCGAAAACCTCCCGCTGGTGGCAAAGAAGGACCTGGCAACCCTAGCAATCAATATAACAAGTGAAACCAAAGCAAAGGCTTTTTCCTTAAAGGATTATGTTAGAATAACTATACAATACAATAAGGGAATGTCAACAAAATTTACAACTCCTCACAATATAGTAGCCACTATGTGTAGAATTTTGCTTACTTTCTGATGAACCTATGCACTGTAATAGTTTGACATCTAGCCAGCAAACTCACAGGTATGTCAAATGAGAACCAACATGGAATAACCTCTTACCAAGCTGTAGGCAGATTTCAATCAGAGCATTCCTTTCCGTCAACATACAGAGATTGCACTTTTCTGGGTATGCTCTAAGCAAGAGCTGTAATACAGCAATATATTGGTACCATGAGATTTCAGAGGACATATAAAAAGTACAGTGTCTGAATTTTCTCCTTACTTGAATATGTTTGCTTAAAAAAGAAAAGTTTTAGCTCTTTCAAAGCACTATAAGGTGAGACCAAGTTCAACAGAAGCACTGTAACTATCTGAAAAAGCAAAGAAAAATCCCATCTACTGCATACGGCACCAATTTCCACATTTCCCTCTTCACCACCTCCACAACAAGGGCGCCTGTTTTAATGTATACAAGTTAGTACTTAGTCTTCACTCCCACATAAACACAATCATTTTGCAAACATGTTCTAATATTAATTACCCCCTTGGCACTAAAAGTCAGGATTTCCTGATGCAGCCCACTAATGTAAAATGCATTAGTGCAAACGCTGGCTCCAAGAGTTTAGATTCTTTAAATAAACGGCAATTGCTTTTTTGTAAAGAAGAGGTGGGGGAAGAAAGCATGGGGAGACTAGTCTGAAAAACTAATTTTTCTGGCAAACTACTGTCACCACCCTGCAATTTTGACATCATAAAATACTTATTTTAACACCACCTGATTTGCTTCCTCTCGAGGAATGTCCAGGGCCCAACTTCTTTTGGCATTTGCTTGTTGATTTTGCATCAAGCCAACTCAGTGGGGTATGAGTAATAATTCTTGCAAAATCAAGTGCTAGTTCTTGGGGCTCAGAGCATGAATCCTACTTGTGTAGGCTGCTTGACCTATGCTGGTCCCACAGTCAGTCTACCATCTTCCAAGTGAGCCTACCAAGAAGGCCAGAGAATTGAGGCAGTGCAAGCGTTGGAGGCACATCTGTCCTCTTCAATGCAGCTGTTTAGATGCAGCCTCACTATTTTTTACAATGCAGCTGTTTAGATGCACCCTCACTGTATTACAAGCACCCTCACCCTCTAAGCTCAATTTTGTAATCAAATGTTAGGAAAATTATAGAAGAACGATTCCATTATGGAAAGCAACAAGACCCCTTTCTCAAGAATTCATTATATCATTTTCTTCTCTACAGAGAAAAACTAACTCCAGCTTGCGCCACTGAACACAATGGGACTCATTTCCTAGTACTCTGGTACAGACTCTTAGATCTGATTTAAATGAGGCGCTAGCAAAGCGCTGTGGGAGTGCAAAGGTGAGTGGAGGAGTTCTTTCTCCTTCGTAGCATCACATTTAACTCAGGCCTTAGACTGCGCCATTGCTTTTATCATTTCAGCCGCACACCAAAGTCTTAACCACTAGCCCTCTGGTAATATAACACAGGGCTTCTGTCAGAGGTTAACTCTTGTTTTGCTGTGGTCAACATATTTATAATCAATTCCAGGCAGTCTGGCAGACTGTGCTATAGAGTCTTCAGGAGGATACCTGGATGTTTTGACACTTAGCACCTGTTGACAATCTTACCAACAAAGTACAAGTCTGCTAGAAGGAGGAGGAGCAGGAGGAGTTGGTTTTTATATGCTCACATAAAAACCAACTCCTGCTCCTCCTCCTTCTAGCAGACTTGTACTTTCTTTACCACTTAAGGAAGAATCAAACCGGCTTACAATCCCCTTCCCCTCCTCACAACAGACATCCTGTGGGGTAGGTGGGGCTGAGAGAGCTCTAAGAGCTGCAACTAGCCCAAGATCACCCAGCTGGTTTCATGTGTAGGAGTGGGGAAACCAACCAGGTTCACCAGATTAGAGTCTGCTGCTCATGTGGAGAAGTGGGGAATCAAACCCGGTTCTCCAGATTAGAGTCCACCACTCTTAACCACCACACCACGCTGGCTCTCTTCTACAGAGTGACCTAAAAGTGATCAGAAGAATCTTATGCTTTTAAAAATGCTTTTATATTAGGACATTTGAGGGAAATGCCTAAATTTTATGTTTATTTTGCTCATTCTTGTGGTAGAGGACAGACTGTGAAGGCTGGATGGGCAGCACAAGATACACCCCCATCGGGAGGTCATTACAGTGTCTGGATAGGCAGGTGAATAGCGGCCCAAGGAGATGGAAGAATTTATTTTCTTTCCCATCTGAGCTCTGTTTTTGTGTTATTTTTAGTCTGATCAGACACAGAAGAGGGAGTAGATAGTGCCAAAGCTCAGATTAGGAATGGAAAGCAAAGCCGGAACATCTCCGAAAATCAGTAGGTGCTCAGACACAACTGTGCAGAGTGTCATAGACATGCCTATTAAAAGACCATCTTCATGCTTGGAAGAGCAGAACGAAGCAGTTAAAACCTTGGGCTCTGCCAATTTCCCCCCATAGTTTTTGTATGAAAATAATATTTACATTGAGTTCTACAGTTTCAGTTTGTAGGATAAGGTGGGTGTTGGAGACGCTTCGCTAGTGATGCGAGTGACAGAGCAGAGCAAGGAGACGTGTCTGCAGATGAGGAGTCACCGCATTGGAATGAAGAAGGAGTCTTTCCTAATGATACCTGCAGAATAAGTCGGGAAGGCTGCTGGAGCTTCTTGCAGAGGGTGTATCCACAACAACAGTTCCTTCTTTATTATGGAGCTGCCAAAAGAACTAAGTAGATGCTTGGTGAATGCAACTCCTTACAGCTAACTTCCTTGAATCAGAAGAGCCATTTAATGTGCCCAAACAAAAATATAATGGAGCACATACTTTGCATGTGGAAAGTCCCTGGTTCAGTAGTCTGGTTCAAAAGCATTTCTGCAGTTGGAGAATAATTTAAGACTTCAAAACACACCATGACAAATGGTAATTGGATGTTCATTTTTTTAAAAGCTACTAACCTACTTTTACTCCATTGGGAACCAAAGCAGCTTAAAGAACTTCAGGTTCATAATTAGGGTTGCCAACCTCCAGGTACTAGCTGGAGATCTCCTGCTATTACAACTGATCTCCAGCCAATAGAGATCAGTTCACCTGGAGAAAATGGCCACTTTGGCAATTGGACTCTATGAGTCCAGAGCTCCGGAGAAGACCAGCAAGATGGAACTGACAGAAACCCAGCCCTGCTGCTTCTCTGGGCTCTGGATAAGCAGGGGGTGGTGGTGGTGGATTTCTTTCAGATCTGCCCCCCTTGCCTTCTCCAGACCCCAGAGAAGGCTGGTAGGGCGGATCTGAAAGATTCGGGTTTTTGTTGTATTATTGTTGAGTTTCTGGTGGATTTCTGTCAGAGGCAGGTAAGTAAAGGAGAGGGATGGGAAGAGGGGAGGGAGGGAGAAATGGTGGTGGGCCAAAGCGGCCCAAATAATGCTGAAAAAACCAGCATTATTCAGGATCTGTTTTTTCAGCTCCCTTTATCACCACCTTTTTTCCATACTGGTAAAAATACCTCTGAAAAATACTGAAAAGGTATTTTCGGCATTTTTTAAAATTTTTGGTATATTGATATGCTCACCCATAATGAGCACCATATGATATCCTAGCCAGATTGTCCACCTTTCTACACTAAATATTTGCTTAACATTCTAATATTTTGAGCACATGACAGTGATTATTATGCAATAAGTTGATGCTAAAGATGCATAGTCTCCACAAGAAAGGTAGTTGTACTTTGTACACAAACTCTTCGAACAAAATTATTGATGTTAGCTATTTATGGGGGCACATTGTGAAAACGTAGGTTGTCATTTTATCCTCACGACTGCTCAATATGTCATTTGGTGTTAACTATTGTTTTCCCCCAGCATACCTGATACATGGACAAGAAGTTGAGTGAGGTCAAGGTGAATTTAGATACAGACTGTGGAGAACTAGAACGACATAGCTACCTACTAGCCTTCACTGAATGTCAATTTCTCCCACCATTTTATGGATGCAGGTTGCTTTTGTGTAATGACTAATATAATTGTGTTTACATTTTTTCCTTGGACGGTCTCCCAAAGAGAGCTTGAGCAGAGAACTGTTTGAGCTTAACTGTGCACTTCTGCAGCAGAATACTTGTTGTATGCAAAAGAGGTAATTCTACTGGGAAATTTTTAGAGAGCCCAGAGTGAGGACTCTAACTCAAAGGAAGTTTAAGTGAAATGGCTTCCTAAACCATAACAAGCAACTCATTCAAGAGGTGTATTTTTATTAGGTATGAGGGCCCCCTCCATTTTTAAAAAAACAATTTTGTCATGCAAAATTAACATTTAGTACCTTATATTCTTACCACTTTATAGAATGTAGTATTACATTTTCTAATATGGGATTACCCAGAGCAATTCCTGAAGTATATATGCTAATCTCTTGCTCAATTGCCATTTTATGCCTGCCCTGAATACTTATATTTGACCTAGAAGAGAATGTGGGTCATCCATTTCAACTCACTGCCCCGAAGTAGGATCCTCTATTAATTAATCCATATTCACATTGAGATAATCTTTTATAGAAATTTTCAGTCATGGTATAATGAACTACAAGGAAAAGCAGGTACTCCATGCCAAAGATGGCTGAAGATGAGAAAATGGTGTATAATCATTTGGCTAAAGCAAGTAGACCCTGACATTTTGTATGTAAAGGCTGGGAGCTTCTGCTTAACTCCCCCATAGTAATATATGGGGTTTTGGGTGCTTCACTTTGGCTGAATTGTGCTAATCTAACTAGAGGGAAAATTCTACCCTGGTCCTAACTATTGCAATTAGTTGCATGCTGAATTGGGGTGGAGGGAAGAGGTAAGGAGTCTGCAAAAGGAATGTAGGGAAAATAATCCTGATTTTAAAGGGGGGCTGATGCACAAGAATAAAAAGAAAACTTCATGAATATCCCCCTTTTACAATCAATATTGTTCTTCCCCCCATAGCTTTTCCTGAATAATGCAATCAAGATTGCACTGAAGGGATCCAGTGTACTTCCAATAAGTTGGGAAGAGTCAGTTAGGAGGGGAAAAAAAGAGATTCCACTGGAGAAATTAGTCCTTTTTCCAAAAGATAGAATCTTCCTCCAACAGAATATCTCTTAGGCTTTTTATGCAGGGAAGCTTCCCCATGGTCACCCCCGCCAACTGCTCTGGGGCTTCCTTTTGATTATGCATGCCTTTTCTGACTGTCAGAGGTTGCCTCGCTCTACCCGTATGTTTTGCCCTCATTTTCCAGATTCTGGCTAAAACAGCATCTGGAAAACACAGGCAAAATTCATGGGGACAGCGAGGCAACCTCTGATGGTCGGAAAAGGCATGCATAATCAAAAGGAAGCCCCAAAGTAGTCGGTGGGGGTGATGGCTGGGAAACAGCCCTTCATAAAAGGCCTTACTTTAGTAGAAAATAACTGTTTTTGATCCTAAAGGTAAAGGTCCCCTGCGCAAGCACCAGGTCATTCCTGACCCATGGGGTGACGTCACATCCTGACGTTTACTAGACAGACTTCGTTTACGGGGTGGTTTGCCAGTGCCTTCCCCAGTCATCTTCCCTTTACTCCCAGCAAGCTGGGTACTCATTTTTCCGACCTCGGAAGGATGGAAGGCTGAGTCAACCTTGAGCAGGCTACCTGAAACCAACTTCCGTTGGGATCGAACTCAGGTTGTGAGTAGAGCTTGGACTGCAGTACTGCAGCATTACCACTCTGCGCCACGGGGCTCATTTTTGACCCTAATCCAGAAAAAATAGCTCTGTTTCCTGAATTTGTTTTTGACCAAGTTGAGCTTTAGACTAGCTTGCACTGATGCCATTTAGTCTTCAAACGGCTTTCATGTTCTTCCTGAGCTTTCTAGACAGAGTAACATAATCTAAACAAAACTGGACTCCATGCTGGCTCTTAAAAATTAATAACATCATTCTTTGAAAGGCACTGGGTGCTAAAGCAAGAGCATAGGGAATGCATTTAAAATGAAATAATCTATCATGTGTAATACAAACTGAAATGTCTGCAGTCTTCATGCAACATTACCAGGTGATACGCACTCTGCAAATCAAGGGTAGAAAACACCTTTGCTCTATAGGGTTCTACAGATCTATATGTGGAAGCAGACTGCTGTCATTCACATGTATTTTGTTTACTTTTTTTGGGTCACCACTGTAGGTGAAACTCATTCATCCAAATGGATCACTTCCATAAAGTATCTGTACTAGTTCCTTAAGCTCCTGTGATACAGCATTTGTCAGTGAAAAGGATTAGCATTGTAGTTTCTAACATGCGGTTGCCCTGTTATGTTGCATTTTAATGTTGCAGACAAATGCACATGCTCTGATATGTTTTTATTTGAACATGCCTTAATCACAGATAAAGCTGGTACTTCCACTACAGCAGTTCTGAGAGGGACAAACATGCCTGTGAACTACCGTGAAGTTTTATGCAGGAAATCTATTTCTGACAAGGACAGATGTGCCTTTATGGACAACACACAGTTACCGCAGATATAAAAAATATGCACCAAAATTCACATTTACAAGCAGGCAACCACCTGTAGGATATTAAAAATTAAAATTCTACATATAATTCTGATTTAATAATGGACACTTTTCTCAAGTAGTACAAGTCGATTGAATTGGGTGGTTGTAGAGAGATTGCTGAACCCGTTTTCAACATCGGTTAAATAGCTGTGACTTTTCTGAGGCTATGGCAGAATGATTAACACTGTACATGACCCCATCCCAGTAAATGCATAGGGTAGATTTTGTCATCACTGAAAATAGTATTATTATTATTATTATTATTTATTAGATTCATATCCTGCCCTATCCCAGCCATGGCCAGGCTCAGGGAGGGTCACATCAATACATAACATAGCACAATAAAACATTCAATTCATACAGTATTAATTATAACCATCAATTCGGTTAAATCCAATTAAAACAAAATCAAAAATCAGATTGCGCATAAGTTTGACATACAGGGTCTTGGCCAACTTGAGAGGAGCAGCCAGGCTCCCCAATTAGATTATGGGAAGCATAGAGAAGGGGGGGAATAGGGAGGCCACCTATGGTGGAAAACTGTTGCTGCCCTCAAGCATGGGCCTACCACAGTGGTCGGCAAACTCATTAGTCAAACAGAGCCAAATATCAACAGTACAACGATTGAGATTTCTTTTGAGAGCCAAAACGCCTTTTAACAACCATTCATGCACGGGAGGTTTTGCCTTGGATTTGCCGCTCTCTAGATGCACATTTTCCCCATCTGCATTCTGAAAACTCTGCAGGGGGGCTTATTGTTGAGTTTTGAGAATCTGGATGGGAAAATGTGCATCTGAGTGGCAAATCCAAGGCAAAACCTCCCATTCATAAATGGCCAATAATGAAAACAGATTCTGTGTGTGTGTGTGGGGGAGCAGTTTCTGTGGGTGGGGGGGAAGTCAAAGGGGGGGTTTGCCTGTTCTGCTGTGTGTTTGTTCCCACTGACCTCTGCGGGAGTTTGTATTCTGCTTTTTTTCTGCCCATGGCCTGGCCACCCTCGCCTGGAGTTGAGTCCGTGTCAGGATGTGACGCCACCCCATGGGTCAGGAAGGACCCAGTACTTGCACAGGGGACCTTTACCTTTACCTTAATTCTGTTTAGGATTGCATTGTTGAACTTTCCCAGTGGCAACCAAGATACAACAGAGCAAGATGCAGCCCTTGAATAATTATTCTTGAGGGTGGAAGCAAATATTCCCATTGCCCTTTATTTCTTTTCTCTAGCTCCATGGGTTTAGAAAAGGAAGCAAAACAATCCACAGGACACACACACACACACACACACACACACACTTTGAATCAGGTACTATTGAGTTTCATGCAGAGTCACACATAACTGCTATGCTTGAGCAAGTGTAGACCAGATCTGTATCCTGATGATCCCTGTAGATCAGTGGTTCCCAAACTTTATTTGACCAGGGACCACTAGGACTTTTTTGTTTGGTGCAGGGACCCCAAGGTTCAAAATAAAAATTCTGAGAATTTGAAAATAAACTTTAATCATAACTGTTAGTTAAACATTAAACTTAGAATAATATTTGAATATATATTTTATAATAGAGAACTTTTAATTGAAAATATTAATTTATTATGGGTTTATAACTTTGTTTTGCGGACCTTAATTTAGTTCTCGTGGACCCCTGGGGGTCCACGGACCCCTGGTTGGGAACCAGTGCTGTAGATGTTACTTGGTCTATGTAGTCTTCCTTCTGATGTCTGAGCACATGAGGGTTATTTCCTACAAAGTAAAATTATAACTGATGCTCAAGTAGAGTTGTGAATGAGCTGGGGAGTATCAGGTAAACAGTGGATGGTGGGATCTACCACATCCTCTCTAGTTTTAGAGTGTAAACTTTTCAAAGACTTGACATGTCTTGGTTAGAGGGGCATGCTGAGTCATACTAAAATGTATTATATAGTGCTAAAAGAGGCAGATGATGAGTATCCTCATGCACACAGCCAAAACTTCTTGTAGCTAGACTATTGCAGAAGTAAGAGATACACATATAGAAGAAAAACTGAAACAGGGCTACAAACCTTCATCTGGTTGACCAGCCATAGTAGAGCAGAGTGCCAGAAACAGCATGGGTGTTGGTCGGGAGAAACACAGTTCAAAGGCAGCCCTTCAAACATGGAAAGGAATACATGAAAGTAAGTGAGGAAAATGCAATGTCAAATGGTCAGTTAACATTTTGGATCAGAGGTGGCTCATCTAAAAAAAAAAGCACAATGCCTTGCTTTTACATACATTTCACAGGCCTGTGGAGAGGGCTTGTACTTAGTCAAAACATGGTGTGACTTTTGCTGGGCAGCTTTACCTTCCCAAACATCCAATTGACACATGGGTCACCAGCAGCTGATATTGTAGTCAATGGTCATCAAGAAGGGATGCTGAACTGTTGATAGAAAGCAGAGGGGAGTCTATCCAAAGGTCTGTGTGAAGTTAAGTGTTTGGACTCAGGACACAATGGCGATGCAGCCAGTGGAAACAGATTGTAAATGTCTTTCTTACTGAAATAGCTCTCTTACAAAGCACAAGGTAGGGTTATGTCTATAAAATCTCTCAGGGCTGCCTGGCCAGATTAGAAATTACCAAACCATTGGCAGGAAATAAGGTTGCTAACCTCCAGGTGGTGGCTGGAGATCTCCAGGCAGTAGGAATCAGTGTCCCATGGAGAAAATGGATGCTTTGGTCATTGGACTCTATGGCACTGAAGTCCCTCCCCTCTCCAAACCACGCCCTCCTCAGGCTCTGCCCCCCAAATCTCCAGGTATTTCCCAACCCAGAGCTGGCAATCCTAGCAGGGAGTGCTCTGGATTCTAGTGCAAAAGTTCTTGTGATCACTGCTCAGTGAAAGAGAAAGTGCTGGGCATTCAGAAATCCCAGAATTGGTCTTCGCCAGCTTCATTTAAAAGCACTGCTGGCAGCAAGGCTGAGATAGGCCTCTGAGATATGGCAAGGGGGATATAATTCCAAGGCCTCTGGTCAACCAGAGAGCCCATGAAATTAGGCATGTTACTTAATTACTTTATTTAAAATATTTGTATCCTGCCTCGCCACAGAAAAGGCATAGGGTTGCCAACATCCAGGTACTAGCTGGAGATTTGCTAATTCAACTGATCTCCAGCCAATAGGAATCAGTTCACCTGGAGAAAATGGCCGCTTTGGCACCTTCCAACATTTTGTGGTGCCTCCCAATGTTTTGTGATTGTCCATGCCAATATGGCAGCTATTTTTGATCGACTCGATCCCCCATCGCAGCCCTTTTTCAGAATTCCAAAAGTGCACATGGGTTCAGTAAGGCTGGGCACCCATGTGGCATACTTATACTCCATCTAATGCAGATATAGAATAAATAGAAACCAGAACAGATTTTCTTCCTGTGTACATTTAAGCACAGATTGGCCATATTACTGTTATCCTTTAGCGATAGGTATGAGATAACGATTTGATCCATTAGCTATAATTTTTCTGGGCCCTAATGAAGAAATTGACTGATGTCAATAAGCTGAGTAAATACTTCATTCTTATTGCTGGAAGTTCATGTGATGTTATTACCATTCCTCTTATTGTGAATGGCTTAATTATTTGTCTTTGGATGAAATCCTTTAAGGACAATCTAATAGAGCAGCCTTTTGTACATTTCTTGTTGCAATGGAAAGGATCAAGATCTCTTTATTCTCTGTTAATTTAGTGGAATAGAGCCAAATTCCAAGAGTCTTAATAGTTACATCCTCCTTTTCCATTAAAGCTAACATTGCAATATCAAAACAGTGGATGATAATTTTTCTCCCAATTTTATTCCTCCCATCCCCTCTCTCAATATATATATTAAAAAACTTTCAATGTGGACTGAATTCATAGCTGTCCTCAATGTGATGTCCCATACAACATCAATAAGAATAGCAGTTTTAAAATAAACTTGAAAGAGAACTTTTTTTTTTAATGTGCTGAATAAAGATCTCAACTCAGTGTCTTGGTTTCCTGGGCACAGAGCAGTAGTTTAGTTCTTAATTCCCTCTCAAGTGACTTAATGGTACTGTATTGCTTAATTATAGCAGTTGCTAACTCCATCCGCTAAGATGTAACACTGGGACCCAAACATCTGCAAGATTTCGAAAAGAGAAGGATGCTGCATAATAAGATACCAATTTTTGTGTTATTTTGTTTTTGGTTCTGTGTTGAACAGAGCTAGTAAGTTGATGGAGCAATTAACTATATGTGCATGTGTATATTTATCAGGGGTAAACTATTACTTTATGCAAGTGTCCATAGTTGTCTTTTCAACTTGCTTCAGCAGGAGATCCAGTGCTACCACAACTATACCAGTTATGGCTAAGGGATATCAGTTTCTGCTTGGTCACTGTATACTGCTTCAGGTAAGATCTGAGTAATCTTAATTCAGGTAAGATCTGAGTCATTTCATATCTTATATCCAGAACTGTTCAAGTAGAGTGATGGACTCCAGAAGAGAAATAAGAGCCAGCTACATCCACAAACTGATTAACTTCCAAAGTGTGTGCAGTGCATGCCACTGTGGCTGGGTGAGATGGTCCATCTGAGGCTGTGAATTTGGGGATACCGTTAAAATACAAATGAACAGTCTATTTAATTTACTATATTTTACCACCATGGGAATGCTATTTGAATGATCTGTCTCATATACTGTGTTGAGGGTTGGTGGCACTGGTGACCTTAAGGGAAGAGTTGTGGCTCAGCAGAGCATCTGCTTGGCACGCAGAAAGCCCCAGGTTCAATCCCCAGACCCTGCATCTTTAGTTTAAAAGGTTTAGGTGTTAGGTGATGTGAAAGACCTCTGTCTGAGACCTTAGAGAGCCACTGGCCATATGAATAGAAAAAACTGACCCTGATGGACCTATGGTCTGATTCAGTTTGAAGGTGTTATGTAAAGATAGTCTGTGTAGAACTCTTGATTAAGTCAATGCATTTAGGATGATTTTTCCAGATAATCAATTATTTGCCAAACTAGACACATCACAGAGGATACATTGTTAAGATCTCCCAGTTTTGTTTTTAAAGGTTGATTAACAGCCAGCACGGTGGGCTCCAATCTGGAGAACCAGGTTTGATTCCTCGCTCCTCCACATGAGCAGCGGACTCTAATTTGGTGAACCGGGTTCATTTCCCCACTCCTGCACATGAGCCTGCTGGGTGACTTTGGGCTAATCACAGTTCTCTCAGAACTCTCTCAGCCCCACCTACCTCAGCGATTATAAGCTGCTTTGAGACTCCTTAAAGGTAAAGAAAAGCGGGGTATAAAACCAACTCTTCTACTTCCACTTTGAATAATAGTTTTAAACCTCACCTCACAAACATGCTTTGAATACTAGTTTAAAACATCACCTGTGCCCTAAAGCTGCATTTATGTATTATTTTATTTAAAACATTTTGGACTGCTTTTCTAGTAGGTCAAAGAGAGCATAACAATTTAAAATCAAAAGAGTAGAACTTTAAATCAGTCAAATGCATGCCTAAAACTGAATATTTCATAGATTTTCCTGGAAATTTAAAGAGTTGATTTACAAATATTCTCCGGACTGAGGCTCCAGAGCTTTTGGAGCTGTCATGTTAAAAGCCCTGCCTGTAGACGCCGCTGTTCATTTGCCACAAAGACAGCACTGTGAGCAGGGTCTGATCTTACTTGGCTGATATGGGGAAAGGCGGTCCTTCAAGGAAGTAGGTCCTAGGCCTTTAAAGATTAAAACAAGCATAATGGTTTTACTATTGTTATTGTACTGTTATGTTGTTAGCCGTTCCCAGCCCCATTCTGGGGGAGGGGTGGTATTTTAAAATCGAATCAGTCAATCAATCTTGAATGAACATGGAAGCAGTTGAATAACCCATATAGCTGGATGTGATCATGCTTCTGTGACAATCATCCTCAAAAGTCCCGCCTCTCCTCTAGGGCTCTGAACCCATCCTTGTGATTTTGGCCTCATGCAAATTCAACTGATTGTCAGACAGTCAGAGCCCATGGAATTCCACTGGATGGGAGGGAATAAGCCAGCCTTAGTGTAATAAAGGTGAAGAAAAACTTTCCCCCTCTGATGGGGCATTTTGTGGCTCTGGATAAGAGCATCAGGTTAGCCAGGTTTTTATTTGGCTTTTAGTTAGGGTTTGGGGTCGGCTTGGGGAAGAAAGCTTGTTTTAGCGAGACAAATACACATCCTTTTAAGGGCCCGACACTCATAACTTACATGTTCATGGACAAGAGATCTCTATGCTAACAGAGCAACCTTGAACCTGGAGAGAATCCCGTCTGTTATGGAAACAAATCTGAAGAAAGGGGAACTAAATCTCCCACTGGGGTTTATTTACATTACTTGAGACTCAGCTACAAAGTAGTTACTCTGATTGGGGGAAAGTTTGTAACTTAGGTGGGTGTAACTTAGTTTGTTTTACTTCGTATTAACTGAAGCAATCTACACAAGTTTGTAACTTAGCCCGTTTTACTTCGTATTAACTGAAGCAATCTACACAAAGCATTTATCCTGTTAAATACTTTATTTTCTGTTAAATAAACATTGGCTGTTCATTTCCATCTGTGTCTTGTCTGTCTAGTCAATTATCTATGAAAAAACAATTTCTCCTTACCTCATAAATAATTATAGCCTTGGTCTAGCAGGTTCCCAAATAAGAGACCTTTGGGGATCACACAGCTTACATGCTACCAAGCCTATAATCAAAGCTAGTGCCCCCCTTTTTTATCCGATTGTGGGCAGCTCGTGTTAAAAGAATCCAGAAGGAGAGGCCAGAGTGGGGGAGTGGACCGCAGGGAAACATCCCTGGACAAAAGGCCTTTCTTACCTGTAAATCAGGAAAAAACAAGGGCAAAGCAGTTAAATATCCTTCCTTCAGCAACCCTTCCACAAGCTTCAAAGCAACCACATATAACTCCTTAAAAATGCATGGAATCTTAATCAGGGATTACAAATTTCCCCTTAGTTTGACCCTAAAACAAAGGGCTATGTGTAGGATCTTAAAAACCATAAGTAGACTTTTGCTCATGGAATGCATCTTTACCCACACCTTCCAAAATCTTCCCCTCTAGGACTGTGTGATCTCTCACAGGCTTATTTCTCCACTCTCTTTTTCTTTTAATTGGCTTTGAGATACTCTCAACATCCCATCCTTTCTGGAGCATATTTTGACATCTTCAGGGTATTCTTTGTTGTTTTCCCCCTCTCTTCTTTTGATTAATTTAAAAAGTCATCTTTTTCTGCACACCCTGAAAGTTTCCCCAGCATGTAAAGACCATCGTTGTCTGTAGGTGGCCTGATTTTGCTGCTTTCTTCATCCACATGGGGCCCAGCCAGTTTACTGTTAGGTATAGTAGTGACCTACTTAAGCTTAATCCTGACAAGTGAAAATGGAGAGTGGAAAGCCTGACTTGGGACTTAATGTATCACTTGTTCTGGATGGGGTTGCACTCCCCTTGAAGGAACAGGTCTGTAGTTTGGCGGTGCTCTTGGGCCCAGGCCTACTGCTGGATAAGCAGGTGGCAGCTGTGGCCAGGAGTGCCTTTTGCCAGCTTTGACAATTTAGCCAACTTCAGCCTTTCCTGGGCAGAAAAGATCTGGCCACTATGGCACACAACCTGGTTACAACTAGATTACGTTACTACAATGCACTCTATGTGGGGCTGCTTTTGAAAAATGTTTGGAAACATCAATAGGAGTAGAATGCTGCAGTCAGGATGTTGACTGGAGTGAACACACACATACATGTGAAACTGAAGCTGCCTTCTATTGAATCAAGCTATCATTCTATCAAAGTCAGTATTGTGCGTCATAGAGACCATATAACTCCAGCTTTTACCCATCTACATTACAGTGCATTCTTGAGCTTTTGGCATGGGGGAACGGTGGGTAGGAGGCGCTGCTGAGGCACCTCCTAACCCATTTCCCCGGTGGCAAAAACTCAAAAAAGCCTTTAAAAGGCTTCTAAAATTTTAAATGGGGCTTTTCGCCCTATAGAGAAAAGTGAGGCTGCGGGGGTGAAACAGGGGCGAAAGGGGACGGGGGGCTGCCATGTCCCTTCTTGCCACCGGCAGGAGCTTTGTTGGTGTGTGTGTGTGTGTGTGTGTGTGTGTGATCCGCATGCAGGGCACGATGGTGTCACTTCCAAGTTTACCCCGGAAGTGCTGGCATCATGCGGGCGCTCTAGCACATTCCTCCAAAAACTCTATGGAATTGATGTCATAGCACCTCACACGCCGCATACACATCACCCCCTTCAGCTGGCCTGCTTCTGCCCGCCATTCAGGTGAGGAGCGGAGGGCAGCCCCATTAATTGGAGGGCAATTACCAGGCATTTGGCAACTTTATCTATACTGCCTCCCAATTGTTTCTGGGCAATTCATGCTAATGGGAACATAAGCACATGGGGTTGGCTCCAACCAGTTTTTCTGCTGGTGAAAAAAGAGAAGAGGGGATCATTCTTGACTTCCAAAAAGCTGTGCTGAGGATCATGAGACTGGCATGGACAAAAGCCATGTGGAACTGGGCCTGCAATAAGGAGTAAGAATTATGTGAGATCATTTAACTGGAAATGCGAGGTACTGAACCAGGGGGCGACAGCATGTGCTTTATAAACCACAGCTAGGTTTGCCAGGCTCCTGCTCTTGTGGAAGGCCTCCCACTGGCAAGCTCACGAGAGGGTGGGGGGACATCACCAATGCCACTTCTGATTACAACTGAAGCGACAGAAGATTGCTCTGGGAATCACTGAAAACTCTATGGTAAAACTGTAGTTTCTGACCATTCCCAGAGCTACCCTTTGTCATTTTCACCCTCCTTCCTCCTGCTGGTTGCCAGCTCAGCCTGGCAACCCTAGTCACAGCACCTCCCCAAACATGTTCTGGCCCTGAGTTAGACCGTTGGTCCATCAAGGCCAGTGCTGTCCACTAACGCCTTTTATGCTGTTTCCCTCGCGATCACTCCTCCGATGACCAGGTTTTTGTTTTCATTATGCATACCATTTCCGATCGTCAGAGGTCACCCTGCTCTCCCCCAGCGTTTCCCGACGTTTTGAAATTCAAGATAAAACAGGTCCCTCAAAACGCGGGCAGAAACCAGGGAAACGCAGGGGGAGAGCAAGGCAACCTCTGACGGCCGGAAAAAGCATGCATAATCAAAAGAAAGACCCAAAGTCGTCGGAGGGGTGACGGTGAGGGAAACAGCCGTGCATAAAAGGCCAAAGTCTCAGTGGTACAGGCCTTTCTTCCCCTTTTCTTCAACCCCAGCAAACAGACTTGCCAGAGGGTCCTATCCACTTTCTTCTTTCTTCTTACTTCACGCGTTCCAGGGCTGAGGCCTGGCATGGAGACAGGTTTTGAGCCTGTGTCCAACTGAAGCTTGGCTCAGATAAAGTTCTGGCTTCAATGAGTGGGTGAAATTGCTGTGTATTGTTGGATGAAAATTGTATTTTGAGAATGGCTTAATGGTACTGGGTATTTTATTTTAATAATATGGGCTGAAATTACTTAAGGGTAGTCTCGTAAGACTACTCCTGGAGATCTCCAGAGTAAGTGGTTTTCAAAAAACGCAGCCAGAATTTTCCTTTTGCTGCTGTTGTAAAGAGGTTAGTGAATAAACTCTGGTATGTTGATGCTGGAAACAAAACCACTTGAGACTATCACCCAACTTGGCTTCCCTTCCATTTTCCTTTCAGCAAGAAGTTTGTAAAATGTTAAAACCTGTTGACATGTAATTTTCTTCTCCAAAGAGCGTGCCTAATAGCTTTCGTTGGGTCAACTTTGCAAGGACGTAAAGCTGGGTGTATAAGTGCAGCTGAGTTTGTAAGAGGCAGGGTTGCCAACCTCCTGGTAGTAGCTGGAGATCTCCTGCTATTACAACTGATCTCCAGCCGATAGAGATCAGCTCACCTGGAAAAAATGGACGCTTTGGCAATTGAACTCTATGGCAGTCCCTCCCCTCCCCAAACCCCACCCTCCTCAGGCTCTGCCCCCAAAATCTCCTGCTGGTGGCAAAGAGGGACCTGGCAACCCTAGCAAGAAGTCAGTTGCTGCATTTAAATACGAGCTCAAAGCACCCATTTTTTCCTTAACTGAAAAACAATTAAAATGTATCAATAGCAGCACAGGAACTGCTTCCCAAGGGTGCAATCTCATGCTGTCCTAGAATTATCAATTCATGAAAAACAAACTTCTTGGCAGGACCCAATGTGGCTCCCAGAGACCCAAGTGCTGGAGTCTGTAGGACAAAGAGTAGTGTCTAGAAGTAAAATAGGATTGCCGGGGTTGCCAGCCAGAGAGTAGGGGGAGGGGCAGAGACACCGTGTGGCTATCACCCATGGCCTGATTTCACTTCTGGAGAAAACCCAGAAGTGATGTCGTGCCTCTCTAGGGATCACTGAAGGCTCTATGGCTTTACCACAGTTTCCAGTGATTCCTAGGGAGGCATGCTGTCACCTCCAGGTTTCCCCCAGAAATGATGTCATGCTGTCATTCTCCTGCTGCCAATCAGAGTGGCAGGGGATCCCCCCCCATCACCAGGGAGCTGGCAACCCTAAAAGGATGAGTCACAAGAGGTCAGGGGCGAAGCCCAGGGATAAAGCAACATTTCTCTTAGGTGTACCTGTAGGTACACCTGGACAAAAAATGCCTGGACAAAAAATGTCTTGCACATTTAATAGAGGTTTAATGGGATGTTATTTACCAGGGGGTGTTGTTTACCTCCATGCCATGAAAAACGTCTGCTGCCCATTTCCACACACTGAGACTCTATTCAAGGGACAGGACATTTTTTCCCACCTGTTGGCAACCCCAGCAATTCAACCCATAAGGCCAGCCAAGTAGGCTACTCCTTACCACCACCTAGGGTTGCCAACCTCCAGGTAATAGTTGGAGATCTCCTGCTATTACAACTGATCTCCAGACGATAGCGATTAGTTCCCCACCAGTGGCGAAGAGGGACCTGGTAACCCTACCACCACCACCACTTGTAACTAGAATAAAGAGACAGCTTTTGAAATGTTGTGTGTGCAGCTACATACATCTCCTAAAAGGTCTTCCCTCACTGAAAAAAAACTTTTTGTAAAGAATGGTTGAAGAATTAATTAACAACAGGCACTGCAAAGCAGTCTGAAATCTGGGTTCCCTCTTTTAAAAGCCAGTCCTTATTTGGCAGCTGGCCCAGATACAGGCATACTTCATTTTATTGCACTTCACTTTATTAGACTTCGCAGATATTGTGTTTTCAAGCAAGTTGATCAGTGCCATTTTTCCATCAGCATGTGCTCACTTCGTGTCTCTGTCGCATTTTGGTATGTTTATTGTTGTTTCAGCCAATGGCCAGCATATCACATTTTGGTAATTCTTGCAATATTGCAAACTTTTTCATTATTATTACAGTACATTTTTTTAGACATAATGTTTTTGCATACTTAATAGACTACAGTATAGTGTAAACATAACTTTTATATGTACTGGGAAACCAAAAAAAATTGTGACTCATTTTATTGCGATATTTGCTTTATCTCCTGCAATATGTCCAAGTTATGCTTTATACTACAATTGGCACAGCTGGTCAAACCTAGTTGGTTGGCAAGCTAATGCCCAAAGGTGAGTTTACAAAGTAACCACATGGGCTAGGTCAGTGACGTATTTTTCACACTTAACAAAATGAAATTATTATACGCTAGATCATGTAGGAATCATTCACTGGTTACACAATCAATACAGGTGTTTACACTTCTAGTGTGACAGACACATGGACTTCAAATGCATTATTAACTGTTGCCACACTTCCCCATTTTTCTCTTCATTTTAATTTCCTCTAAGATAATATTCAATGGTATCTTATACCACATTAGCAAAGCTACATTTATAATATGGTAGGAAGTACACGAAAAATGTTCGTTGTTTTTTTCAGAGTAATCATGTAGAGTCACGTTGTGGATGGGCCCTTTTATGAGAAGTTTTTGTAAAGTATTTGAACTGATTAAGTATCACATGATTAGGGTTGCCAGACTCCAGGTGGTGGCTGGAGATCTCTCGCTATTACAACTGAATTCCACATGACAGAGATCAGTTCACCTGGCGAAAATGGCCGCTTTGGAGGGTGGACTCTATGGCATGATACCCCAACGAAGTCCCTCCCCTCCCCAAACCCACCCTCCTCAGGCTCCACCCCGAAAATCTCCAGGTATTTCCCTACCTAGAGCTGGCAAGCCTATAGATGATATATAGCCAGCTCTATGATGAGAGCTTCATGCCATCGTATTCCCTATTGCTATGTATGGGTGTGAAAGCTGGACAGTGAAGAAAGCTGAAAGGAAGAAAATAGATTCCTTTGAAATGTGGTGTTGGAGGAGAGTGTTACGGATTCCGTGGACGGCCAAAAAAACAAACCAGTGGGTTATAGATCAAATCAAGCCTGAACTGACCCTAGAAGCTAAAATGACTAAACTGAGGCTATCGTATTTTGGTCACGTCATGAGATGACAAGAGTCACTGGAAAAGACAGTCATGCTAGGAAACGTTGAGGGCAGCAGGAAAAGAGGAAGACCCAACAAGAGATGGATTGACTCAATAAAGGAAGCCACAGCCTTCAATTTGCAGGATCTGAGCAAGGCTGTCAAAGAGGACATTTTGGAGGACTTTCATTCATAGGGTCGCCATGAGTCGGAAGCGACTTGACAGCACTTAACACACACACACATGATGAGAGGTGGTAGCCGCAGATGGTAGATTTTGGGAGGGAGAGCAGCTTCTGCCTCTGCTGCTGCTACCTTATCACTCTTGCCTCCCATTTTATTCAGTGGGGCTTACTCCCATGAAAGTGTGGTCCAGGCCATAAAAACTTATACTAGAATAAAAACTTATTAGTCTTTGAGGTACAACCGGATTTCCTGCTTATTTTTTCTGCAACAGATTAACACATATTTCTGGGTTGTTGTTTTTACAAACATATAAACATGTTTAAAATAAGTTAAAAGAGTTTTTGTCCATAAAGACAGACCGGTATGCCAATAAAGATATTGAAACTGACAGACAGAACATGGGACTTTACTTTTTCTATCATATATACATATATTTGAAACACATTTTTTCTTGCAGCTGGTATTCTACTTATCATGCAGACACACTGATTAAAAATACTTAAAGTGTATTAAAATCATAACATTGCAGTTTGCAAATTACTTATTCTCTGCAATCTAAAGTCACAAAATGGAAATACCGGTATACAAATAATTAATTCCAGGATGATCCTGGAACAAATTTCATTGAGAGCATTCCAGTGTAACTAGCTTGGGCATTGTAGCCTTGATATTTTGTAGGGCTGTCAATTCGGTTCGGCCCGAACTGAAAATCAGCCGAATTTCCCTTGATTCGGCGGTTTTTAGTTCAGACGGATCCGAACTCAAAACTGGCGGGCAACCGGGGGGGCCGAATTCAGCGAGTTCGGGAGTTCGGCGAATAAATTCGGCCAATTCGGCCGTCAGTAAGCAGCATAACCGTCAGTAAGCAGCATTCTCCTCCCCCGGCCAATCGGTGGCCAAGCTGGGTCTTCTTCTGGCCAATCAGTCAGGATTGAGTGCTGGAGGAATCAGCTGATGTGCGGCCGGCCGGGGAAAGAGAGAGAGAGAGGGAAATCCTCATGTGTGTGTGAGGGGGTGCTTGTGCACATTCGCTCCTTTCCGTGGCTGCAGGGGGCGCATTTTTGGGGGTACCGACCCCAAACTTTCAGGGGATATTCAGACAGGTTTTTTTAAGAGACCACCCAAGTTTTGTAAACATTGGGTCAGGGGGTCCCGAGATATGGGCTCCCCCCCTTTTTTCTTTCCATGGCTGCAGAGGGCGCATTTTTGGGTGTGCCGACCCCAAACTTTCAGCGGAGCATCAGACTAGGCTTCTTAAGATACCCCCCAAGTTTTGTAAACATTGGGTCAGGGCCCCCCGAGATATGGGCTCCACCCCTTTTTCCTCTCCTCCCTTTTCCATTTTCGTGGCTGCAGGGGGCGCTTTTTTGGGGGTTCAGCCCCCAAACTTTTGTCATAGCTTCAGAGAATCCCTCTTAAGAGACCACCCAAGTTTTGTAAAGATGGGTTCAGTGGGGGCTGAAATATTGCCCCCCCCCTTTCTCTTTCCATGGCTGCAGGGGGCGCATTTTTGGGTGTGCCGATCCCAGACTTTCGGCGGAGCTTCAGTCAAGGCTTTTTAAGAGACCACCCAAGTTTTGTAAACATTGGGTCAGGGCCCCCCCCGAGATATGGGCTTTCCCCTTTCCCCTATTGGGATGAATGGATCACCCTCGAGAGATGCATACATATGGATCTTATATTGGATACAAATGGAATCATATTGGATTACCCAGCCTCCCAGCCCCTCCTGCTGGAACAGAAGACAGCCACAGTAAGACCCCTTTGGGGGCTTTAATCTATATTTTTTCTTTTCTGTGTGTGTGTGGGGGGGAAAGCAGAGTCTGTGTGTGTGTGTGGGGAGGGAGCAGTTTCTGTGGGTGGGGGGGGGAAGCCAAAGGGGGCTTTTGCCGGTTCTGCCTGGGGTGTGTGTTCCCCCTCCAGTCTCTCTCTCCCTGGTTTGAGGGGGGGCTTCATTTTTATTCTTCAGGTTTTTCCTCATTCATAAGATCAGTTAGGTTATTGATGCTTGCTCAAAACTGGTTTTCAAATGGTGACTTAAAGAATGCATCTGCCTGGTCCCAAGTCCAATGCAAAAGGAGACATTCCACCCCCTCCTGCTCATTATGCATAGCTAGCTGCCTCTGTCCCTTTCCATGGTATGCAAACTCCCAGGTGTCAGGTGTTGCTATGCACTGTTGCAAAGGTTTTGCATTGCGTGCTTGTGTTGCTTTGCAGTTGTATTGTTTTGCAAAATTCTTCACACCTGCCCCGCCCTTTGCATATTTGCAAAGGGGTTGCTCTGCAGTTGTGTTGCTTTGCAAAGTTCTTAGCACCTGCCCCGCCCTTGCTCTCATCAGCTGTTTGTCGGGCCGGGAGCTTTGTGCGTGGGCGGCAAGCTCTGCGGAGAGATCCACATTAAGGGTGGGGGGACCCCTTTCAGGGCCCATATCTCAGCCCCCCCTGACCCAATCTTTACAAAACTTGGGGAGTCTTTCAATATACGTCCTTTGAAGCTCTGCTGAAAGTTTGGGACCTCTAAGCCCAAAAATGCCCCCCCCAGAGCCGCGGAAAGGCGCGGTTGTGTTTTTAATGGCTTTATTCGGCCGAATTTTTTTTCCCGAACTTTGAATTCCCGCCGAATTGAACGGATCCGAAGTGGGGGAGTTCGGACTTCGGCACGTACGGAACCCACAAGGGCCAAATTCGGCCGAATCCGAACTGTACTGAATTTTTTTTTTTTGACAGCCCTAATATTTTGTCCAAAAAATATTTGTTGAGAGTCAGTGGGAGCTCAGTATCTGTTCCCTAAGCACTTGGAGTGTAGGGAGTGAGTCTTTAAAAAGAAAAAAAACATTTTGTTTGCCAGTTTGTCGGGTGATGGAGTCATGGTGAAGAGTAAATGAATAATCAAAGCACTTTAGTCTGGCTGAAGCATTTTCCATATCTTAAATTGCTCAGTTATCCCTTTGCTGTTTATGGTAATCATTTTTTTTTTAATCTTCCACAATTTCTTCTTAGGAAATGAGGTAAAACAGCTTTCACGGCTAATGTTAAAAATAGCAGTTTCACAAAACTGAACAACAGAAATGTTTCCTGATTAATACACATGTCAAAGATGCTACTATAAAAGGACACACCTACGCTCTCCCAGATGCACATGAGAATTATCTGTTGTTAGCAATTCAGCTAAAAACTGAATCCTGTATTGGGAATAAACACCACTCACAGGCAGTGTTTCTTTTCTCCTCCAGTCACCCGCGGAGCCACCTTTGCTCACTGTTCCAAGTTTTTCTGCTATCTTGGAGGATGCCCCGAGAAATCTATGTCACATTTTCAAAGACCAGCAAGTGGTAGCTATGAGTGAAATCGGACAGAAACCGACAGTGTAAAGTTGAAGGCAGGGATGCCTGGGCAAGACAAAGCAATTGCTTGTTGAAAAGAAATGGAAACTGGGGAAGGGGGTATTGGAAAAACAAGAACTTTACTGGCATATTATTCAGGGACTTCAAGGTCTTGCCTCCTCCACACACATACAGTGATGTATCATATATTTCAAATCCAAAGCACGGAAGGAACATTTGACAAAATTATCCAGTACCATCCATTATGAATGTAATCTGTTTCTGTGCATATTTACTCAGATGGTCTGGTACCCCAGATTTCTGCCCCAAAGCCCAGCCCCGATGGCATCAATTATGCTAGAACCTGGTCTCAATCAAACTTCAGGGGAGTTGTGTTTTGTATAACACTTCCTCTCTGTGTCTACTGGCATGAGGTATTGTTTGTTTCCTTTGTGGTTAGCTTTGTTTCTTGTTAGTTTGTTTCCTTTCTTGATATCCAGCCGCTAGAGATTAGTTTGCCTGGAGAAAATGGCTGCTCTGGCAATTGGACTGTATGGCATGGAAGTCCTCCGCCCCTAAAACCTCCAGGTATTTCCCAACCTGGAGCTGGCAACTCTACTTGTTACCCTTCATATTTAGCCTTTCTTTGCTTAGATTTCCACTATGGAGTTTACAATGGGTAGCCATGTTAGTCTGTCAATAGCAGTAGAAAAGAGAAAGAGTCCAGTAGCACTTTAAAGACTAACAAAATTTCTGGCAGGGTATGAGCTATGGAAGTTATTTTATATTTTGGATGTGGCATTTTATCTTTTCCTAATTGATGAGTCGTTGCTGTTAATTTAACAATACTATTTTGGAATTCTGAAAAAACCTTTAATTATCCACAATGATGCAAAAAAGAGAGAGAGAGAGAGAGAGAGAGAGATGCTTTTAAGATTCCAAAATATTCTTTTTTCTGTAGAAAACCATTATTATAGATTGTAGGTTGGTCCTGTTTGTTTACTCTTGTAGGATAACCTACAAGAACCATTGGTCCTGCTTATTTACTCTTGCGTCCTTTTCTAAACATCAATTTTTCTTGCACAAGTTTTTTATTTTCTGTAAGGCTTGATGTATTCTTGGAAGCTCCTGCTACCGATTCTTAGACTTTAGCTTCTTAACTGAAGCCATTATTGATATACAACATCTTCTAGCGAAGTGGTACATCAATAAATTAAAGATTAGTTCAACGTGTCAGCTTTCCCAAAGCATTATGGGAGCAAAATGCTTCTTTAGATAAGCCTAGAGGCCATGAAACAGCTTCATACAGAAACAAAACTCTGCAAGATATACACATTCTCCTCAAAAACATTTCCTTTTGATATAGATTTTTGAGTGCCACTTTTAAAAAATATGTGCCTTGATCCAGTGTGCACTTTCTGTGGTGAAATGGGCATTAAACATACAAAAGTGTGCTGTATACATGGCTTCCAGACCTTGATCTCACTATATAGCAAATGCTTCTGCGTGTTCACATTTTCCAGCATTGACAAGAATTGGTGGTTGTTCTTCGGAATACCACCACCATGTGGTTTGCCTGCTTACACTTATTATTAGACAACTCGTCTTTCTAGAGCCTTCTGTTTAGCTGGACTGAATGCTAAACCCTCTATGGTTATGCAGGGCAGGATTTTGAATATACCATACCCAGACAGGACCTGTCCTTGCTCTTCTGGCTCTATTGATTCATTAGCTCATGTCCTCTTGGAATGCTGCTTTTATGAGGAACTTTGAACATTATATCTCTCCCCTTTTAACATATAAATCTAATACCTCTGTGTCTGACATAATGCCTTTTTGACTAAGTGACAGGGATCCCAAGGCTACATTGTCAGTGGCAAGATTTGTTTCAGTCCTTATATCCCTCAAACATTAGATATATGCTGCTCAAGATCAATGGATCAAGGAGCTTCTAAGGGATAAAGAATTGGCAGTCATTTTCAGTTTTGTCGGCACTGATCAACTGATCATCGGCCTGTTTGTACATCCAGCATCTCTTTGCCCTCCTTCCCTGTTCCCAAAAAAAGATGACTGATGCTGTCAAAGTTTATAATGCCAACCACCTGACAGGCAATTTCTATGGGCAGCCACTACTCTAGACATGTATCTGTGGATGGATCTGTGGATAGTGTCAGTTTTATACATCATGGAGGTATTCCTTTTTTTGTTTTCTGATTTGCTTAACCAAGCAGCATTTTTTTTCAATCTTAAGTCTGATTCTGTCGATTTGAACTAGCTCTGGAAGGCTCTAGCGTCTAATAAATTGAGTCTGCAGTCCACTAGATCAGGGCTTCTTAAACTTTTTCCATTCGAGACCCCTTTTTGCCCAAGAAATTTTTACACGACCCTGGATATATAGATATATAAAATAGATATACAAATCAAATAGGTATACAAATCATAAATAAATGTATTTTAAAATTACACATTTTTTGTGACCCCCACATTCAGCTACGTGACTCCATATGGGGTCGCAACCCACAGTTTAAGAAGTTTTGCTCTAGATATCTCATTCAGGTGTTATACGGTCAATTCAGCAAATGACTATAAATGCTTAAAAGTGCTATCTTGACACATGGCTGAATAATTTTATGGACCAAATGAATAAATATCCATACAGAAAACTAGAACATTGTAGAAAGCTTGTCTATCAGCTTGTCTATAAGGAGCAATTTATTTGTATGGTGGAGAACTCAGTCAACACTTACCTCCGATCTGAAGCATCACTGTCCCAACACAGGAGTATCACCTCATCATAAACTAGTCTCAGATCTTTGGGATCATCCTAGATTGAGTAGTTTTAATAAGTAATTGGTGTCATTGTGGAATCTCTCCAGTTTATTCTCACAACAACTATGTAGGACAGGGTCAGCTGAAAAAATACGACTGGCCCAAGGCACTCCTAGAGCTTAATTGCAGAGGGAGCATTTGAAGGAGGGTTTCCCCAGCCTTAGCCCATTGCTCTAACCAACCCACATTACAGCCTTTCAGTTAAACAGTGATCTCTTACCTGGGGGCGGGGGGAGTGCTGAATGCCCAATGAGAAGCTGTACATTGTGTTGATGTAGTTAGTTCCATTGACTCTAATTAGACATCTTGTTTATTTGTTTTTAATAGACACTGTTTGACTTTCAATTAGCATACAATTAATGCTAGAAATGCTTTTAATTGAATGGCTCATAATTTCCCCATGTGCTTTGAATTTACCAACATGGTATGTCCTTTGCAGTATCTGGATTAGACTTCAATTTCCACCCCCCCCCACCCCCCCACCCCCACCACACACAGCAACTTGGATCCCTTTTAAAATTCACAGATGGGCAGGTTGAAAGTCTGCAACATGTTGGTGTAGAAGTAACTCCAACTAAACCACTCTATCGCCCTTTCATAGCTTTTACAATGCGGTGAATAGCTCTTGATTAGCCATCTCTCCCCTCTCTTTTCTTTAATGGCAACTTTCATGTCCTTTACTAAATTACTTCTAATTATTTCAGAAGAAGCACTAATGCATTTGGCAGCAGAAAAGGAGACATGCTCTTTCCTCTAATTTACAGCCAGATTCTACACTCTAACTCATGTTAAAGAGCATTTTAATCTTAGCATGGATTCACTGGGATAAGGTTAGTGTATCTTGGCAGCAGGTCAGAAACTTGTCAAAGATGGATGTTAAGAGCATGTCCATACAAACCAGGTTTTTTTTTTTACACTATATGTTCTATTATAAACTGGTAACAGCTTACACTATCCGCACCTAAAAACACCTGTGGTATATTAAAAATTGCAGACTACAGTTCGAGCCCCGGGGGTAATGAAAGGTCCTCCAAATAAGACCCTCCTAAATCCAGGCAGACAGGTTGGTCCCCTCTCAAATAGCCCTCTCATATCCCCAACCCATTTAAGAAAGAATTCAAAGTTTAGACCTCAGCTGCCCTCACCCTGAGAGAAAAGGCTACCATGCCGGTCTCCAGGTAGTCACTGGAGAGTTCCCAGAATTGCTACTGGCCTCCAGGTTAGAGATCACTTCCCCCTGAGAAAATGGTGGCTTTGGAGGGCAGGCTCTATGGCATTATACCCAACTGAGGTCCCACCCCTCCCCAAAACCTGCCCTCCTCAGGTTCCACCCCCTCCGCCAAATCTCCAGAAAATTCCCCAAACCAGAGCCAGCAACCCTATATTTCCAAGTCCCAGAATGCAGGAAGGGAGTTAGTAGTTTAGAAATAAATCTCTCCAACCTGGATAGCATCATTTTTAAAACAACAGCAGAGCCAATAGAATTTAAGCTATTTGGCAAATACGCTCAATAGGGTTGCCACCAGCAGGAGGTTTTTAGGGCAGAGCCTGAGGAGGGTGGGTTTGGGGAGGGGTGGGACTTCAATGCCATAGAGTCCAATTGCCAAAGCGGCCATTTTGTCCAGGTGAACTGATCTCTATGGGCTGGAGATCAGTTGTAATAGCAGGAGATCTCCAGCCACCACCTGGAGGTTGGCAACCCTAACGCTCAAGCCAGCCATGCCAAACAATTTCTACCTTTTCCTCCAGCAATTTTCTTTTAACAGAAATGGAGGAAGGAGAGGCCTGCTCTACAGGTTTCAAGAAATCTAGAAAGCCTTTCCAAATGGAAGTTGTAGTTTCACAGGGCCTCCAGGTTCTTGATAAGGATACAGAAGCAAATTATAATTCCTAGGCAACTTTGTGGTGGGAGGTGCCAGTTGGTGAGTCTTTTTGGCCTTAAGCGGCCTGTGAAGGAACCATCCCCTTTTTACCTACCTTCTCCATTGCTGCTGAAAGGTAAGGAAAGGAAACGGCAACTCACAAAGCAGGTACGGGAAAAGCAGCAGCAGGGAAATGAGCTTCAGGGAAGGCTAGAAACGGTGGAAGGAGAGCATGTAGGAATGGCTCAGAATTTTTGAGATTTCAAAGAACTTCTGGGGGAGAATTCCCTGGAGTTCTCTGAAAAGGCTCAGAAAGAATGAGTCCATTCCAGATCATAAGAGTTCCTACACTTTCAAGAATGACATAAACATGGAATTTTGCAACACATAGCTTTTCTCAGCGCAGTGCTTCAGCGACTAAAGAAGCTGAATATCGCAGACTCTTCCTTCTATACAATATTTGTAGATCTGGGCACCTTGTTATAAGAGAGGGAGGCCTCAGATAGGGTTGCCAACCTCCAGATAGTAGCTGGAGATCTCCTGCTATTACAACTGATCTCCAGCCGATAGAGATCAGTTCACCTGGAGAAAATTGCCGCGTTGGCAATTGGACTCTAAGGCATTAAAATCCCTACCCTCCCCAAACCCCGCCCTCCTCAGCCTCTGCCCCCGAAACCTCCCGCCGGTGGCAAAGAGGGACCTCGCAACCTAGCCTCAGATCTGTCAACAAAGAATGCTTTCTTTATGTCACATACAATTTTCAATTCTATCTGTTGTCATCGTTTCCTTCTAGGGAAGTAAATGTGGACAGAGCCTCTGCCCCTTTAAGATAGGGTTGCCAACAGTCCAGGTGGGGCCTGGAGATCTCCTAGAGTTACAATTGATCTCCAGACTACAGAGATCAATTCCCTGAAGAAAATGGCTGCTTTGAAGTGTGGACTCTATGGGATTACACCCTGCTGAGGTCCCTACCCTCCCCAAACCCTGCCCTCCTCAAGCTCCACACTGAAATCTCCAGGAATTTCCCAACCCAAAGAGGCAACCCTACCTTAAGAGCTCTGATGAAATTACACACGTAGAGCCTCTTCCACCACCATGATGCTGACAGAAAACTGCAACTGTGTTTGGCCTTTTTTCCTATCCCAATCTATTTTCTATGATCGTTTTCCTTTTCCACTTTGCCGTCTTCATCGAAACTAAATTTGACCACATAAGAAATTACTGCCTATAGTGTCTGGGACAATCTCCACACTAGACGATAGACTTAATTGGGATTACTCTGGGCGGTTTATGCCATCTACTTTAACTGTACTATCCTTGCTAAGAGTCGTTGATGTAACAGAAGCCCCTGATACATGCAGCAGAAAAACAATCTTTGGAGGGGAAAAACACCCATCATTTTAAAATATATACATTCATTGGAAACTTGCTGCCCGTCATCTGGTTACCTTGCATGCTCATTTCATTGCTTCATCTGGTGTAATGGCCCTTGTTAGACAGAAGGGTGCTGGTTCTTGAAGAGAATTTCAAAAAGTCCATAAAGTGCCTGTCTGCCTGGAAGAATTACAAAACAGAAGCATCTGCCACAGATGGAGCAGGCTGCCAGCTGAGTAAAACAGCAGGGGGACCCGCTGTCGGCCAGATTTGACTATATCAGTGCAGGTGTCACTGCAGTTAATAAGAATTACTATTTTGGCTTGTTTTTAGCAATTTTGGAGACATGGGGATAATACAGAGGGAACCTTTATAAGTAATAAATATCGAGCAGGGAAGGGAGCCTTTGTAAGTCACAGAGTGAAAAATAGGTATGACACACGCTTCCGTTGTCACAGGCTTATTCTTCAGCATTTCCAAATTCTGCACGCAGCAGAGAAAAGATGGGTCTTTTTTGTACTCTATTGCGATACAGATTTACTCTCTAATCTGTCTTTAGGGAGATCAGAAGCCGCGCTAATTAGAAGGAACCCTTTACAAGAAATGTACACAAATAGTGGGCCCTAATCTGCAAAGAAGCCCCCTCCAGTTGAAATTTACTAGTTAGCAGTGGCTTTTCTTCTATACTGGCAGTCAGCAATAAACCCCAAGAACATATCTGAATTCATGCACACTTGCATGTCCAATGGCTTTCTGATGTTCAATATTCATGTTGCATCAGAGGCTTGTAGGGACTGAATGCCGTCAATGCATGCACCTGTCCCTGCACTTGTGCTTCCTCTTTACAGGGAAGCCAAAGCAGAAGTGCTGCCTATCATGACTGTGCCAGTTCGCAGCAACAGCAAACGGTGCCCTCCTCTTTCGCACAGAATTTTGTGGGCTGGGTTTTTCCTGTCTTGATTTTGATGCTGGCCTTGCCCTTCAAAGCCATTTACTGCCTAGGCTCTGAGAGCTCTCCTCGTGCTGTTGTGGGGTCCTGCTCAAACTGCAATTTTGAAGGAAGTAAAAAGATGTTACAAGCAGCTTGTTAAGGAGGCGAGCACTCTAGAATGCATTTCCAGGTTGTATCTGTGAGACAAAAAGAAATGGGATGGATACTATCCGCTTTCCTGTGGTAAAAGCAGCTCATTCTCCAGTTTTCTGCTTCCCTAGCAGTTAGGGTTGCCAACCTCCAGGTATTAGCTGGAGATCTCCTGCTATTACAACTGATCTCCAGCCGATAGAGATCAGTTCACCTGGAGAAAATGGCCACTTTGGCAATTGGACTCTATAGCATTGAAGTCCCTCCCCTCCCCAACCCCCACCCTCCTCAGGCTCTGCCCCCAAAACCTCATGCCAGTGGCGAAGAGGGACCTGGCAACCCTACTAGCAGCACTCTGCAGCTTCTGAAAAGCAATTGCTGGGCATTGCAGGGCCCTGTTGGATAAAAAGCCATGGGCATTGTTGAGGGAAGAGTGAAGCGAGGAAGAGAACCAAGAGGATCATCCCTCTTCTTCCATCAGTGGAAGGCCAACTTGAGACAACTCAGTGATTTTTAAAAGACTAAAGGGGGGTAGATTTAGGCTTAATATTAGAAAAACTTCCCTGCTGTTAGAGCAGTTTATTTACTTTATTTCAAATGTTTCTTTGCCACCTTTTCACCCAATTCAGGGTCCCCAAGGCAGTGTGCATTTTAAACATTAAAACAACGTTTAAACTAATAGTGTGTGTGTAGATAAATATTTAAAACAATTAAATAAAACATACAAACACATTGGCACACAAACAGGGAGGAGGGGTAATAAGAGTTAGTGAGGGAACGCCAACCAAACAAAAAAGTCTTCACTCTCCGATGGAATACAATGATAGAGGGAGACCAAGAGATTTCCCTAGGGAGAGAGTTCCAAAGTTTCAGTGTCATGACCGAGAAGGCCCTTTCTAAGGTTGCCACCTGTCTAGCCTTAGATGGGTGGGGGGTACCCAAAACAAGGCCTCTGAAGATGACCAGAATGGTTGGGTAGGTTAATATAGGAGTAGGTGGTCTTTAAGGTATGCTGGCCCCAAGCCCTACAGGGCTTTAAAGGCCAATACCAGCACCTTTAATTGAGCCTGGAAACAAACTGATAGGCAGTGTAGGTGGAACAAGACTGGAGTGATACGGTTCTGGCTGCGGTAGCTTCCGGGCAGTCATCAAGGGCAGCCCCACATAGAGTGCATTGTAGTAATCTAATCTAGATGTTACCAGGGCATGGACCATAGTGGCAGGGTTCTTTCTGCCCAGGAAGGGCTACAGCTGGTTCACCAACCACAGCTGGTAAAAGGCTTCCCTGGCCACCACTGCCAGCTGGAGAGAGAGGGAGGGAATGAAAGAGTGGGGAACAAAAAGTAAGGGAGGAAAGCTGGGGTGGGGGTGCAGGAAGGGAGAAAGAGAAGCAGGATTTAAAAGAAAGCTGAAAGGAAACTAGTACCACAATCTCAGGTGCTTACTACTCCTGATCCTCCAGTGGCTGCGTCTCACTGAATAGCCTTTTGTTTGCATGAGGGCAGCCAATAACAAGCCTGCCTTACCATGGCCCCACCCACTTTCTGAAAAGCTCATCAAGTGCCGGGGAGGTAGTAGTGGGTATCAGAGGGAATCCTGTTCTAAAGCCACAGCCTAACCGTCTGAATATACTACTAATACAGGAGGAAATTTAGGACTAGAAATGGATCACATATCTAATATATGGAATTCCTTCCTTAGGGAGATTCATCTGGTGTGGTGGTTAAGAGTGAAAATACAATCGAACGATTCCTGCATATTGCAAAACAGAGTGGCCACAATCCTCCCAAAGCTAACCATCCCATTTATTTCAACACCAGAGTTAGGCTAGTACTTTAATGATGGAACACGGGAATCAGTTGTGTTTGCCTGAATCGTGTCCATACCACTTGGAACAGATTATCTGAAGTACTGCCAAGTTCTGTGCAAACCTGCTTGTACTTTATTTCAGATGCCCTGATCCAAGGTGTCCCTGCCAGCTAAAGTGTGGTGGGTGCTGATTAGAGGTGGGGCCTCCTTGGTGGTGACACCCTAGTTGTGGGATATTATGCCCAGAGATATTCAGTAGTTGCCTACTTTAATAAATTTTAGATACAGTATGCTACTAATTTGGATCCCAAACATGTGCTCATCTTTCTGAGATGTCTTTCAGTCATTTTTTAAAATCCCATTCTTCTTCCAAGGTACTATGGGCAGTGTACTTGGTCTGCAACTTGTATCTTCACAACACTCCTGTAAGGTAGATTAGGCTGAAACAGAAGGCCTACCACAAGGTTACTCAATAGGTTTCATGGCTAAGTATTCCAGATGAGTAGCTATGTTATTCTGTAGCAGCAAAATAAAACCAGAATCTAGTGGCACATTACAGAATTTGTTCCAGGCATAAGGTTTTGTGAGTCAGAGATCATTTCGTCAGATGGCTGAGTAGTGATTTGACCAGGTCTCCTTAGTCAAAGTATGTTCACACCACAAGTACTCTTCATGTGAGAGAAGTGAACTTGCATGTGGCCATTAAAGCTGTTCTTTTCTCCCAGAATATGTCCAATCCAGTAAAAGCAATTTTCTTTTAAAAAGAGAAACAATGCTGAACATGTTAAATTTATGGAAATCATATAATTACATTAATGTGGGTTAGATGCCAGAATGAAAAAGAATCTCTCCCCCTCAGATGTTTAAAGTGCATAAAAGAATTTTCTGGGTCCAGCGTTCAAACATAGATGTGAGATCATGAAAATGTGCAATTTATCTAAGTGTTATGAAATATCATAAACAAGGGAGGGAGAAGATGCTCATGTCTATCATGTGTACAGTTCCCCAAATCAGCAAAGCGACTTGCAGATTTGCCTTTGCCCTTTATACTTTTCAGGTTTTTTGCTAGAAACCAGAAACATTGTTTAAAAAGATCCCCTCTCTCACTTTCTGAGTGCACTAAATTGACTCCATCAGTTTGCCCGCTGCTGTAAATTGCTTTTGAGCGCAAACGGTGTGTCAGCGTTGCCTATTCACTTTCTGTTTTCAGTTCATCAGCTTCTACTGGACATATTGAAGAATAATGGGATGAAATTGAGCAAAGGAAAATTTGGACAGAACATCAGGAAAATTTTTCCTAACTGTGAGACCTATTAAAGTGGGGAATAGATTCCCAGGAAGTATGGTTCAATCGTTTCAGTGGACATGGGGCAAAGTATGCTGAGAAGTACAGCAACACGATAGTAAAAAGTTGCATTAGTAAACTAGGAGAACGAAATGCCATGTGAACATTTTCAGTCTCTGGCCTTCGTGTAGTGCCTGGGGGTGGCTATGTCTGTCCCACAGTCCCTTGCAGGCACACCTCATCTGAGTTCTAGGGCTTAGACCTCCCTCTGGGGTTTCTGGCCCACTGCCCTGAGCCCTTTCCCATCCATCTTGCCTGCAAGGGGCTCGCCATCCTCTTCTTGGGGAGTGCAGGCTCCACTGCTTTCTTGGGCTCTTCTCTCCACAGGCAGCCCATGCCTGCCCTGCTGGGAATCACGACTGCCGCTCCTGCTCAGCCTGGCTTCCCTTCCTCCCAGCCATGCGCTGCCACTGCAATCTGTCAGTGGCCCTCAAGCCACTTCTGCCTCCTTGTTTTCTTCCCCCCTTGCTGGCTCCTTGCTGCCTTTTACTCGTGTGGTCAGTCTGAGCAGTCCCCGCCCTCCCATTGGCATCCTAGTGTACCTCCCAGCCCAGTGGTGTTTTTCTTCTGGTTAGGCTGTCAGGAGCACCCTGATGCCACCCAGGGCCTGTAGAGGCATCCTGGTGGTCACAACTTCAAATGTCTGTGGGGGGAAAACCCGAAATACCACTCAAGTTTTAGAATTCTGTGGGTTACTTTTGCAGTTGAATTGAAAAGCTTTAAGAGACAGGTGCCTAATATCCTGGTTTAGTTTTTTTTTCTGGTAATGCTTCAGCGTCTTCACTGGCATTTATCTTTCATTTTGCGGCTTTCTTTGTATCCCACTTAAATGCAAAACTGGCGAGTGTGGGGTGGTGTAGATGCATCGTTCTACATTCTCCAGAATTCTAGAAAGGACAAAAGGTACACAACGATAATGGAAGTAAGCTGCTATGTTCTTATTCTCTGTTCAGCTTGGTGCATTAGAATTATTTTGTTGTGTTCTCTTAATTATCTGCAGGAACATACATAATGTGCTGAAATCATGCATGAAAGACCAAGGCTCAGGGAGCTGAAGACAACTCTGATAATGAGTCCCTGATTGATGTATGCTACATGTAAATACATTTTTATTCGGAGAAAGAGGGCATTTGTTACCACAAGTGTTTCACCTTCAACACAAATATGCGTTACCCTTACATTTACTCAGGGATTATTGCAGCACTACAACTAATTACTTCCCAGCATCTGTTGGCCTCAGGTTAGAGATGAGCCATTTCTGGCAATATGTGAATGAGTTCATGGAAAAGGGGGCCTGGATTATCATTGTGTGGGCAGATAGCATTACCTTGACAAAGTACCTAGAGTTTACATACTGAGCACAACACTGCGCGGATAATTCATTCCACGCATGGAGAAGCACAATTTTAAATATTGCTTTGTGTAATTCAAAACGTAAAAAGCTTCCACGCCATCCCCACAAAAGGAGGAAGTAGAATCCTGACTAAATTGGATCCATTACCGTCTGGTACTACAGTTTTCAAACTGGAGACGGCAGTTAATTGGCCAGCCCTCTTGCCATAACTTTTCTTGGCCAATCAGATTCTGCCCTTGGGGCATTTTAAATAGTCTTCCTGGTTCTCCCACACACTGACCAGTATAGGGGAACAACACCTCTTGGCACATTCTTGGTTTGCAGAGTAGGAAAAGCTAGGTATGGTGATGGTACTGATCGAAGCTTGGGGCCACAGTGATTCTGCCCAGAACTGTGGGGAAGTTGCATAGGGTGCTCGCACTAATGAAGTTTAAGTTGAATCATCCGTAGTTCATCTTAGCTTAACCCACAGCTTATATCTGGCATCTTCATTTGGAGTGTGTGATAATAATATTCGATCTTTACTTAAACCGAGGGTGAACATGTGACTAGGAATTAAGTAGACATGAGTTGCAAAGTACAAGCTGGTCCAAACAGAGATGCCATCTTTTTGTCCTGGGATGACTCCTATGCCCTTAAAATGCATTAATGGCAAAATCGCAACAGGTGCAGCTTTTACAGAAATTTAAAGATTCAGTGATGGAAAATCTGTACTATCTGCATGTGTAAGTTACGTGATAGTCAGAAACATAGAAAGTATAGGTCTTCCACTACAGGAAGTATTGGAATAATATTGGCCATTTGATTTTCAGTACCTTTCCTAATAATTCCTGGCATGGACTTTGCCTTTTTTACTGCCTATGCATCACTTTACACTTACCCACATTAAACTTCCTTTAGCCATGGGATTGCCCATTCAGGCAATTTAGAGAGGTCCTCCTGTATCTGTTTACAATCAGCCTTGGTTTTCACTATCCTGAATACCGGTAAATTTGGTATCATCTACAAACTTGGCTAGTACTGAGCTTCCCTAGCAAGGGCAAGGCTGGCAGCAAAAGTGTTGCCCACATGCAAACATCCCTGCTCCGATCCACTCACACCCTTTCCCTGGAAAAGTAAAAAAGCGAAAAGCGAAAAAGCAGAAGCAGCAGCAGCAGCAGCCAAGCTCGAACCCACAGCCCCTGACATTCAGGACCTGCCTCCTAACCTCAAGGCTGGAAGAGGTTTTAAGGAGACATGCCAGCAGCCATAAGGTACCCTGCTGCAGCCCTGATGTTACCACCAGCCACAAAGGGCCGGCCAGAGAATATTGCCCAGACAGGTACGGCTCAGTACAAAGGCCCTTCAAGTCGTAATTGCCCCTTTGAGTCAAGCCTTCGGAGAGGGGGCCCCTGTTAGGGTTCAGCAATGACACATTTTAGCCACATGGTGTGGACTTTGCTCTCCCCGTTGGATGTTAGTGCTAAGTGCTCGCTTCAAGCTAACAATCTTTTGCAGAAAATCGAAGAACTGGAATTTGTGTTTATGCTGCATTTTTGGAATCGTGTGCTAGGTCATTTTCAAACAGTCTTCCATCTTCCTTTAGCCATGAGGGTGGGGGATTGGGAGGGACCTCACAAGTAGGGTTGCCAACCTCCAGGTACTAGCTGGAGATCTTCTGCTATTACAACTGATCTCCAGCCGATAGAGATCAGTTCCCCTGGAGAAAATGGCCGCTTTGGCAATTGGACTCTATGGCATTGAAGTCCCTCCCCTCCCCAAACCCCACCCTCCTCAAGCTCCACCCCAGAACCTCCTGCTGGTGGGAAAGAGGGACCTGGCAACCCTACTCACAAGTGTAATAGCCTAGGGCCTCTCTTCATCTAAATCTGGCACTGAGAACAGTATTTGATATGTTTTAGGGTAAATTCTCAGATTCTCAGGGTGCCAGTGAGGACCTCTGGGCTTAGAATTGGGAGCAGAATTGTTTGCTCTAAAACAGTGGTTCTCAACCTTTTTTTGCTCCATTCCCCCCTTTCACCATTGTTCAGAATATAATTCCCCTCTTCCCAAAATAGTCTAACTCAAAAAGACAAACTACAATTTTACAGATTGTACATAAACTACAGGACATCACACTTTTCTGGATAGTGGTCCCAATCCCCCCCCCCCGGAACCCTAAAATCTCCCCCCGGGGGGGAATTCCCCCCCTTGTTGAGAACCCATGCTCTAGAACATGCCTCAGAATCCTCTACAATTCACAGTTCTGTGGCAGACAGGCACAGAATGACTTCACTTGAAAAGGATTCTTTCAAAGCAAAAAATTTGCAAGTGAGGAGTGCTTCTTGCCACCTTGGGTTTTTAACATCTGCTCTATTGTAAATGTTCCTAAAATGTTTTAACAGATTTGCTGTTGATGATTTTGTATTTTTTTTAAGATTTCAGTTGCTGTTAATCTCTATAGGCATTTCCTGCTGTTTGATTAGCTACTTTAAATTAAATAATGTATAAATAATGTATTGTAATATTTTAATGTGTCATAAACCACTTTGAACATAAGATAAAAGTGGGGTATAAATATTTATTTTAACATGGATGTAGAGAATCTGTGCAGAGCTCTGACTATTCTTAAAATGCATTTTTTGTAGAGCTGATATGAAACAGTCTATGAGCCCAATCCTGAAGGGGGGGGGCAGATCCGTGGCGACTAGGACCTGCGCTGCCGCACCACCTCCGCAGAGGCTTCCTGGCTGCCATGGAAGCAAAAAAAAAAGGCTTTAAAATAAAAATAGAGAAAAAAGGGGAAATCCCCCATTTGCCTCCAACGGGGCTGCCCCACCCAAAAAGATGCAGCACCACTACAGTGCGAGGGGGCGTTCCCGAAGTGAAAGGAGTGAGGAAGCTGCCTAATGGCAGCTCCTCCCCCAGGAACACCCTGGGAACACCCCCACACACACCAGCCCGGGCTTTCCCAGAAAGCTGCACTGGCGGTGTGGACTGGCGGCATATGGATGCTGGCGTGTTTGCCCTGTGCCCCCATGCTGGCATAGGTGCCACCTTATTCTGTGACAAGGTGGCACCTATGCTGGCGCAGGGTCACGCCGGCTCCTAAGGAGCTTCGGTTCCCACCTTCAAGTATGGGCTCTTACAGTCTTTCACTACTAAAATAGTGCTTTAAGTGTGTCCTTGAATACCCCCTTGAAATTGTGTCTATTTTCCAACCAAGACCTGGACACTAGAAACAGCTGAGCCAAAAGGTTGATTTTTAAGGCTCCAGGAAACGTTGCCAAAAACTTTCGAAGGCTTAACTTTCTTCTCTTTGAGGTCTTATTAGAGTCCAAGGCTTCGACAATTTTTGCGCCGCTTATTTAGCTATTTGTCCAAAGATTTTCCCATCTGATGTGCCAACCGCAGTGTAAAGATATAAACTTGAAAAAAATTCACCTCATTTCTAATTTTGAAATATTATATGGCCCAATGATGTCTGAAAACAGTAGTGGAAAACTTTTCTTTCATTTCTTAATATTTTTTGCTTGCTTGTGTTACTTACTAAGGCTGGTTGCTGGCTTTTTGAATAAGCCACTGTGCTTATCATTGGAGCACATCTTAGCTCTCTATTTAAGCCCTGTTAATTTAATTTGTGACATGGAGTCATCATGGTAAATACAAAAAGGCATCAGTATGTTAAACAGAAGTACTGTAATGAGTTATGTGTATAAACTCGACTCATTCCTGTGATTGTAGAGCTTGACAGGAACAGAATACACAATTGGGCTGTCTCTTTCTGCAAGATGTCTCCACGGCTCACAGAGAGTGCCTCGACCTCTCCGACTCTTATGATACACACAGCCGCAGTTTAATGGCTGAGATGGCTCTGAGACTTTCCCAGTAGAGCCAGTTTTCACCCTCTGTGAATAGAAGCCTCAGCCTCTCAGCAAAAACTTACTTTGGTGATGAGTTAACATGGGAGGCCAGCGTGAGAATAAATTTGTGACTCTTTGCTCCCAATGGCAAGGTTTTCACATTGTGATGAGTGGATGTGATGTAGGGCTTTCTCGGAAGAGACGAATCCAGCGGACTAATCGAGAATGATGGGTGTTTTGTCACTGAGAAATGATGTTGCTACTCACAGCTGGCAGGCCTCAGACAGTCATTGAGAAAACTGTTCAGGACAATCACAGCCGTTATTCTGTCCTGGTGAAACCCAGGACACAGATGGATATTTATGTAGGAGCTTTGATATCATGGCCCACTAATGCTCTGGACAAAGGTGGGAAACCTCTGCAAAAAAAGTTAAACCACCTTTTTTTACAGAGTGTGGGAGAAAAGAAGTCCAGAGTAATTGTGGAGCATCATACCAGACCATGGTTTGTTTCACCAAGAATTTTGCTTCCCATAGGGACAACATTGGGATGATTCTAAGCTTATAGGCACAAGACACAAATATATTACCTTTCAGTCTGTCACAACTGCTGGCAATTTAATATCTAGAAATTAGAAAGTGTTTGCTGCAGTTTGTTCCAGGGACTGCTGAGCATATGCTGACTTCTCGAGCTTAATGTACCATTGTGAAATTATCCCATTGATTAATTTAGAAGCACAGCCAGGAGATACACAAGGACCTGCAGGGGCATCTCATTTCCCCCTCCTCTACTATTTCCTCTTTCCCTTCACTGGAAGCTCCATAGCCTCTCCCCGTTTCCTGCTCTCCTTTCTACTAGGGTTGCCAAACTCCAGGTAGTAGCTGGAGATCTCCTGCTATTACAACTGATCTCCTGCTGCTTTGGCAATCGGACTCTATGGCATTTAACTCCCTCCCCAATCCCCACCCTCCTCCATTTCACCTGCTCATAGTCCTTCAAATCCAGTCTATTGTCTCTCAGGCATCTCAGACAGTATTAGAGCCAAGCATTGAACATAAATAAAATTAAGATACAAACCCTCCCATCAGGAGGTTACAAACTAAAAGGCACACGAGGGAAACTGGATGGAGCAAAAGTGAACTGTGTGTTTCAGTGGTTAGACTCTGTGAGATCCAGGTTCGGATGCCCACTCTGTAATGGAAGCTTGCTGCATGGCCTCAAGGAAGTCACTGTCTTCCTGTCTAAGCTACCTCACAGGCTGGTTCTTGTGAGGATAAAATGTGGGAGAGGAGAACAACGTTGTAAGCCACTGTGTCCCCCCCATTTGGGGGAATAGCGAGATATAAATGTCTGAATAAATAGAGGCCAGCCTTACAAGTCTGGAATACAGTGGTAAATTTCTAACAGGGATTTAAATCCAATTGGGGCCATGCTGATCATCACTTGTTGGTGTTCTTATTGGGATGGTGTCTGGAATGCTGGCAGAGACAAGGGCCAGATGCAGGCAGCATAATTAGGAAAAACAATCCAAGGTCATTGTTCAAGTCCAACTTCTAAGCAGAGGGGCAATCCGAATTCAAGGTCAGGTTCAGTTCCAAGGTCAGGGTAACAAAGGACCAGGAGTCCAGAGAATGACAGAGACACTCAGTGGCTCCACGCAAATATGAACACATGAAGCTGCCTTATACTGAATAAGACCCTTGGTCCAGATCAAAGTCAATATTGTCTACTCAGACCGGCAGCAACTCTCCAGGGTCTCAGGCAGAGGTCTTTCACATCCCCTACTTGCCTAGTCCCTTTAACTGGAGATGCTGGGGATTGAACCTGGGACCTTCTGCATGCCAAGCAGATGCTGTACCACTGAGCCACAGCCTCTCCCATGTAAAGGTGAGCCTGTTGCCTGCCTAAACAGACCTCATCTTAATGCAGACCAGCTGGTGCTCATTAGGCGTTCAGGCACTCCCGGCTTCATCATTCCCTTAGTGCTCTATGCAAAGCCTGTAGCCTTGCACTTTTTTGTCAGTTTTCTATCATGGCCCTGATCTTCTAGCGTCTCTGCTAGAGTGGTCTCGGCTGCCAGGCTGCAGGCCCAGTGAGACTTCCTGTTCTTCACTCCTTTCACTGTCTTCTGTCTGCTGGGGCTGCTCCTCCGTTCTCACCCTGCCATCTCCCTCTGGTTCCTCTTTGTCTGAAGAAGTGTCGGCAGGCTGACCCATGACAGATGGTGATGGTGCAGCAACCCAGTGATGCTTAGTCCTCTGGCCAGGGCCAGAGGCAAGCATGACATTACCTTCAGTACTGCAGATAGGATGGTGTTAGGGTTTTAATCCTGTGGTCTGTACTTAGGCCTTGAAAGGCATCTGTTATGTCTGAAGGAGAAACCCAAGCCCTATAAATAAAAAAAATGAAGTAATGTTGTATCAAAATATATAGATCCAAGATATTTTTGCCGCTGCTAAAATGGCCTTTTTCACTTTCACAGAAGGAAGTACACACAGTTTCGAATAGGACAGGACTGAATGCTTAAGCAAGGAAATGATATACGTCAGCAAAATTGCCACATATAACATAATCGGGAACCTGGCTTGACTGCTACTGTTCCAATAGCATTGTATACATTATTAATAGAACCTGACAAGGTAACATATATAACACCAATCAGTTCTTGACTTCTTGTTTTCTATAAAGGGACTTGATCTTTTTCCCAATAGTTGTGGTAGAAAGAAAAATGGAAAAAGAGAGGAGGAACCTTTGCCTCTTAATAGTAAAACCCTCATTTTGGAGGTTGTTCTTGGAAGAGAAAGAAATGAGAAACATCCCTATGATATAGGATGGACCAAAATCAATAGAAAGAAAACCTAGTCCCTTTACTTTCACAAGGAAGTGTAACTTATGGTTCATTCCTGCTTCTCATAAGTCAGTGGCAAAACAGCCATCAATTTTAATAATGTAAGGTTGAAGTCTGAAGGTGTATACCAGATGCAGTGGTGAGCCTGCCATGATGGCACACTCACCACCTGTTGGGCACATGTCCAACATGTGTTTGTCTCCTTTTCTTTATTAAAAGCCTGAGTGAGGCTGAACCTTTTGGTGTGAGTCAAAGGGCAAGAGCCAAAGGGCTCTTAGCCCATGGCTTGCAGCCTGTAGCTTTGAGTGACCACACTCTGTGGATCCTGGACCAGTCCTGGAATGAAGTAAATTTTCTTTCTTTCTTTCTTTCTTTCTTTCTTTCTTTCTTTCTTTCTTTCTTTCTTTCTTTCTTTCTTTCTTTCTTTCTTTCTTTCTTTCTTTCTTTCTTTCTTTCATTGTATCTGTTTGTGTGTTTGTATTATGTAAGTCACTTTGGTTTCTTTGTCAGGAGAACAGCAGCATGTAAATATCTTAAATAAATACATACATACTGTTCTCTCTAAGATTGAGCTCCTCTGGTTTGGAGATGAAGGTGGATTTACACAGCACTGACACAAGATCCAGCCAGTCACAAAGCTACTTGCATTCTAAATTGTAACCAAAAAAGTGGGAGGGGGGACTTTTTAAATTTAAAAGGTAGCAAAAAAAAGAAAGAAAAAAAGAAAGAGATAACCACTCCAGGCCCTTGTGACCAATAACCCAAAACAAAGCATTCAGCTACCTGAAGCAAAGGGTGGGTGGGGTGGTTGATTGGATCGAGAGATTATATGTGGGTCAGTAGGGAAGTGATGGTAAATAGAAGCAGGGGCCATATTCCAGCACATAAAGTTTTCCATTTGTATGTAGTATAGTTAGCAAAGAGGGCTTCTAGTAATTTGAGGCAGATAAGGCACTCTGGTGGCATTAAAGGATAAACTGATGGACTTGATGCCATGTAGCTAGGGTTGCCAGGTCCTCCCGCTCAATCAGTGGGAGGTTTTAGGGGGCAGGGCTGGGGCAGCTGTGTGTGCACTCGATGACATCACTTCCGGAAGTGCTACATTTGCCAAACTCCAGGTGACGGCTGGAGATCTGCTGCTGTTACAACTAGTAAAGATCAGTTCCCCTGGAGAAAATGGCCACTTTGGCAATTGGACTGTATGGCACTGAAGTCCCTCCCCTCCTCAAACCCCGCCCTCTTCAGGCTCCACCCCAAAAACCTCCTGCTGGCGGTGAAGAGGGACCTGGCAACCCTAGGAAGAGCCGTATTGCCGTGGCCGATTTAGCACTCAAACAGGTATTTCCCAACCCAGAACTGGCAACCCTTGTGAGGGCCTCTGCTGCTACGTGCTGTATGCCTTTACAGTCGATAGCATATCTGTCCTGAGTAGGGTTGCCAACTGCCAGGTAGTAGGAGATCTCCTGCTAATTCAACTGATCTCCAGCCAATAGAGATCAGATCACCTGGAGAAAAATGGCCACTTTGGCAATTGGACTCTATGGCCCTCCCCCACCCTCCTCATGCTCCGCCCCCAAAATCTCCCGCCGGTGGCAAAGAGGGACATGACAACCCTAATCCTGAGAGAAAATGTTTGATCCAAGTGTCTAAGGCCTAATCCCACACTATCCACCCCCATCACACAGTCACCTGTAGTACTGGTTGGGTGCACCCAGCCCAGTCAGACAAAACCAATCTTGATTGTTGGTAGGGTTGCCAACCTCCAGGAGGTGGCTGGAGATCTCTGCTATTACAACTGATCTCCAGCCGATAGAGATCAGTTCCCCTGGAGAAAATGGCCGCTTTGGCAATTGGACTCTATGGCATTGAAGTCCTTCCCCTCTCCAAACCCCGCCCTCCTCACGCTCAGCACCCAAAATCTCCAGGCATTTCCCAACCCAGAGCTGGCAACCCTAATTGTTCAGATTGTGAGATGCTGCACCAGCTTCCTCCACAGGCCTCAGAAGCCACGGCCCAGCTCAGGAAAGGTGGAGGCTGCTGCCTTAGCAACCAGGGCTGTCCAGCCAAATTCATTCCCACAGTGCAGAGAAGTCTTCTAGACCAAGGGAGCAGGACAGGGCTTGTAGGAGCTGTGAGAAGGTATGTAAACATCCCCATCTCTAGGCTGAGGAGGACACACTGGTTTGTTTCTGAGTGCTGAAAAAAGAATGGAAAAGCAACCGGGAGGAAAGAGGAGGAATCTGGGTATGGTAAGCCCCCTCACTTTCTTGCTCTGAATTGCAACACCAAGGTTCACTTGACCCTGGTGTAAATTAGCTGGCTTAAATCCCATGTTTTTTTTTTCCTTAAATGGACTGCTGGGTAGGCAATAAAAAAATGAAATTATGCCAGCAAGGACTTTCCTGTTACAGCAGGCATTTGTTCTTCATAGTTCTCTGCTCTCAACAAAGCTGCTTGAAAGGAATAGGAAAGGTCCAGGGGTAAATGCCCAGGGAATGATTAGCGCAGATTCTCTGAACTTTCCTTGGTAGGCTTACTTCCTTTCCCATTGTCATCAAAGGCAAATAACACAGAGCACTCAAGGCCTGCTGCGCCGAATTCTCCATCTGCAGCTCGAGTCACGGTGCCCCTGGTATTGCTCTGCCATCCAAGCTGCTATCAAGTGTGTGTCTGTGCACCACGTTTTTTTCCCCTTCCTCTTTTTGAGAGATGACAGTTCCCAAGTGAAAGGACACTTCAGCTCTAATAAAAACTTTCTTTCTATTGTCTGAGTTTTGTTTGTTTTTCTGGCAAACCCCTCACTGCCTGTGTTTTGTGTGCAGTTGTACATTTCCCACTTCTGTGCGCAGAGGCCAACCGGATTCTTTGGAGGCTTCTCTGTAGTATTGCCTGAAGCAAATACTACAGCTCAATAGCAATTTAATATTGTAATCAGGGAGCAAACTGTGCAGTTTTGGCACATGGTGATAATTATTAACTAGCTCTATTAGTGTTCCGATTCGAGTAACTAATATTTACAAAAGGTTCCCTGTGTAGGGGAGACCTTGCCTAGACACCAGCGCTTGACATATTCCTGAGTGATTGTCAGTGGACCTTTGAGCCACTTTTCAGGCTCCCTGTTTAAAGATGAAACATCAATACTGCAAAATCGCACTTCAAAAGACCTATTTCATGAATAATAAATTCTCAAGATGTAAAACTATACCAAGCGTCGGAACATTTTGTGAATTTATGAGCAAGGTCCCTGTGAAAAAAAAAATCTGGAAGATCAGATTTTTTAAAAAATACAACAGGAATTAAATTTAAACACTAATCTGCTATGCGCACATTTTCTTCATGCTTCCAAACGGCATGTAGTTTTGATCTCTTAATTTCATAGCTCAGAGATCACGCAAAAGAAGAGACCAGGCAACCAAAGATATAGCTCTCCAACTTAAATAAATTAAAAAAACATGATTGTTTGCAATGAATCTTTCAATGAATCAAGTACCATTACAGACTTTTCAGTATCTTTTTCAAAATCTTTGAGTGACACATGAATTCCTGATCCAGGACACCCGGAGTGTTATTAGAACTCACTTAACAGAGAAATCCTAAGAAACTGGAGCAAAGCACAGCATGTGTGTTCATATAAGACTTGTAAGTAGCCACTTGCCTGGTTGCCTGTGGCAAGAATTTCTCCCAAGTGGCACTGGTCAGGCAGGGAAACTGTTGTAAACAGAAAAAAAAGAGTTGCATGGTTTTCTTCTTGTGGTAGTCAATGTGTCAATGTCAGGTTTTAGAATTTTGTGGCCTGAAAACTTTGGGGTGTTTCTGTTTTGTAGTTTTATACCAGCAGTATACCAATCATACAAAGGCACAAAGTGAGTCGCCTTTGATCTTCTCTTGACCCAGTGCTTCTGTCATTGCAAATAAAGGACATCCTGAGAATGGTAAGAGGCCAGCTTGTGCCTGATCTACTGTCTGCAGAACCCATTTCTACTACTGTAAGGGATGGCATAGCTGGGAGGAACAGCAGGGTAGAAAACGGGTACAGGTTGAGTATCCCTTATCCAGACATATTTTATCCAGACTGATCCGAAAACCATACCTTTCGAGCAAGATGCAGGCAGATCTGCGCCGCCCGGCCTTACCAAAGTCGGTTGAGATAGTTACACCTTTGCTTTCTGATGGTTCAGTGTACACAAAATTGCTAAAAATATTGTTTACGTTTACATTCAGGCTATGTGTATAGAGTATATCAAACATATATAAAACATAAATGAGTTTGGGTCCCATCCCCAAGATATCTCATTATGTGTATGCGAAAATTCCAAAATATGGAAAGATCCGAATACGGACCACTTTTGGCCCCAAGCAGTCCGGATAAGGGATACTCATCCGATAAAAGGTGATAGCAAACTGTGCTGTGTTCACTGTCTTTTTGAAGGTTTTACACTGATGCAAGGGAAAGAAAATTCTCAGGCATTTTACTGTGCCAATGGTTAGTCATCCTTGGCTTCTTGCCCTGGTTTAAATTTAGAATGTGACATTTTGCCTTTTCTTGGTTTTCCTTTGTGCACTGCTGGCACAAGTGAGTAAAAAAACAGATCAGGTTGATAGACTACTAATCATTAGATTCATACTGTTAGACACTAAAATGTAAATATCCTCTCCTAAGTTCCATGTACAGGTCACATAAATGGTATCCAACTGGCTGCAAAAATTTCAGACTGGCCAAAAAAAAATTCATTTAAGTTTTCAGGTACTGATGGGAAAAGGAAGTCTCCTGGCTAGGTGTAGTGTTTTGACTCTGCTCCAAGACTGAGGCTTGAAATTCCATCCCCCTAACTGGAATTGAAATGTGAATGACAGAAACTAATAATTAGAGTTTCACGTCATTGTTCATTGGATGCAGAATGAATTTCTCACATAGGTAGAAATAATTTTTTCTGAGATATTAAAAACGTTAACTTTTTAAAGATCTGAACCACTGGATACTGCTCTTTGGACTGCTTTGTAGCATTGGTGCTGTGAATTTCTCGCTTAAGACATTTGACAGCTGAATTTACCGTTATCAAATGTAAGCCAATCACCCAGTCTGTTTGGTTGGTATCAAACAACTCAGTCACCTGCCAAACTGTGCTTAGTATGGCAAGCTGGGAGAGCCTTTATGATTGTCCCATAGAGAACCCTGCCTGTTTCTGTCCAATATATTTCCACTACTCTTTCTGCGTAGATCATGATGGGTAGCGTGTTAATCTGTCAATAGCATTAGAAAAGAGCAAGAGTTCAGTAGCATCTTAAAGACTAACAAAATTTCTGGCAGGGAATGAGCTTTCATGAGACACAGCTTACTTCAGTATCTGAAGAAGTGAGCTGTGGCTCATGAAAGCAGATATCCTGCCAGAAAATTTGTTAGTCTTTAAGGTGCTACTGGACTCTTGCTCTTTTCTACTCCTTCTGTATAGATTTGCCGTTGGTCTGTATCTTGGTTATTCTATAAAGTGGATGAGTGGGTGTTTTTATTACTTCATACCTGTCCTATGTGTACTCAGAGATAGCTGTTAGCAGCTTTGATGGAACTTGTTTATTGAGACAATTGTAATCAGGTATTCTTTAAAAAGGGGCCATAAATAGAAGGCCATGATTTGATATACAGCTTTTGCTTTCACATTTCTAAATATTTTGGAATATAGATAAAGACAGTAATATTAATGGGCTACGTAATTTGTTTCTTTCAAGCTTCTCATCCCATTACTAATAGGTTGAGGACCATGGGTTTAAAGAAAGAGTATGGTATTGGCCATCCCGAAGCTTCAAATTAAAACTAATATTTGCATACGGTTAATGGTTATTTTGGCCACTGATTGGATGATGAAAGAACAAGTAGAAATAATTTATATAGATTTTAGGAAATTGGATTTGAGGCAGTACTTAAAGCTAATCATGTTTAATCACTGGAGCTGAAGCCTAAGACATGATTTTTTTCCCTTCCTAGTGTCATGCAGCCTCTGAACAGACATGTACCAGAATTAACCATGATTAGTAATTAATTATAATTATTGTCTACACAATGAAACTGACTTTGCATATTCACCTTTGGTCTCTGTGAGATGCTTCTTATCACACAGAGATGCACATGTGCAAAGCAAGAAACCCACAGTGCTGCTTTTAACTGGTTCGGTAAATTGAACCATCTTGGTAAATGTTTTGCTATGCACATGCATTTTTCTGTGAGGTGTACCATGCAGGGTGAAAAAAAGAAGCCCAAAGTCAATATATGGAGAAATGAAAGCCATTTTCAGTAATATTCCAACACAGAAACATGTGGAACTGTTGGTTTTATTTGTGTTATTTTTAGTCCGCCATTCTCACTGAGGCCATTTATGCAGGGTCAATTTTGATGTTCGCTCAAAGCTGTTTTTTTTAAAAATGCGACCTTTAAAATGCTTATTCAAGGTCCCGACGCAAAACGAGAAATTCCACTCCTCCTCCCACTCTCCATTAGCAACCTCCGTTTGCATGGCTAACATGCGGCTGTGAATTTTGCATGCTTCTTTGAGGGGATTCTTCGCAGTGAGGGTGGAGCAAACACAAAAGGTCGCGTTAATGGGACTCATCAGAAATGCGAATTAGGTATGCGCCGACTTCGCAGTCATGTCCTGAGTGATGGTTCAGCATGCAAAACTCAAAAAAAGCTGTGGGGCCCTTCAGGCTGGAACGCGCTGCTAATTACCAAGCATAAATGGCCTGAGACTCAAGACAAATTGTAAGTCAAATACAATTGACAGGGCGGGACACCCAATGCATAGTGGAATAGGATTTTGACTACAGAAATTGGAAAACAAGCAGAAAGGTATAGCATAGCTGAAATAAACCTGTAATGAAGCATAAGCATTTAAACAGGGCACAATAACAGCCCATTCCTGAGCTGAGGCATTCAGGGATGGTGGGGAAGAGGCCTCTCCACGCTGTTGCCGGTGCCACGGAGAGGCCGCGCCGGTGGAGGGGGGAGGCGTGGTCCCGCAGTGCTCGGCCACCGTCAGGACTGGCCTCGCCGCCAGCATGAATGCATGGAAACGCGTGATTACACGCAATTTAAGACGGCGACGAGGTCACGCGGCCTCCTAACAACTTTCGGCCCCATTCTCAGGAATGGGCTGTTAGTGGTGTAGAAGAAGCTACATAGTTGAATCAAACTTACAGCGATGGGCATCAATACAGTCGTATAGGGCCACAGGTCCATTTCACTTTACTGATGCTACTTTCTGGACCATTTCATTACACTACAGTCCTATTTACCTGTGCAAAAAAGCCCTCTTGAATAATTCCATTTCACTTAGTTTGTGGAAAGCCAGGAGAGTGGGAGCCTTCCTGACCTCATTAGGCAGGCCGTTCCATAAGGTGGGGGGGGGGGGCGCCACAACAGAGAATGCAAGAGCACAGGAGGTTATTGATTTTTCCCATTTGCAGGGCGGCACCTGCAGAAGGCCCTGCTGGGATGAGTGAATCTGTTGTGGTGGAGCATAGGGAGAGAAGCGATCCTGCAGATATGAGGGACCAAGGCCATTAATGGCTTTGTATGTGATAGTCGGTTCCTTGAATTGACACTGGTTTAGGGCTGCCAACCTCCAGGTACTAGCTGGAGATCTCCTGCTATTACAACTGATCTCCAGCCGATAGAGATCAGTTCACCTGGAGAAAATGGCTGCTTTGGCAATTGGACTCTATGACATTGAAGTCCCTCCCCAAACCCTGCCCTCCTCAGGCTCTTCCCCAAAACCCCCCCAAAAAAGAGGGACCTGGCAACCCTACCCTGGTTATCTGATGGGCAGCCAATGGACAGACTGCAGAATGGGAATGATATGCATGCTCCACCTAGCTCCCGATAATAACCTAACTGTGGCATTCTGTACTAACTGGAATCTCTGAACTTACTGTGAGGGGAGGCCTATTCATTCTGTGTTTAATGTTGCCATTGACATTGCTCCTTTTTTTCAGACTTGTTAAATCTTTCCAAGTAGTGTATTTTCTGACTGACAAGAAGGAGGAGGAGGAGTAAGAGGAGGAGTTGGTTTTTTATGCCGACTTTCTCTACCTTTTAAGGTGAATCAAACCGGCTTACAATTGCCTTCCCTTCTCCTCCCCACAACAGACACCTTGTGAGGTAGGTGGGGCTGAAAGAGCTCTAAGAGAGCTGTGGCTAGCCCAAGGTCAGCCAGCTGGCTTCATGTGTAGAAGTGGGGAAACCAACCCGATCCACCAGATTAGCGTCCACCGCTCATGTGGAGGAGTGGGGAATCAAACCCAGTTCTCCAGACCCAGATTAGAGTCCTCAGCTGTTAACCACCACACCTTGCTGGCTCTCTCACCACACCTCGCTGTCTCTCACAAGACCCAACTATCAGTGACTAATTTGTTGGGGCACAACTCACAAATTCTCTGATTTGACCCTTCCCTCCTCCTTGTCTGAACAGGCATGTGAGCCTGGGAAAAACTCAGACATGTCCACTATGTCAATGGGGTATAATGCCAGAGTCTCCACCTTACAAAGTGGTGACTTTCTCCAGATGATCTCTGTTTCCTGGAGATCAGTTGTAATAGCAGGAGACCTCCAGCCGCCACTTGGTGGTTGCAACCCTAAGTATTGGTCATAGGTGTGCAGCCTGCAGATTACATCGGAACTATTTTTTAGGCATGTCTGGGGTTCACCAGGCCTCAGATTGTGCTCAAAGCTGTTAATAATTTTGGTTGCCTTTTTCTGTACTTTTTCTAGCCGTATGGTACTCTTTTACAGATAGAGCAACTAGAATTATGCACAGCATTCCTAATGCAGCTGCACTATACATTGTCCTAGTCTAACACTAACCAATCTAACATGTCTTTTAAATAGATTTTATAGTGATTTGCAAAATAAATTGTAGAGCTAACCATGTCCCACTAATTCTGTCCTCTCCATTAGGTTTCTGTCAAGCACACTGTCTGAGCAGTCCTATACAGAGTTACTCCAGACTAACCCCACTGATCTCAGTAGGCTTAGATAAGACTCTTGCTTATCTTCTGGGCACGGAGTAGGGGTCACTGGGGGTGTGGGGGGAGGTAGTTGTGAATTTCCTGCATTGTGCAGGGGGTTGGACTAGATGACCCTGGCGGTCCCTTCCAACTCTTTGATTCTATGATTCTAAGAGTAACTCTGCATAGGATTGCAATTTGTATCTAGGTTGCGGGGGGGGGGGAGTTATCACCATTGCCTCTCTTGGCTTGCCTGCTGTTGATTTTAATCTAGATCTAAGGCCAGCACTAAGGAATTAGAGGAAACTAGAGGAAAAAGAGAATCCAGATTGAGATTTGCAAAAGAAATTACTTCAGACAAATGAGCAGGCAAGACTTCATGGTGCCAGGATATATTGTATGGGTAGAAAGCTGAATACGAGACAGTATACCCAATAAAATTCCAGACAATAAAAAGTTATTGATATTGTAGGGCATTTACTTTATGCCTAACAGGCTTAGCACATAAAGCTTTCTAGCTGGGGGAAAGCAATAGGGGCAGCTTCTCTGATTAAATATATCTCAAAGTCAATCTTGCCCACTTGCTCTGCTTTCGCCTCAGGCCTTGGTTTGGTGTTTCCCCCCCCCCCCCCCACTAAGACCAGCTGCTTCCGTGCTTGCTAGGCTGCTCCTTGGTGCCCTAGGGCGGCTTCTGAGATAACAGGGGAGCCAGCTCCTCTGAGGCTAGCAGGGAGCAGCTGTGCCTCTCCAGGCTGGGTTAGTGTAGTTTATCTACCCACCAGGCCAGGACAGCAAGACATAATCGTTCTTCTCTTCTTCTTTTTTACCTTCTTTTCTTTCCCCTCATTTCCACACTAATGGTGACCTGCATCACCTTGCCTGAATGTATATTGGTTTCTACTGGGACTTATTGAAGTAAGTTGTAATAAGGTGTTCTGCCCAGCATCAGATTCTCCTGTTTTATCATTGCTTAGCCTCACAACCAGACTTTTGTGCCAGACTGAGTTTTCAAGACTGTGCTGAAAGCTATGGAGGGTCAAGAGCCAATGTTCAGACACAAGTGCTTTGTATAGATGACCCCCCCATCCTCTAATGGGTAGTAATGATCCATTGGTTCTAGGGGAAGTTATTCCCAGTTCTTACAGAAAGTCTAATTTAAGTCAGTAACCACTTTTAAATAAAAAAATCCAAGAACTTGAGCAACATGGAAAGCTGTGTGCTGAACCTAAACTCACATAAAGCTGTTTACATAGAATAGAATAAATAAATACCAAAAATATAATAGGTAATTTTTAATGATACCGCAAGTCTTCCTCGGGAGGTGGTAAGCTCTCCTTCCCTGGAGGTTTTTAAGGCTAGATGGCCATCTGTTAGCAATGCTGATTCTATTACCTTAGGCAGATCATGAGAGGAAGGGCATCTTGCCCATCTTCTGGACATGGAGTATGGGTCACTGGGGTTGTGGAGGGGGAGGTAGTTTGGAATTTCCTGCATTGTGCAGGGGGTTGGACTAGATGACCCTGGTGGTCCCTTCCAACTCTATGATTCTTGAAAACAAGAAATATGAATAAGTTGTGCTTCCTTACTCTGCTCTTGCTCTGTAAAGTTCAAAATGTTCCAGAGTACTGAATGTTGCAAAAGAAACAAAAAACCCCAGGAAGTATGATTTGAGCTTCCTGTCATGGTTCTTAGTGTAGTGTGTGAGATTAACAGTAATTGGCTGCACAGCAAAACTTCCAAGAAGTTTTCAAGAGTTATAACAGCTACCAAATGGAATGCTAGCCAGTCAAATAATGCTGTTGAGGGGAGGGGGGAAGAGTTTGTAGTACCAGCATTATCATTTCCAGTCTTCAATTCTGGAGTGGTTGTAGCATCATTTGGAGTTACTGAGTTCATTTCGGAGTACCAGTTTTCAAAATTAAGAAGTCCTTTTTCAAAATTAAGAAGTCAGAAAATGTGGCATATGATCCATATCTGCATCTTTAAAGTTTTAGATACAATTCATCATACTTTGATGCTGCAACAACCCTTCAATGGTTCTTGTACCAGGCATACCATATTCTATTAAAATCAATGGGGCTTAAAGTAAAATTCACGCTTTCAGTATAAGCAACAGCTAACATGAGTGACTGATGGTAGCCAATACATGACAATCTTCTTGTCTGTAACTTAGGTTGCCATTTGGCAATTGTTTATAGTGATTGATGATAACCAATATCAGCAACTTCACATGATGATGTAGTTTAGAATGGCATTTGTTATGTGCTCTGTTCTGTACATTGACTTGATTGTTCTCTTCATGCTATTTTTTTCCGTAAAGTGTGGTGGACCATATAAATATGATATTCTAGTAGGCTGATAGGGGAGGAAGTGCAGAAGCTTGGCAACAAGCTAGCTTGGCAACAGCAATTGAATAAAAGTTGGCTGAGGGTTTTTGTTTGTTAGTTAGTTTGTTTTGTTTTTCCTATTCTTACAAGTACTTAAGCCTGCGCATGGCCAGAGACACAAACCCTTGAGTGGGAGTCAAAGGCTGATTGACCATTGGCTATCACCTTGGGACCTGTGGCCTAGAGCCTGTATTAGCCAGCCCAGTGAAGTTGAATCCATCCACATTTTGTTTTGTTCATTTATTAAAAATTGCATTTGATTACATTATGAGTTAAATTTTAATTGTTAAAATTATATTTTGGTATTTTTCTGTGAGCTGCTTTGGGGTCCTTTAGGTAGAAAAATGGCACACAAATGCCTTAACTAACTAACTAACTAACTAACTAAATGAATATATATATTTCAATATATATCTATATCTAAATATATCTATCTATCTATCTATCTATCTATCTATCTATCTATCTATCTATCTATCTATCTATCTATCTATCTATCTATCTATCTATCTATCTATATATCAAGACCTGGATTGCAGTATTTTCACTGTCCCCTATATCTGTAAATAAATGCCTATGTCCAAATAATTCCAAAATTAACAAAACCATGAGCTCAAGTAGTTTTGAGCTGCATGAACGACCACCAATTGTGATAAAGGCCCGGCTCTAGATAAGTTCACTACTTTTAGGTTGTGCTCCTGATACTTTGTAAATTTTTGTTGACATTGCTTCATGGGTATGTGTCTACATTCTATCTGCAATATAAGAAGTAGTCTTTCAGTAGTAAAATTAAATTCATGTTTGGTGGATTATAACAGGAAGTAGGTGGTAACCCCTTCTTAACTATTCCCTCCAGAAAAAAAATTAAAGGAGACACAGGTAGTCAGTCATGTGACATGGCTGATATGTATAAACTGGGTATCATATTGCTCACTGAGAGTAGTTGCCATGGAAACAGAGACAGGAATGGAGCAGCAGTAAAGGAGAGCTACCCTGAAAGTGGAAGTTATTGATTAAATTGTGCTGTTTTTCTTAAAGGTGCTGGGGCTGAAAGGGGCAGGCAGGCCCACAGCAAGGAATGCATAGAGGGTGCTATTGACTAATTCTGACAGAGCTCTTCACTCTCCCTAGAAGTCCACAGCCCCTTGTTCCTCCAAATTATTTTCTGTGCTGAGCTCCTGCATCCTTCTCTCCTCATGCTCTACTACCACATGCATTGTTAATGAATGGCATTGTTTGATACCAAAGTATTGCGCATTGAACAGCTTCGCCAGTATTCAAAATTCAAGTAAAATTCATTAGCTTTTATACTGTTTGCCTCTGGTATTATCACTTGGAGAATGGATAAATGCAGTGCCCTGTTCACCTGTTCTCCAGCAAAGATAATGGTGGAGGCTACTTTCCCAGATTATCCACAATGACTTTCATTTTCTGTGGGCTGTTCAGTTCAAACCACAGGGATTCGTTGGCTGGTTGGAAAGAACAGTTCATTTTGAGGAATGGCTGCTGCAATATTCATTATTCTGAGCCTGACCTCAGATGAGGATGCAATGACCTTCCTATAATAATGGATACCCATCACTCCCAAACCTTATGACCTTTTCTTTTTCTTTTTGGTCTTCTTGCCTTCTCCCCTGCAAAAAAAATAAAAAAAAATACAATGCAGTTCTCTGCCAGCAGATTTGTTTCAAAAGGAACTCATGCATCTTGCATCTTGAAGATGCATTATTAATGCCTGGACAAATCACATCAGGTGGAACTCAGCAAGTCCCTGGCACTGAAAAAAGGAACAAAGGCTGGTACTACAAGAGAGTGAAGGATGAGACAAATTATAACAGCTGGGTGTTCCTTGTAAGTAAGATGGTATAAAAACAAGAATGCTCAAATTGTTTGCACATACTGCAAGTCTATATATTTTTTTTTAAAAAAAATAGAAAGTGAATTACTCATCACAGTATTGATGAAATACTTTAATTGTATGCTGCTAATAAACACCAATTGTTGGGCCTCTTCAGATGACATGGCAAACTGGGCTGGCTTGCTAGTATCCAAATTGCTTCCAAAATTAGCAGTGTGGGTTGATTTAGTATCAGGACACAATTGCAATAACTGGATTTGCTAGCACAGGACCCTTGGCTATGCTCATTGTGTCCAATGGCAGCAGAATTGATTTTCTTTGAAAATAAAGTTGCAGAGACAAAGAAGGTGACAAATGGGGCCCTGGTTTAAGCAACAGAGTCTGCATAAGTTCTCATAGACCGTTTTATCAGAAGGCTGGTTACCTAGTGGGAAAGTATGTACATACCCAGAGTGCAGAATCTGATTTGCGTTTTGTCTTCTCACATTTCTCTTGTTTGTCACTGTACCTTCAGCCTTAGGGTTGCCAACCTCCAGGTACTAGCTGGGAATCTCCTGCTATTACAAGATCAGTTCACCTGGAGAAACCAGTTCACCTGGAGAAAATGGCTGCTTTGGCTATGGCACTGAAGTCCTTCCTCTCCTCTCCTCTCCCTAAACCCCACCCTCCTCAGGCTCCACCCCAAAAGGCCCCCGCCAGTAGTGAAGAGGGACCTGGCAATCCTAATGTGCCTGCAGTGGCAGAATTAAAGTATGCAGAAGGCTTTTTTGGGTGGTGTCCTCCAATTGTAGAATTCATTGCACCTGAAGGCTTGTCATACCTTTTTGGGCCTGGCTTTCCACGAACTGGTTCCAGAGGTTGTTTTATAGATTTACTTCCTCCCTGGTCTGCTTCTTTTTAATTCTGTTGTAGTAGTTTATATGTTGGTGCTGATGTTGATTTTATGATATTTTAAGAATTAAGTTTTGGTTTTATTTGTTGATGTCCTAAGTGGTGGCAGCTCAAGCCCCGGTCTACTCAGTTCTGCCATTTTATTCCTCCCCTTGGAGACCCCATGCCTCCATGCTATGAGGGGGTAGCTAGTTGGTACCATTACCAACCCAAAAACATTTTGAATGCCTGTTAGAAATTTCCAGTTATAGATGTTCAGAACATAAACTATCATAGAACTAGGAAATGAAAAAGAGGTACAAAACTAATTGCCATGGCCAATACTCAATGGAGAAAAGGAAAAAAGAAATTAATGGTCATGTAAGTTCCATGTGCGGATGTACAGTGATGAGCACAGTAATTGAGCCATATGTCAGGTACTAGAATAGTATAGCCATCGAAATTAGGAAGAGTTTATGCAGGCACAACAAAATCTCTGGATAAAGGTGTATTTTTCTCACTCCAGGTTCCATTGCAAGCTGTTTGCGTAAGGAATAATGCTCTCCTACATGCTGCACACACCTATCAAAAGAGGAAGATCTTTGGATCGCAGCCCATAATGAGAAATTCTGAGATGCTTATCAAGAATACAATTTGGCTACACAGGTATTTTACGAATTAGAATACTGAAGTAGCTACGAACTTCCTGAATCAGCAGCAATGGTCTTAGGAACCGTACTGTAAGTATAGTGAAAACTATATACGTAGTAGCATCTTGCCTCTGATCAACACATACCAGACACTGTATAAACCTAAAAGAAGAACAGGAATAAGAACAGGACAATCAACAAAGAGCCCACACACACACACACACACACACACAGATTAGCCATTTGGTGTTGGTTTAGGAAACATGCCAACCTAACTCTGTTCACACCTTCCACCAAAAAAGTGGGAAATGGTGGTTATTACAAATGTATATTGCCTGTTACACATACAGTGTTTCAGCATTGAAATAATGGTATAGTTTATAAGTAGAAAAGCTCCTTAATCAGCTTATCTTCTATTTAGAAAGGGAAAAATCTATTAGTAAGAGATCACAAAATGGGATTAAACGCAATCTCATGAAATTCCAAGATATAATTCAAGATATTCAATGTCAAAATTAATAACAATAATCTGCAATGGTCCCCCTGCCTTAGTTGCACACCTTAATGTGGTGAGGGGGTTTGTGCATGTCAGTGAAGCTGAGAACAATACCCTAAGGAGTTCCGACCCTGTCGAGGCTAAATTCCTAGCAGATTCACTCAAGGCAGAATAGTCACAGCTGAAACACCAGACTAAGATGCATTGACCCCCTTCAGGGATCCATGGCCATATCAGCAGAAGAGACAATTCAGATAGTGATGGGAGCAGAGGAATCCCTGAAGGGTAGTCACTGGGCAGCAGCAGTAGTGGAAGGTGACACTGGTGGAGGATATTTTGTAGACAATGGCAGTGCCGCTTCAGCTAAGCCTGGTTAGTACTGCAGAAGAAGGCAATGGTAAACTACTTCTGACCAACCTTTACCTTGAAAACCCAAGGATGAGACAATTCAAAATGAAAAACGATATAGTGCTGAAAGATGCTTAGGGCTTCCACTTTGTGGCTTCCACTTTCCTGAAGGAAGCTCCTACACTTCTACCATTCTGCAGAATGTGCAAAACAGAAATGTTCAGGAGGGCGTTTTTATAAAGGGCTCAAAACTGTAGCATAATGGAATAGGCAGGATGACATTTTTATAAGGAAATAGGATTGTAGTTCATTGTATATATCATCTTGCTTTTACTGCATTGTCTTCTACATTTGTAATTCACTTTCTGCATATTTTGTGGTCCGATATATTGTGCCTTAGACTGCTTTTGTTTGTACTGTTTTCTAATTCTGTAACCCTATCAGTAAGTGTGTTGTTTCTTGGATGTTTTATGCTGTCTATATTGTTCTTTATATTTTGTAATTCACCTTGAGACTCAGAAAGTTGGGCTATAAATAAGGTAAATGAATAAATTAAATAAAAAATCAAGGGGCTTCTTTCAACGATATGCTAACTTTTACTAAGATTACATAAATGTGAGGGTACTGATTCTAGATGAATAGGGGAATAATCATAACTTTGTAACTGTGTAACCTTGGTTTAAAAGCTTACAAAAGATTCCACCACAATACCATTTATCAAGCTGAAGTAAACCACTGCAAAATATTAAACTGTTGGATCTAAATCCATATAAACGGAGCAAGATTTATTTTAAAAATGTACAAAAAGGACAGTGGAGATATGGACATGCTAAGAGTAACATTTCATATCTTGTGAAACTCCCTAAAAACTAAAGATTTGATGTAAAATGATACCATTAGCTGTATGTTATCTATTAATATTCCATGTGTCACTTTTTATGTTAAGACACTGAAATGCTAGTTTTGCTTTAATTCCAGTTTGAATTAATTGGTAATCTTTTAATGGCTGCAAAAATTTCTATCTACTAATAGTGCAGTTCCGTTCATGATAGAATGGTTGAATTGATATGGGAAAATTGCTAGCTGGAAAAAATATGTTAAGTATCTGAGAGTGAATGTTAGACTAGCTGTGTTGCCCGGGTATCTGCCATATTTTAATTTTTAAAATAATAAAATAGATTCAAATAAAAAAGTAATTTGGCATCCTATTGTATTCTTAACATATTTTCGCTACATATTTTCTGGCAGCATATGTTTCATTAAAATCAGTGTAATGTCTTGATTGTGACTTTTGAATTTGATTCAGTATAACCTATTCGGGCTACCTCATTTAATGTACGGTACTTATATACAGATAAAGTCGTTCTTAGGATAGTAAGTAGATTTTTAAAAATATGATGATGCCTAATGGCTAGTATACTGTTGTGGTAAAAGGTTAGAGCTGCAGGGCTGATTTGTTTCTTCCAACTAACTTTTCCGAATAAGGTGTATGTAAGAAAACAGCCACAGAGCGGGCACCTGCCAGTATGGCAGATTATGTCACCCACAGTCAGTCTCAGATATCACCTCTGTTATTCTGGTGATGGAAATGCGTTGTTATGGCAAAGAGGAAGTGGTGAGGCAAAGAGTAATGGTCTGGTTGCCTTGGTGACAGTGTACATCCCCCCCCTCCGGTCCCCCAGCTTGGAAGTCTCACAAAACCCCTTGGGTAGCAACGGGGAACATGTGCAGGCTGGTAGGTTGCTTCAAAGTGCTGGCTGAGGAGGATTCTCCAGAGGATCTTCTGGAGCGGACAACCTGGAATAGGAAAGAGGGGAAATGGGATGTGCATGAAATCCCTTCCCTCCGTGTAAGGTGGTTACAGGCAGCCTCGTCAGCTGCTATAACATACACTTGTGGAGGCTTAAACCAATAAACTGTGCCCATGCTGGACTGAACTGTTATAAGCGGCAGGTGGTTTACTTCCCTTCAGCTGCCCACATTTGGAATCCTGTCCGTCTGTCAGGAGCTGATGATGCACTATTGTCTCCTGACAGGGTCAGTCCTCCCAGGCAGATTGCAGGGATTTTAGGGACAGCAGAGTATTGTGGGTTATCTTTACCTACTATTATTTTACAGTCAGGATGGTGTGAAGACCCCCATTAACTGTTCAGGCCAGTATCCCTTGCTTCTCGACTTTTTGCATCTGCACATATGGGGTTTTTTTTGTAAAAAATGGACAATGCATATAGCAGCCTACTAAAATAAAAGCAGACAAGTAAAATAGATTAATTTTAAAAGGTGTATGATAACTTTAGAAAAATACTGGTTTCTTTATTTTTCATCCTATTAATTGTCTTTTAGATACAATGGAAGATAGTAAACCTGAATGAGTTTAACATGAGTTAATTTAGTTAATTTAAACCTACAGTTATTTTTCTAACTCCTAAGAGGCTAAATTGTGTAAAAATATTTCTAAAAATAAGTTTAATGCCCTTTGTGATTGGTCCAAAAAAATTAGAAACTATGAAAAATCCACATGAGATGTGGGAGATCTGTAATCAGGATCTTCCTTCCTTCCTTCCTTCCTTCCTTCCTTCCTCCCTTCCTCCCTTCCTCCCTGCCTGCCTGCCTGCCTTCCTGCCTGCCTTCCTTCCTGCTTTCTTTCTTTCTTTCTTTCTTTCTTTCTTTCTTTCTTTCTTTCTTTCTTTCTTTCTTTCTTTCTTTCTTTCTTTCTTTCTTTCTTTCTTTCTTTCTTTCTTTCTTTCTTTCTTTCTCCTTTGTAGGGTTGCTAATATGATACAGGAAGCATTGGAGAAAGATATTTAATTTTTTCTTCTTGTGCAGGATTCCTAATCTACACCAACCTTTCCTCACAAACCCCATAAGGGTCATGTTTGATTATAAATCATATATTCAGATCAAATATTTGTTTGACGTGTTCCATACTCTAAAATAATCAACTGTGGCGGGGAGATCTTTCTGTTACTTTTAAGAAAAATGTTCACTTGTTAGACCCATCTACAACTTTTTGATTTGCCATGATAGACCTAAAATCTGAGTATTCTCCCCCACATTCAAATAATAAATAAATGGTTTCTAGCACTTTAAAAAAGGGCATTTCCCTCAAACCCCACTAGTATAATCAGAAAATCTTTCTGGACTATTAAAGGAAATTGTGTTCTGTTTAAAAATATGACCTGCTGATCCACTGGCAAAGCAAGCTAGCAATCTGTGTATGTGAGTGTGTGTATACATATTTTGTGGTTCTTGGATAATGTTATCCATATTTTTCTGTTCAGAGAATCGCTTTTCCCTGTGCTTTCACTAACCAACATGAAACCACCTAATTATATTTTCATAATCATGATTAAAAACCATCTAAATTATCCTGCTTGATGTACTCAAAGAGTTTGTTGATTGCTGTTTCAGTACATAGTACAGCTTTTTGCTGAGCCACATCAAATGGGTTGCTCCACATTGAATTTTAAAAACAAACAAACAAACTTGTATGGAATATATATTGGAATTTTAAAAATAGACATTTATAATTTATAAGCTGCTAATTAGACTACATCACAACCTATTCTATTACCATGAATAACCAGCAAAAGCTGCACACCTATTAAAGCACATTAATTTCCACTTATAGTTTTCTTTTTCCAGTTATTGATTTCAATTTATTTGGACACATTTCTGGGGTCTGGAACCTCAAAGTCTCAAAGTATTTCCCCCCACACCCAGGGACAGTTAATAAATGTTTATTATGCCCAATGTACTAATGAGTACTTGCATAAAATAAAGCCTGCATCATAATGGACCACAGACATTTGGATACACCAAACACCAAGAGCCACATTCTGTGTCCATATCAAGGTTGAATCCAGGCAGCCTTTTCACTCAATCTCACCATTTCCCCTCCTCTCTACAGCCCATGTTCCTCGCAGCTTTTGTCCATGTAGGTCCCACTGTGGTTCAGTGGTAGAGCATCTGCTTGGCATGCCGAAGGTTCCAGGTTCAATACCCAGCATCTCCAGTTAAAGGGACTAGGCAATTAGGTGATATGAAAGACCTCAGCCTGAGACCCTGGAGAGCCCCTGCCAGTCTGAGTAGACAATACTGACTTTGATGGACCAAGGGTCTGTTTCAGTATAAGGCAGCTTCATATGTTCATATGTTCATGACCTTCATCACAGGTTTTTCGGTGATCAAAGGGAACCCCTCATCTCTTTCTCACTACTGGAAAAGGTGGTTGGATGCAACCCAAAGTCACTTTCCTTACAGCAGTCGGTTGTTCTGTGATTGTGCAACATGTGGCACTCTGGCATGCATTTCAGTGGATAGCACTATGGCATTTACTGTATTTTGTAGGAAGGGATGCAATAGATACGTGTGTCATTTAATAACTATCCTGAATCCTGAAGTCAGCTAAACTGCAGCTCTGTTATTCCCCCTAGGGTAGAGCTACTGTTGTGTTTTTGTTTGTTTGTTATTGATGTGTTGTGTTGAGGTTGTAGTTACTCTCTATTGGGACATCATGTAGATAAAAAGAGAGCTTGTGCTCCGATTTGGTGAAACAATAACTGAGCTTCGTGGCCTTTGCATGAACAATCAACCCTCCATATACAGGCCTACCTATTGGTTGTTCAGCGTATACTGCTGACCTAACAACACTGGGGGAATCTCACATGGGTATCTGCATTTCCAAACGATTAACAAATGGATAGTTTTAATCCTTAGCATTAGATTTGTGCTCACCCCAATCTATCATCATTAATATAGTGGCACCTCCATAATGGGAATGGCCATTTTCCCATTAAGAACTTAAAAAATAAAACTTCATGAATGTTACAACTGGGTGACCACCAAGCATCTAGTAAAGATTCTTGTCCTTGTGCCAAAATATTGGGATTTCAGTACTGGGAAAATTAGAAATATCTACAACCTTGAAGGAAGACATCTGGATTTAATCGTTTGGGATTTTCAAAGCATCATAATGTATAGTTCAGGAATCTAACACCTCTTCCCCTATTACATTCCCTTTTATATCAATGGGATTATTCTGCTATGTTTCCTAGTCATATTATTTAGGGCAGGTAAAACTTCTTAAAGCTTCATTCCAATCCCTTATACCAGTCCAGAATGAGATCACTGCTTTTTAATGAATGACCATGTGAACTGACTTTTCCATGTCATTTTAGTCAGTGTACCATTCTTTGGAACACACTGTAATGTGGTGACACTATGTGACCTTTCAAATGACCTATATAGTCCATTTTAGTAGCCAGAACCAGTTGCTAATGGATTTTTGTGTCAAGCCATTCACAAAGTGGGGCTGAGCTTTTTTTTCTTTCTTTTTTTAAAAAAAAGAACACTTTCTTCCATTTTCAGGTGTTTGTGCTTCTGAATCGCTGTAGTGTGATATTTGAAATGACTGAGGCACTTCTGGAATTGCTGCCCCCCCTTTTTGCAGTGTGTTCTTTTTGGGCTTTTTAAAAAAGTTCTAACTTTTGTGTTATAGCGCTAGACCAATATAGCAATTCAATGCTATATTGCCAGCATTCAGATGCTAGTTGAATGATGGCAATATAGCACTGAATTGCTATACTGCTCTAGCACTACATTGCTTGCTATGGCTAAAAGCAGAATAAGCCTGGCTAGTGCAAGTGTTATTTCAAATAAATGCTGTTTTAACGAGACACTGTTGTGTTAAATGTTGATGACAAAGGAATTCATAGGTCTACTTATATATATCGCTTATGCATTACTTCATCATGACTGAGTAGCCTGGAAGGGTGAAACTTTATGTTGTCCTAAAAAGAGAGCCAGCATGTTGTAGTGGTTAAGAGTGTCAGACTCTAATCTGGAGAACCAGATTCGATTTCCCATTTCTCCACATGAAGCCTGTTGGGTGATTTTGGTCCAGTCACAATTCTCTCAGAACTCTCGCAGCCCACGCAGAGGCAGGCAATGGCAAACCACCTCTTGAAAACCCTATGGAAAACCCTACGGAGTCACCATAAGTCATCTATTAGGGTTGCCATCCTCCAGGTACTAGATGGAGACCTCCCATTATTACAACTGTTCTCCAGCTGATACAGATCAGTTCACCTGGAGAAAATGGCTGCTTTGGCAATAGGACTATGTGGCATTGAAGTCCCTCCCCTCTCCAAACCCTGCCCTCCTCAGGCTCCGCCCCCAAAATCTCCAGGTATTTCCCAACTTGGACCTGGCAACCCTAGCTATAACTTGATGGTGTGCAAGCGCAAGCACACACACACATTATACATTCAAATTCTGGAACAATTAGCTCTACCTCATTTTTAAGTTCAGAGTGGGGGTAGACAAGCATCTCTCATGCATTTTCATTATAACTTCAAGTAAATGTTAATGGGCCTTTTTCAATTATTGGACCAAACGTTATTGATAAGAATGTACCCTTCTATAATATTAGCACTTAGGTGGGAATGTGCTTTTATATAACACTGTCCACAATGTTGTTATGAAATTTGTGAATGCAATTTCAGGTTGATTTTAATAGTCCAATACAGAGTCTTTGTGGAAGAAGTTTTACTCCCTCTTCCTCTCCCTGGAAGACTTCAGAGTTTCCTGGCTCAAGTCTTGATGCGTACTCAGCAGCAGACACTCTTCTTCGAAATAGGTTATTTCAGCAGAAGAGAAAGGGGCTCTATCTAAGAGGCACAGAGGCAAACACTTTGCTTGTATCCACTGGCAGGCCTAAAATAACAGACACGTGGAAGGATGGAAGCAGAGGCTAGCTTTTGCACACATAGAGGATAACAGGCAGTAAGTCTGCTCTGAAGGTGGCCAGTACTTTGCCTACTAGCAGATTTGGATGTGAAAGTTGGGTATGGGTGTGAAAGCTACTATTACTACGTATGGGTGTGAAAGCTGGACAATGAAGAAAGCTGAAAGGAAGAAAGTAGATTCGTTGAAATGTGGGGTTGGAGGAGAGTGTTACGGATACCATGGACTGCCAAAAAACAAATCAGTGGGTTATACATCAAATCAAGCATGAACTGGTCCAAGAAGCTAAAATTATTAAACTGAGGCTATCATACTATGGTCACATTATGAGAAGACAAGAGTCACTGGAAAAGACAACCATGCTAGGAAAAGTTGAGGGCAGCAGGAAAAGAGGAAGACCCAACAAGAGATGGATTGACTCTCTAAAGGAAGCCACGGTCCTCAATTTACAAGATTAAAGATAGGACATTTTGGAGGACATTGATTCATAGGGTTGCCATGAGTTGGAAGCTACTTGACAGCACTTAAAAACACACAAGTAGACAGGGTGAGTGGTCTGGGGAGGAAAGGAAGTCAAGACTAAGTCTTTGTCTCCTATGTGATAGACAACTTTCCTGCACTGCAGACTGACGGGCAGATATCAACAATGAGGAAGGATTAGCTCTCTTTATGTGTGAGAGACTCATTGATTGAGGACATGAGATATTTCTGTCTTTAATTTTATTTAAAAGCACTCATGGAGGGAAATCTGAGAAAAAAGAAAGGCTGCCCCACCATGGCTGTTTGGCAATTTAAAAGGGTTGGGGGGAGTGCCTGGCCCCACAGTACTGCAGGACCAATGGTGGGGACCCCTTCCAGCATTTTTAAATGGCCTGTGTTGGCTCCAAATGGCTTCAGTGTCCCATATGTCAGGATGCTGTAATGTCTAGTTGTGTCCCCAGTCTCCCCACTTGTGTAAGTGGGGGGAGGCCTGTTTTTGAGCAAACACAGAGCATGCAGGTGAGGGAATAAGGCCCACTGGTCTCTCATGCCTTACTAAAGTAATTGAAGTATTGTTCTCCTAGATCAGAAAGAAACTCTTGCTAGTACGGACACATCAGTCAGTCGTGGGAGCAGGTTCTTATTGGAATCCTTCACATGTACTAATTTTATTTTATTTTTAAAAATCACAATAGTTGTGTTAAATTTAGTTCAAACTGGGATATATATTAAATTAATGTTCTTTATTGTTATGATAGTAACCCACATTAAAATGTGAAGCAATTTTACAATCAAAGCCTTACTTCTTTTTGTGCTCTTTTTTGCATTTTAGGGGGAAAAGCAGCCCCTTGTAAGTAACAATCAGGAATAATCCATTACGATGAATGTTTCCCCCCTTCCCCTTCTCCTCCCTACAATTCACCTGAACCAAGGATGCTTTAGGTTTAGAAATGGGAGGGGAAATACTTGTGACAACATGCCACATATAGCTCGGGGCCAGAAATGTTATGTTTTGAAGTACACTGGAAGATTCTCACTTTTAAAGGAAGGCAGCTCATATAGATATTTTGTCTTATCACTGGGTTTTTTTTTTCATGGTACTCCATCATGTCCTTTTGATGAGCTTGTACCACAATATCCTATGTGTGACAATCACCACCATACTTTGTCATATTTTTGGACAATCACCACCATATTCTGTCATAACCTCTAAGATCAGACAAAAAAACTTTAAGTTTAAAGTATATTTGGTAAGTTATGATTGGAATGATTTGCAGAGAGATATAATCATTGGGTTGGCCCCAAACTTCCATTCTAAGCTAATGGATGGCACTTCCATTAGTGGAGTGAAACTTTTCTGCCTCCCCTTTCCTGTTGCCAACTACTGATCTTTCCAGAATGCTTCTCCTGGGAAACAGGGGACAGCATAAGGGGTGAATTAGGAGTTTGCAAGTGAGAAGAGAAAGCTGGTGAAAATCATCCCCTCTTCCTTTAGTGGAAAATGTAGTCAGTATCCAATCAACTCTATCTCCTCACCAAAATTCAAATCTGAGCATCTTTGGAAGGGATTGCCACAATTACTATAGCATATTCAAATTCAGTCAATATCAGTTTATGTGCATTTATGTCTCCTTAGCTCTCCATTGTGTTTTGAGTTCAAAGCCCAAATATGCTTATTCTTCTCTTGTTGCTGCTATTTATGAATTCTTTATTTACAAAGAGAGATTTAATATAAGGAACGTGTATAGTCGTATGAAACTACTTTTATGAAAGAATTTTCAAATTGCATCAAAACCATGTAGTATAGTGCAATTACAATGAAATGTTAAATGACGATAGGTTGGATCCAGTACAAAGAGCGTGCAAGAAACACAGATTTTTTCTGCTTTCCAATCCCCCAGCAGTCCTTTCAACCACAGGAAAGTGGGCCATGGGACCCACATGGAGTAACAGCCACGCAGTTCAGGACATTGCAGTGAGGAGGGGGGAAAGGACAATATCTTCCCTTCATCCTTCTCCATCAGCAGAGCTCTGCTGATAGAAGAGGCAGGAAGGATGATTTTGCTCCCTTTCCACTGCAGCTTCCTACCATGTGACTATTTACACCTTGTAGGTTCTGCCTTGAAACTCCTCCAGGGTTGCTATAAGTCAGCTCCAAAGATGGCACTTTCCACTTGCAGGTTCTGCAACCTGTTTTCAAGCTTAATCCCAGGGTTGGGAAGGTCTGGGATGGGGAGGAAAGAGGGTAAGATGCATGACTATCAGCACATTCCACTGATGGACTGGTAGACCAAACCCAATGCCATTCAGCAAATGATAGTTAGATCTCAGCAAATATAGGTATGAAGTGGTAAAATCCAAACCTTGCATAATTTCTGTAATGTGTAATGGTGACTATCTCGTGTTTGCTAACTTGCATTTTTTTAATGAACAGCTGGATTTTGCGTAATTGCAGGGCTGAAATACTTGCTCATTGCTATACTAGCTTCAGCACAGCATGACCTTTACAATCACTTTTGGTCATTTGTGTAACATTTGTTGCATATTTCATAGATTCTGAAAGTTTGATAGGACTGTGAACTATTGCAAACCAAATTAGAATTTCCATGCCTATTCTGCCCAAAATGAAGTTTGCCCTTGTAATACAAAAGCCCATACTTTGAAGATCAGAGCCAAATTGTAGCACAAAATCCTAAAATTGCAAACACTGTGGATTTAGATTGACCCTAATAATGGCTTTCATTATTTGAATGTAATAAAAATTCAAATGAATGTGGTAATTAGCAAAATCTCTAGTTTAGTAGGAGATTGAAGGGTTTGAGGCTATGTTGTGTGAATGCCAATTGAGACAATGGTGTTTTGATAAATGCACACTTTAACATTTGCCAAAAGGCATTAACGGTAGGTATATCACCCTCTGCTGCCAGCTGTGACTGCATAAGATCATTCACAAATTATGTATTTAAATTTTGGGGATTTTAGATATTGTTGTAATGCTACTTACAAGATGACTTATGAGATCTTATATGAGAACAAGCCTACCCAACTGTGACCCACCAAGTCAAATACAGCCTCGCAGCCATTGATGGCAGTCTACCAGTCTTGTATGGCAGTCAACCAAGGACTTGATAAACTCCCTCTTTTTGCTGCCTGCCTGGACCTTGGGACTGGAAAAGAGGATTTCTAAGACTGGACAGGCACATGACTACTGGGCCGCGTGCACCTTGGTTGAGCATACCATTGGTACATAGAGAGAGGCATAGTTTGAGTCAGAGGAAAGAACTGAGACATATAAGCTGGAAGGAGTTATCATACTTTCACGTGGATGCTCTGGTCTGTCAGTGGCTACAAGTGCCCATATATCAAATATTAACATACTATTGTCAAGAATCATCCCTATTGCCCCACACTCTGATCCCAGAATGATGATCCAAACCTTGCTGCTTTACCTTTAAGTTTTTGTTGTCCACTTGCTTGCTCTTTTTGAACAATTGAGCAACGTGTTGGGGGAGTTACCTCCTTGCGGTAGCCCCCTGACCACTCATGAGAACCCTTTCCCTTGTGAGAATTTCTCCCCTCACCTTTGCCCAAATACTGCTTTGCCTCTTCTCATGGCTGCTGATCAGCTTGGGAGGCAACAACCTACCCTCCCCACCTGGAGAAGTTGCTAGTTAGGGGTAAGTCTCCCTACCCAGAGCAAAGAAGTTGAGTCGCTACAACTAGTCATCTCACCATTTCTTTCTGGGTCGCATTGTCTATCATATCCAGAGATAGGGCAAATGTGCAGGTAGTGGGAAAGCACTGGATCCACTCAGGAAGAAGATCCCACTGATGGCACATGGGCACTTATCCAAGGGCACTCCAAAACCTGGAACTGGCATTGAATGCTAGTCAGCAAATTGCCCTGTAGTGAGGTAAACTGGTAAGACTGTAAGAAAATAAGAAGAGCCATGCTGGATTGGACAAATTTTCTGTCTTGTCCAGCACCCTGTTTTCCACAGTGACAAACCGGATGCATTCAAAGGGCTTACAAGCAGGGCACTTAGGTCTAAGTGTTCTGCTACAATACCTCCACCCCGCAACTAGTATTCAGATTAATCCAAAGAAAATTTTATCATTGCCAATTTTCGACTGGAAGTGCAGTTTACAATAAAAATTCTCTACCACATTAACAGATACTATAGGCAACGAACTCCCTGTATTAGTGTATGACCACTACAGTATATATTTTTTTGCCATCAAAAAAACAGTTTACTTATGGTGATCCTTGGTGGAGTTTTTAAGGCAAGGGATGTTCAGACGTGGCCTGCCTCCATGTCATGACCCTGGTATTCCTTGGAGATCTCCCATCCAAATACTTGTGAGGGTCAAATTTGCTTAACTTCTGAGATCTGACAAGATCAGGCTAGCCTGGCTATCCAGGTCAGGGTACAGTAAAATTACCCTTTGATAAATGTTAATCCATAACCAATTCTTACTTTCTCGTTCTGATAACTGAGGCATTTCTAAGGAAATGCTGTAGAAAGGAAGGTGGGGAGAGTAACCAACTGGGGGTCAAAAGCACCCCACAATAGGCCAGGTTAGGAATAGTATAGTAGTAGTGGTCAGTCCCTACTATAGGAACTCTTATCTTGGTTTAGGGAGGCATGCTTCAAAGTTTAATTTTCCAAAGCATTTACCGCTGATTGACAGCTAATTGTCGTTAAAAGGAGTATCTCCGTTAACTTCTTTGGGCTTCAGGCAAAGCACTAAGTAGAATTTTCAAATCCCTTTGGATGCTTCAGAAAATTCAACCTTAGTAAATAGTCGTAATTTTTTGTAACTCCACTTCATGTGCTGTCATTTTCTGAAGTACTATTGGCCATTCTTTGATACAACATTTCCAGGAATGATATTTTAGACATTAAGTACTAAATCACTAGTATGGAAATGCCATTTTCAGAGATGCTGGCTGTCACCAGGCTCACATTCAGTAATAGAATGTTTGGATATTCATCTGTATCAGGGAAAAACCAGGTTTATTTGAAATCACTGGAAATACACTGCAGTCATTTTATTAACTACATTTTATTAACTACAGGCAAAATATGTACCTTAATTTGTAGGCACATACTATTTATATATATATATACCCGTTTCGCCAGCAGCTGTGGCAGGCATCTTCAGAGGAGTAACACTGAAGGACAGAGACACTGTCCTTCAGTGTTACTCCTCTGAAGATGCCTGCCACAGCTGCTGGCGAAACGTCAGGAAAGAAAATACCAAGACCACGGTCACACAGCCCGGATAACCTACAAGAACCAATTAACTCTGACCATGAAAGCCTTCGACAATATTATGTAGCATTAATTTTCTAGTTACATTCTATTAAATGCTGCCACAGAAAGAAACCAAGAATAAGGAACATCTTAAAAATTCTATAAATATAGAAATTTGCAGGCCAGAGAATGTGTTAGAAGAATCTATAAAGATGTAGAAGCTATTTTTACATAGTTAGGTAATCCTAAAATAACAACCAGGAACCAGAGATTATTAGGCCTGAATTTAGGAAATCTATGTCTAATTGTATCTGATGATGTTGAAGCAGCTTCCTATCCTTTACATATTTGTCACAGAGGACAAACAAAACCATAATTGCTTCCTTTTGTGAAAAGCTTTAAAGATGAATTATTCTAAGTAGGCAGGATTCTTTCCCATTGATTTTATGATAAGAATATTTCCAGCAGATTATCAGGATTATAGAGCAGAAGAACAAAGCAACTCCCTTATAAATATGTGAAAACAATGAATATAAATCAAATGAAATTAAGAAGAGACTCTATTACAAGGGGGAAAGATATGCTGTAGCGTACCATAGTTTCATATGACTAATGCTATATTTTAAACTCGATAGTTAGTGCAAGTCTCCACTATACTTCTCCAGTTTTCCTTCTAAATCTCAGCCCAGGAGCCCTGCTATGATGTCATAAGAACTAAGGTTGCCAGGTCCCTCTTCACCACCGGCAGGAGGTTTTTGGGGCGGAGCCTGAGGAGGGTGGGGTTTAGGGAGGGGAGAGACTTCAATGCCATAGAGTCCAATTGTCAGTGGCCATTTTCTCCAGGTGAACTGATCTCTATCGGCTGGAGATCAGTTGTAATAGTAGGAGATCTCCAGCTAGTACCTGGAGGTTGGCAACCCTAATAAGAATCCTTGGCAAAAGGGAGTCATCTCTGCAGCAACTTTAAGGCAAGCTTCAAGCAGTTTGTGCTGTCTTGTGATTTAATACTATCAAGTGTGTGTTTGCATCAGTCAGCATGGGCAGTAATGGCAGCCTAATCTGCACAGCTATCAGAGTTTAGGGGTTTAGGTTGGGTTGGTTCCTTCATCTGCAGCCTAATCTAATTCCAAGTGCTCTGCTCTTACCATTTGTGAAAAGCAGCCAAAGATACTAGAATAAAGCTGTGACACTGCCAAGATCTTTTGTGTCCCAGAGCATTCTATATACAGAATGTGTTGAATGATTCTAAAGATATGTTTCAATATTTCTTAATAAAGAAAATGTTATCAAAACCTTTTCAGGTAGGTAAGCCTGTGAGACATAGAGCACCTGCGAGGTGATGTGTCTCAAAGGGATGAACTTGAGGGGCCCAAGGCTGAAACGGTAGGACACATTGCAGGTGCAACAGCAGAGATACCTGGGGAAGAATGCAAAACACCTGTTTGAACAATACCTGATTCAAACCAAATGTGTGCAATTAGGCCCTCATTTGAATGTGTTCCTAAATCGTTTTTGTTTTAAATAGCACCTCCTTATGAAGTCAGTCCTTGGGGGAGGGGAACTGAACACCCTTCTCTCTAGTCTAAATGATGAGAAGCAAAGGTACTCTACATCTAAGAGAAATACACAGTGTACTCTATAAGCAAGTTTCTAGCTTTTTAGAGTAGCTATTGCTATTCCACATCATGTAGTGTTCTAAACAGTACATCCTGAGGCCCATGAATAAACTAGATAGTGTTGCAGAACATTTTACAGCATTTTCCCCAATAATAACCCTTCCAGTGTTTACTTTTTGGATACCGCTTATATATTCTTGAAGCTAATGATAAATCAACTTGTATCAGTCATGTATCTAGCTAACTAACACCATCAGTATATAGAGAGCCCTTAAAAAGTCACATAAGCAAAAAAGGGACAGTTCCTTGCCCTCAAGGAATATAAAATCACCAACAGGGGAAATAGCATTGGTTAGAAAACAAGGGTAGGGAGAGGTAAATGGTCTGCCCTGGTATGTGGGCAAGTGCAAATACCAACATTTAAATTTTGGTGGAAGATGAGAATCAGGTTAAGCCAAAGTCTACATTGGAAAGTTGAGTTTTGAAGGGAGATGTGAAGATAAAGAGTTGATGGCACTGTACTATGTCCATGTCCATGGAGAGAGCACCATACATAGAGGACAGCAAGTGAGAATAGATGGAATAATACAGCAAATAACCTTGGTTAACCAAGGGAGATAGATTTAGGCTGTTACCGCACTTGTATTCCCAGTGATGTATTAAAAGTTTGAAAATGTTATAAAAAATACTGTTCGCACTTTGTTTGGCCCCTTTAGCTGTGAAGACGTCTTCCAACCATTTATAAGCCGTGGTATCCAAAACCCCCTTTAAAGAGATGTTTTTTATAACATTTTCAAACTCTTAATACATTGCTGGGAATACAAAGTGCGCTAACCCCCTAAAAGCAACAAAGCTCATGGCTAGAAAATAACATGGAAAAAGAGTCAAATGACAGGGTGGTGTAAAATCATGGAGATCTTTAAGGACAAGGAATTTGCACTGAACGTGGAAGGGGAGTGGAGGCCAGAAAAAGCTATCTGACAAGAGTGTCACACGGTCTGACTGATGGGAGAAGTGAATTATTTTGGCATCATAATTTTGTATAGAGGTGAGGGGACTAAGGATGGAAAGAGGCAGTAGTCAAGGTGATGGATAATTAAACCATGAACCCAAGTTTTAGCTGAAGAAATGAAAAGGAGTGGGTTGGTATCTGCAGTGTTATACTGGGAGAGAAGAGATGAAATGGCATTTATGGGGCACAAAGAGCAAAAGAAAACCAGCGAAACCATGAGTGTATGCCCTAATCAGCAGAGTGGTGAAGGTTTCAATGGATATCAGGGAATCAAGGAGCAAATATAGACATCACAGTCACTACAGGAAGTGGTAATGCTTCTACCAGGCGAATCCTATACTAGCACCCACCATGTGAGTCAGGTCTATTTCAGTAAGTTTCCTTGCCTCCAGACCAAATTAACAAATGTTGCTGTTAGGATAGGAAAGCTCACTGAATGATGACCCAGCATCTGTGGTAAGTTCAAGAGAGCCTGTGTGGTGTAGTGGTTAAGAGCGGTGGACTCTAATCTGGTGAACCGGGTTGGTTTCCCCACTCCTACACATGAAGCCAGCTGGGTGACCTTGGGCTAGTCAGAGTTCTCTTGGAGCTCTCTCAGCCTCACCTACCTCACAGGTGTCTGTTGTGGGGAGAGGAAGGGAAGGAGATTGTAAGCCAGTTTGATTTTCCTTAAAAGGTAGAGAAAGTTGGCATCTAAAAACCAACTATTCTTCTTCTTCAAATAGAATATATACCTATTAAGAGAAGGGGAATGCAGGACAAGGGAACTTGCAATGGGTATCCAAGACCCCAGGAACAAATGTGACAACTTTATCAGCTAAAAGTACACTTTTCATAAGTATTTGCCTCTTGGAACATGTAAGCCTTACTGTGGGTGTAGAAAGATCTACTAGTAATTCTCAATTATGCCCAAAATAAATAAGTACAATGAAATGGTTGGATTAATGAAACAGCAGGTAATCTTCTAGGCATGAGTGCAGCAAAGAAGCTTAAATCTGAAGAACGAGGTGATGCCCTTTATTTTCTTACACATACACGTGTACACATACGCACAGCCTCTGGAGAGACTCCCCTATTATCATAGAGTACAAATATTATCCTTTTGCCTTATTAGCTAGAAATGATGATTGCCAAAGAACTCCTGTTCTTCTGCTAATGCAGATATATTTTTTAAAAGGCTCTCATGATAGTGGATGTCACAAGCATAAACATTTGTCTGATGAGCTAAAGCACTACAATATTAAAGAAATCTTTCAAATTAACATTCCATCAGCAGTAAATCCAATAACATTACAAAAAGCTTTTAAGCATGCTTTCTGTGGTCAGAGGATTCCATGCTGGGTTAAAACCAAAAGTGATTAAGCACAGAAGTGAGAAACTCCAGCAGAAGAAACATATGGACTCTGATAAATTTGTATATAGGTTTTTTTGGTATTTATGGTGTCTGTTCATTGACATGAGAGTGACAATCCATGGAATTACTCACCTTTGATTATACAAGGCTTCCCTAAACAAAATTCAGATGGTCAAATGTTATTTCCTAATTTAGTAATAACTTAGTAGATCATGATTCATTTAAGGTTAGATCTACACATTACTTGGGCATCAAGTCATAGGTGACTTATGGCGACCCTGCCCCTGTAGGATTTTCAAAGCAAGAGACATTCAGAGGTGGTTTTGCCATTGCCTGCCTCTGTATCACGATCCTGGTGTTCCCTGTTTAGTTTCTGAGATCTGACGATATCAGACTAGCCTGGGGCTATCCAGTTCTGCTTTTCAATCATAACGGGCTCTCAAAGCGGTTCATGTTAAATAAAATGAGTTGATAGACAATATTGCTCTGATAATAATGGATTCCATTGAACTATCTGGGCGGTGGACAAGATACTGAATGAAAATTGTTAAGAAAAGTAGAAGAGTAGGTTTTATACCCTGCTTTTCTCTACCTTAAGGAGTCTCAAAGCAGCTAACAATCACATTAGGGCATACACTCATGGTTTTGCTGGTTCTCTTTTGCTCTTTGTGCCCCACAAATGCCATTTCATCTCTTCTCTCCCAGTATGACACTGCAGATACCAACCCACTCCTTTTCATTTCTTCAGCTAAAACTTGGGTTCATGGTTTAATTATCCATCACCTTGACTACTGCCTCTTTCCATCCTTAGTCCCCTCACCTCTATACAAAATTTTGATGCCAAAATAATTCACTTCTCCCATCAGTCAGACCATGTGACACTCTTATCAGATAGCTGTTTCTTGCCTCTCACCTGGGTAGTATTTATTTATTAGCATACTAAATGGTAGCATCTTCCAATGAAAGATTGCATCTGGCATTTTTTGTAAATGATGGCCTAGATCAAGAGTCCTCTGTGTGTGCAGAAAGCTCTTCCGAGCACAGAGGGTTGTTGCCAATCCCTCCACCCTCTTTTGCTCTTTGTGCAGGGATAATTGATGGGAGGGTATCAGCCTCAAGTCCTTGCAACGCATTGTGTGCTGCTCTAGATAGGCCCTTTCTGCTCTGGTTGTGCACAACGCTGTGCATGGCCCTTTGAATTCCGCCAATCTAAACTCTTTATTATTTACAAGGTGGATATTCATTTAAGAAGCTTGGAGAAGTTTTCACCCAGTTTGCTTTCATTTCCTCTAATTAAAGTCTGTTTTTAAAGATGGATAATTTAAAACAAGAAACAATACTCTTGGTGATATCTTATTCCCACACTACTATTAATATGTGTAAATAGTTACAAAATATGCATTTTCTTTAAATAACTAAAACTGTCATGGGTCGTATTGGCATCCGAAGTTGATAGTCACTGAGCTGTCTAGAAACTGACAGTGTAATTTTAAACAGAGTTATGCCCTTCCAAGCCTACTGACTTCAATGGATTTAGAAGGGTGTAATTCTGCTTAGGATCGCACTGTTAAAAAGACTTGCTGAATCAGACCAATTGTCCCATTAGGCCAGAGTCCCTTTTCTTTATAATGACTAGCCTGATATCCTGGAAGACCCATAAGTGTAGGCACACTTGTTGTTGTCCTAAGAAATTTAGGATTCAGAGATATACTTAGCCTCCTTGGACTACAGCAGGGATGGGGAACCTCAGGCCCTGGGGCCGTATGCGGCCCCCAAGGACATTTTTCGTGGCCCTCGGGAGCTCTGGGGCCGGGTGTGTGTGTGTGTGGGGAGGCATGGAGGCTGGGGCCTGGTTGCGTGGGGGCAGCGTGTGTGTGTGTGTGTGTGTGTGGAGGAAGGCTTTTCTTTCTTTCTTTTTCTGTCACTCTCCTTTCTCTCCCTCTCTCCCTCTTTTTCTGTCTGTCTGTCTCCCTCCATCCTTTTCTTTCTTTCTCCCCCTCCCTCCTAGCCTCCCCCCCCCCACGGGAGATCTACACCTGGTTATGGCCCCCAAATGATGTTATAAATGTGCAAATGGCCCTTGGCAGGAAAAAGGTTCCCCACCCCTCGACTACAGCTATTGATGGACCTGTCCTCCATTAGGTCTAATCCCTTTTTAAAGCTGTATTATCTCAGGGCCATCACTGCATCCTGTGCACAGTGAGTTCTAAAAGCTAACTATGCATTGTGTGAAGAGTTTCTGGCTATTGTTTTTATTCATATGTGCTGCGGTTATTGGTTTTTGTTATGATGGTTATAATATATTTCTACATCTTAAACTCTGTGCTTCAATAGTTTGATCATCATTGCAAGCTACTTTGAAAGCCAGTCTAGAGTTTTAAATAGATAAATAAGTAAAAGTGTTTGGCAGCTGTTATCCACATGTTCAGCTTTTCTCAGCTAAACTTGAAAGTAATGTCCCCTTCACTGATTCGTTTTAGAAAAAGCAGGTAAGGTGACCCACAGTTTGCTCATTGGATCTCAACAGCTTTTCCCCAGAGATATTGTATAGGCAACCTAAGCCACGCAGCTCCTCAGCAGGTACCTCTTCAGCAGGCAGCTAATAGCAGGGGGCTCTCAGCAGCAAGATCTCTGCAGGCAGTTTCTCAGAAAGCACCTCATAGTATTACACTGACATTTCACACTGTTTGGGGGAAACTGTTTCTGAGATTCACATAGTTGTGCTACTTTTTGTGTGGCTATAATATTTAAGAAAATTTTGTACACCCCCACCACCTATTTTTATATTAGCAAAAAGATTGCTTAGATTTTTTTTCTAGTTAAAGCAAATATTTACCGCTGTTGATCATAACTGAAGTAAATTTTGCTTAAGTCTATCTGTGCAATAAGTTTTGATGTTGTGTAAAAACATGATTCAATTAATGGACTGAATCAATAGATATTGGGTTGGATCCAAAGACCCTTTCCTGCAAGCAGAATGACACTTCCACTTGTACAAGGAGGGCAATTTTTGTCTATTTCTCCTTCCATTGCAGACCTCAGAAGATCCAGGAGCTATTTCAGGGGTGGGGAAGCACAGGAAAGGACAATAATTTGTTGTTTCGAGGTTGTGATGGCTGTTTCCAATCTGCAAGTGGCCACTTGCTTCTTTTGTGATGAATAGATGTATGTGAACTCAAGCTAAAAGCAAAATTATATATTATTTCAGTACATCTTCATTTCAGGTGTAGGGATAATTGATGGGAGGGGATCTGAACTTTTCTCAAAGCTGCTGATTCTTTCCTATAGATGACCCCTACTCCTGCATCCCAGTTATGTGTCACGCACGAGTTTGGGAATCCTGTTTTGCCTCATTACATGCAATTCTGCTCTGATTTTCTTGTGCAGGTATAACATTCAAAGCGCCTTCAAATCTCTGTGCAATGCATTCAGTCTTTACTAAGAAGGAATCTTATTGGGAAAACAGACAAGTTGATCCACACACTGCTGCCTTGGAAAGTTAACTCGGGCACACATCAGACTGCAAAGATTACATTCTGGAATATTCTTTGATTCCGCTGAGTGCTCCTTCAGCACATCAGCAGCTACAAAGTGGGAATAAATATATACAGTTTACGAGCCTATTATTTATGGCACTGTAAAACCCTCAGTAGTTGACTAGCATGCAGAAGTTCACTTATTCCTCATTTGCACTTCTACGAGTGCAAGGCAATGCTCATTACTGTCAGCGGCGTTGTTTGCCCTTGCGGTTTGGCCATTAGTGACTTGTCGTTAGAAGCAGAGGGTCCTGGCTTCCCATTTCTGTAATCATGATTTAAGAGTAATTCAGGAAAGGACATAAAAGAGAGCAGGGGGACAAGAAACTGTTTTCAACTTCATTTGTATTCCATGTGTTCCCCAACCACAGGGAGTTTGTTAACTCTCTCGAGTAAGTCATTCTGGAGGCCACCTCCAGGCTATTCAGAATTATGTTCTGGTTTTATCCACCCTTGAGAATCTCAGCCAAAGTGTGGCATCATTCCAATCACACACCCTTCTCTCCTTTCCCCAGACAATCCCCTCCCCACCTAGTTTCAGATGCTGGCAGAGAAACTGGACAGAACTCTGTATGCCAGATGACAGGCTTTCTATGTAGCATATGTCCACTAGAGGCTGCTTGTGAGTGATTTATAAGCACTTCAAACTATCCCGATGGTATAAAAGTGCTGTTGCGTGAGTTTGGGAACCTGAGAAGTCAGGTGCTTTTTCATGACATACTTTCAGGGTATTTTCCCCCTCTTGCCTGAAGAAATACAATTGAACATTTAAGGCTTAACCTCCACATTCTCATGTAGGTTGCAATTCATGGAAGCTCCGTAGAACGGGGTGAGATTGTTAGAGGAAGCTGGTCCTCAGGCAGCCTTTAGAGACCCTTTATGTAGCCTCCAGAATGCCACTCTGATATTGACGCAGTGCAGTATGGAATTACATGGCTTGAAAGGATTCTTCACATCTACTAGTATGTCCACTCTTACACTGAAGAAGTTTGTTGCAGCTTTTTGGCAGCAAAACCCCAACTCTCAAGCAAGCAAATAAACCTATCGTGCCACACATTGGAAGCAGAATAAATTGCTGAAGGTAGACAGATGGCTGTTCGGAATAAAATATTATCTGGGAGGCACAAAGCAGGTTCATCACTGATGGCCAAGACAACTGGTGGGTGCTGAGCTTCTGGTTCCTTACTGTTGTCTTGTACTCCTGTCCTTCTGGTTTGGCCAAGGACTCTATTTTTAAAGCCAACTTTGCCCCATTCCATCCTGCCCTATAAAGCCGGCTGTTTTTAGCAGCTGCTGCATTGGTCCATACTGCTACTGGTACAGCTATTTAATATTTAGGGAGCACAAACTCTGTGCCAAGAACTGTAGAGATTTAGAGAGTTTAGAACCTGTGGATGGGACAAGGGATAGTGGTGGTGACAACTCTGGTGATGGAAACCATTTCATTGTGAGTGAGAGCCTAGCTTATTGACTGGGATGTATCTCCAGACTAATGTGCTACTGGGATTTTTAGGTAGATGAAATTAAAATATTTTATAAATATCAAATGACCTTTTCAGTGATTCTATTGTGGTAAACTTAAAGCTACTGTGGACTGATTCAAATGCTCATTGGAGGTGTGGTTACACCAGACTGTTAAACTAGAGTGACAGGTAGGGCTGTCGATTTGGTTTGTCCCGAACCGAAAAACAGCCGAATTTCCCTTGATTCGGCGGTTTTTAGTTCAGATGGAACTGAACTCAAAAAAGGCGGGAAAACGGGGACCCAAATTCAGCGAGTTCGGGGTGTTCGGCAAATAAATTTGGCAAATTCGGGGTTCCGCACAGCAGCATAACCGTCAGTTAGTAAGCAGCATTCTCCTGCGGCCAATCGGTGGCCAAGCTGGGTCTTCTTCCCCACCCTTAATGTGCATCTCTGACAATGGGGGTTTGCAATTAGCAGAGCTTGCCGCCCACGCCCAAAGCTCCCAGCCCCGACAAACAGCTGAGCTGCTGGGAGCAAGGGCGGGGCAGGTGCGAAGAAGATGGAACAGAAGACATCCACAGTAAGACCCATTTTGGGGCTTTTCTCTATAATTTTTCTCCTGTGTGTGTGTGGGGGGGAAGCAGAGTCTGTGTGTGTGCGGGGAGGGAGCAGTTTCTGTGGGTGGGGGGAAAGCCAAAGGGGGCTTTCGCCTGTTCTGCGGGGGGGGGGGGTGCGCTCCCTGAGTCTCTCTCTCCCTGGTTTGAGGGGAGGGGCTTCAGTTGTGTGTCCTCAGGTTTTCCCTCATTCATAAGATCAGTTAGGTCTATTTTGATGCTTGCTCAAAACTGGTTTTCAAATTGTGACTTAAAGAATGCTTTTTACTGGTCCTGAGTCCGATGCAAAAGGGGAAATTCCACCCCTCCTGCTCCTTGTGCATAGCTAGCTGCCTCTGTCCCTTTCCATGGTTTGCAAACTCCCAGGTGTCAGGTGTTGCTTTGCATGGTTGCAAATGTATTGCTTTGCATGGTTTGCATGGTTGCAAACATGTTGCTTTGCATGGTTTGCATGGCTGCAAATGTGTTGCTTTGCATCGTTTGCAAACTTCTTCGCACCTGCCCTGCCCTTGCTCCCCACAGCTCAGCTGTTTGTCGGGGCTGGGAGCTTTAGGCATGGGCGGCAAGCTCTGCTAATTGCAAACCCCCATTGTCAGAGATGCACATTAAGGAGGGGTGACCCCTTTCGGGGCCCATATCTCAGCCCCCCCCGACCCAATCTTTACAAAACTTGGGGGTTCTTGCAAGAAGGGTCCTCTGAAGCTACGCTGAAAGTTTCGGACCTCTACCCCCAAAAATGCCCCCCTGGAGCCGCGGAAAGGCACAATTGTGTTTTTAATGGCTTTATTCGGCCAAATTTTTCCCCGAACTCCAGATCTCATGCCGAATTGCATGGACCCGAAGTGGGGGAGTTCGGACTTCGGCATTTCCCGAATAAAAATGGGCCGAATATTGCCAAATCCGAATTTTGCCGAATTTTTTTTCAACAACCCTAGTGACAGGCTTTCAGTCAAAAGCCAAGTAGTTACTTCTTCATGATCATGTGATGGGCTTTGTGCCTTCTCGCCATATGAATTTCAACATACTCACCTGGGAACTCATATAACAGCATCTCTGTGGGTAGAAGATTTGCCCTTAGCCCAGGGCTGAGTGAACCAGCTGTGTCTTTGGAAGCAGAGCTTTTGAAATAGATTATCAGACATATTTCTACATAAATTGCCAAAAATGATACATTGGTAAGAAGGAAAATATATAGATTCACAAGATGACAACTTTTTACTCTATGTTTTTCACAAACCAACACCAACTGATTTGGGTAGGAATTTGCCAGGTTAGAAAACATATAGAAACACAGCCGGGGGTTTCTTTATTTGGTCCTTTGTACAGACTTGCCTTGTCAGCACTGACTTCCCAAGGAGGACAATAGCCAGAGCAGCTGTCAAACTCTGTAGTGTAAAGGTTAGGAGATTATCTACTTTTTCCTATGTTGCGCTGGTCTACAAAATCTTGCACAGCCATTTTGTTGTTCCAGTAGCTGCTCAAGCATGTAATAAGTTGAGTTCCAGTGAATTGGAACCTCCTGTTTTAGGCGATGTTTCAGCAAGTTGTTAGTTGTTGTTTTTTCCTGCGGTAGCTAGGTCAGGAGATTCCCCCCCCCTTTTTTAAAGCTTTTGACAGAATGGCTGAATTGTTCAGCTCTCGTGTGTCATTCCTCAAGATATTTGTAGGTGTTGTATTATGAGGCGGAAAGACGGTGATGAACAAGTTTAAGGAGTACGTGAAGCATAGTACACAATCGTTGTCTGTTAGAGCAAAGTGCAATATGTCGCTGTGGAAGGAAATAGTAAGCATGAATCTGGAAGGGGGAGGGGGATAATGTTTTGCCTCTTTTCAGCAATGTACAGAAGTTTGTGGCTGCACTTACAACTGCAGAGAAGTAGAAAAAGGAAAAATCCATTAGAAGATATCAGAAGCCTCTTTTTTTTTAACAACTACTGTACATGTCTAAGTATATTTCCATCAATAGAGAAGTTGGTTCTTATAACCTTGATCTCATTGAAATTATTTGCCAGATTCCATATGAACAGGCCAGTCGTGATGGAGAGGGAAACACATTATAATGAAATGTAATAGCATTGAAAGTTTCAATGATATCGCATTGGATGATTTTTTTTCTGTTTTAAAAAGTATTTAGCATCAATGTGAGGTATTCTTTCCCACTGATGTACTGATGTAACTTTACCACTTTCCTTTTGACCTCAAACACCACAGCCCTCAATCACCTCTTTGAAACCCACCTTTTCTGCGAAACCCATCCTCTACCTCTCATCCTCATTCTAAGTCTAAACAGCTCAGAGTGTTGTGCGCCAATGGATCGCCTTGCATGATTTCATGGTTTTTTTCACGAAAAGCCTCATGGTCCACGAATATGTGTGAAAATTACAAAACAGAAGTGTGTTTTCTGGATCCTGTACTAAATAAGACATAACTAACCTGTGTTTGTAAAATTGCACTATCACTTATGAACACAAGAACCAGCTACTACATTGATCAACATCCACCTAGTACGGTATTCTTTCCCAGAATCCCAGCAACTGGAACACATTTGATGGAGCATAAGAAATTCACCAGTGGGTCATCAGTGGACCACAGTCTGCCTGCTGTTCTCTTTCATCCTGCGTTACCAAGGACCATGGAACAAAATTGCAGTGCCGCTAGAAAGTTCAGGAAATCAGAATCATAAATTGATATTTTTTCCCTTTCACTTCTATATGCCCCATTGATGATCCAATAGCATTTAATACATATAATTTAAGAACACTTTGCTTATATAAAACCTCATGAACTCCCTGCATATTACTATAGTGATTTAGGAAGAGTTAAAAGGAGTGAAATAGAAATGCATGTTTAAGGAAATAAAACACATCTCTACTGAGTGCCGAGACAAGATGGATGAGGTCATTGTGCCATAGGAGCTTTTCCTTCTCCCATACCCCCTGTGAATTCCACAGGATCTGGGATACCTGTGAATAGCTGCCTGCTGAGGAGGTGCCTGCTGAGATCTTCTTACTGAGACGCTACTGTGGAGTTGCTTGTTTATAGCTGCCTGCTGATCGCTTGCTTGCTGAGAAGCAGCCCACAGGTATTCTGCTGGCTGTACGTTACACAAAGCAGTGAGCTGAAAGTTGCTTCTAGATCTAGAACTATTCCAGGGTATCCAACATTTCTTAGTCAAATTAGAAAGTTTTGGATTTATGTGTATGGTTTTACTGAAAACCTATGTGACACGTAACAAAGCTAATTGTTTGTTTCTGGAAAGTGGGGGTTATTTGTAGTTTTAAAAACAAAAAAGTTCTTATTCCAGGATCCTAACTGATGACAATAATGCTTGCATAGTATTGTAGTACCATGAGTTTATTCAAAAGAATAAACTAAAGGGACTATATACACAGTATCACACTGATAGACTCCAGGGAATAAGTACTGGCCCTTCATAAATTTTCCTTGGATCATTCGTGTGGACTAGAATCCTACATCTATTTGGGTGAGCTATACTCTTAATTATGCAATTGGGGCTACTGAATTATATCTTTTGAATGGGCTAAAATGTCATTCCTAAAATTACTGTGTATGATTTCCTTTCCTGCATTTCAAAGTGACCCTGATGTTTTGTGCCAGTACCTATAGTGGCATAGGACAAAGATGGTCACAGCATGTAGGCTGGTATTCTGAATTTCTTCTCTCAAGGTACTGACATTACCAAAGGGACCATCTACACAGCGTCACACTGGTTGTCTCCCCTTGCAGAGCACTGGATAATTTCTGGTGCCTACTGGTTGTTGGGAATCTTGGAAAGAATGCTGGACCAGATGGGTATTGGCCTAATCAAGCAATTCTTATATTTGAAAGTGAGAGTACAAATTTAGGATTACTTAATGTAGATTACTTATGATTTATATGCCTTGAAATCGTGAGTAACCCATCCATTGCCACTTTTTTTTTTGCCCATACAACTCTTTACTCCATTTTTACAATCTCCATAAGTAAAGTGCTTCAAGGAGTTTGAGTGCATACTTTAATGGACTGTGCAACACACATACACAAGATGACATACTTGTACCCCCTGTTAATTAGCCAGTGGCTGTCCCCTCGCCAATGCGCAATCCCCACTATGGCAATAAATACACACCGAATAGGAAAAAGTGGAGAATCCTGGCAGCTTTAGAGAAGTGTTTACTGCTGTCCAAGACAAGGTTTGCTATGTATTTGTCCCTGAGAATCTATTTGGTTCAACCACCCTTGGAGATTCACCACTAGTGCTGCATCATGAAGAAGTGGTACTACTCAGAGTGACACCAGATCATGTTGGAGCTTTACTGATAATTTTTCTTTATTTATATGACTGAGTTTTTATACATTTTGTAAAAGGCTCTTTTAAAACAGTGTTGGTTGGTGCCTTCAAAAAGTACAGGTGCTACAAGTTGCCCCCAATTCTGGTAACCACTCCCACCAATGCCTCCCATATCTCCTCCCACCCAAAGCTCCTCATACCTGTTCCACTCAAACAGCTCTTGTGTAGGTCCTTCTATCTGCCATGATAGCTAAATGGCATTACCACCATTAGCCTCAGAACCTGAAGACCCAACCACCATCTTAAAAATACAGCAAGAACCTAGACATATTGACATTGATGGACGTTTTTGCTCTTACAATAGTTGTTCATCACACTATGCACTGTGAAAGGAGTTAGACTGCTTTCGCATTTACATACACATCAGTACAGAAAGTAAGAGCCAGCATGATGTAATGGTTAAGAGCAGTGGTTTGGAGCAGTGGACTCTGATTTGGAGAACTAAGTCTGATTCCCCACTCCTCCACATGAGTGGCTGAGGCTAATCTGGTGAACTGGGTTGGTTTCCCCACTCTTCCACATGAAGCCAGCTGGGTGACCTTGGGCTAGTCACACTTTCTCAGCCTCACCTACCTCACAGGGTATCTGTTGTGGGGAGGGGAAGGGGATTGTAAGCTGGTTAGATTCTTCCTTTAGTGGTAGAGAAAGTTGGTATATAAAAGCCAACTCCTCCTCCTCCTCCTCCTCCTCCTCCTCCTCTTCTTCTTCTTCTTCTTCTTCTTCTTCTTCTTCTACTACTACTACTACTACTACTACTACTACTACTACTACTACTACTACTACTACTACTATTTTACTTAGAAAAAACAGTTCTGATAAATTTGGTAATATAACATTTGGGAAAGTAACCAGAGATACCGTTTTTTACTTTTGTATTCGTGTACTGCCAACTTTCTCACTATTCTCTGAACTTCTGATCACCTACTATATTAGAAAAATCATAGGTGTAGCAATTCTATCAGGTGCTGACATTTTGTATCTACTCCATAGTTTAAGATTGTTGTAGTGATGATGGTACTTGTCACCAGAGCATCTGCGTCCTAGCTAAGGGTGTTAATAAACATAGAATCATTACAGCTAATGACTGTGCCTGGTATCTCTCATGGCTGTTGGGAAAGCAGGATAAATTCCACAGTGTAGCAAGTTAGTGGGCTAGAAAGCTTGTAGCGGTGGAGCTGTCCCTGACATTTGGTTAGCGGTGCCAGCAGCATTTCCATGAGCAGTTGGGCAGGGGAGGTTGCAACACTGCCCTTGGCACTGTTCATTGGAGGCAGCCACTTTGCCTATGGCCAGGATGGGATGGTAGAAACGCTTCCAATTGTATTTTGGCTCTACAGCCTGAAGCGGAGGAGGCAGCAGCTCTCCCTGTAAGCATTTGGTCTATGGACCGTGGCACTGTGCTCGGCATGAAGCTTTAATTTTAAAGAGGAACAGGATGGCTGGAGCTCCAAAGAGCTTCAGGCCTCACAAAACAGCCATATCTGGTCAGCTTCAGGGGCACTTTCTGCTCTCTCTTTTTGGAGAGCAATTTTTCTCTCATTTTCAATCTGACCCCTTCCATTTGCCTTCCTTTGTTGCCTCTGAGTTCTGAATGCTGTGTAAGGGAATGAAAGGATTCCATATTTTCTTTGCAAGAGGGGGAACTTTGTTTTTAAACATTATGGGCAGACTAAAGCACAACAATTGAGAAAGACTCTCATTCTGAGGATTTGTTCGACGATTACTATTATTATTATGTTAGTAATGACCATGTTTCAAAACCAAAAGGTTGTGAGAGGCACAGAAGCAGAGGACTTTCTATGTTGCTTTGTTTTTTTGAGAAAACAAAATCCAATCTTAACTCTGTAGGACACATTCACAGATTATGCCATGCTTTATTATTATTTTATTGTAATGGTAATGGCCAAATGAATATTGAATGCTGAGTGCCACATAAGGAGCCAGATATTTCTGGTTATTTGTTTGCAAAATATCCCTTTTATGCAAATGTTTGGGGAGTAAATTTTGAACTTTTCATTTCCCTTTGTGCTGTTGGATGATGTCAGGAGTCTGGACATGAAGTGGAAATCAGATGGATCCATTTGGGCATCACTTGCAAGAATGCTGTGGCCGAAGAAGCTTGCATGAAACATAGGATAGAATCATAGAATCATAGAGTTGGAAGGGCCCATACAGGCCATCTAGTCCAACCCCCTGCTTAATGCAGGGTCAGCCAAGAGCATCCCTGACAAGGGTTTGTCCAGCCTCTGACTGCTGGTGAGGGGGAGCTCACCACCTCCCTAGGTAGCAGATTCCACTGTTGAACAACTCTTACTGTAAAAAATTTTTTTATCTAATATCCAGCCGGCACCTTTCCGTGTATAATTTAAAGCCATTATTGTGAGTTCTATCCTCTGCTGCCAACAGGAACAGCTCCCTGTTCTCCTTTAGGTGACAGCCCTTCAAATACTTAAAGAGATCAATCATGTCCCCCCTCAATCTTCTCTTCTCCAGACTAAACATTCCCAACTCCTTCAGCCTTTCCTCATAGGGCTTGGTCTCCAGGCCCCTGATCATCCTCGTCACTCTCCTCTGCACCTGGCCATTCTGCCCACATCCTTTTTGAAGAGAGGCCTTCAGAACTGCACACAATACTCCAGGTGTGTCCTGACCAATTCAGTGTACAGTGGAATTATGACATCTTGCAATTTGGATGTTATGCCTCTGTTAGAATCATAGAATCATAGAGTTGGAAGGGGTCACCAGGGTCATCTAGTCCAACCCCCTGCACAATGCAGGAAATTCACAACTACCTCCCCCACACACCCCAGTGACCCCTACTCCATGCCCAGATGGCCAAGCGTTGATGCACATACAATTGTTGATGCATCCCAAGATTGCATTAGCTTTTTTTGTTGCTGCATCACACTGGCTGCTCATATTTAAACATAAGAACATAAGAAAGGCCCTGTTGGATCAGACCAAGGCCCATCAAGTCCAGCAGTCTGTCCACAAAATGGCCAACCAGGTGCCTCTAGGAAGCCCACAAACAACTCACAGAGTAAAGCAGAGTAAAACCACAGATCAATGGCGCCTTAAGTACTAACAACATTTTTCTAGCATAAGTTTTCATGACTCAGCTCACTTCATCAGGTACATAGGAGTGTCAATCCAATTCAACGGGGACCTAAAAACCTAGGCCTGGTTCATCAATATAGAGGCTACCAAACCCACTTCTGTACAATGATGAGTCTGCAGGGTGACGTTATGTTTACTAGTTGCTTTCCAGGTGCATAGGCTTGATGAAAAAGGGAGTCACTAATGAGGCGTGGCAGAGTTGCACATAATTGGCAACTGCTAGCATTGTCGTGGACGCTTCCCATACAATTGTTGGGCTATTATCACTTCCCACTTTCCCAAGAGAGCATTGAACTAGTTATTACAAATCCTTCTGATCTTGCTTACCTTGAAGTTGAATGTATAGATGTTTCCTGTGGACTGTATCTCATTGTATCATGTCTTGACCTTATCATAACATCCCAGAGACAAAGAGCAGGATACAGCGAAACCTCATGCTAGACTATTGCCAGTCCAGACTCCACTGGAATGGCCATGCCATTTACAGAGGTACATTTGTGATAGGGTTTGTTTACTCAGATAAATTGTACGTTTATCACTTAAAAGCAGAATGTCACGCCATTGAGAGGTGTTGTCATGGTTACTTCACCAGTTCCCCTGAGCCGCAACACCAGCATCCCAGAGAGACATAGTTCTATTTCATGCATATACATGAGAGTTGCAGGTGCTCTGGCACTTCCGTTTTATTTTTGGTTTTGTTTTAAAGGCTAAGTGTAAAAAAAGATAAAATAAGTACACCCAAAAAAGAAAAGAAAAAGGGAACCAATCCTTGGCAACAGAAAGGTGTGTGTGTGTGTGGGGGGACTTGAAGGTTTCTGAATGAGAGATATACCGTTTGAGTACACGTTCTTTTTATTTACAGAGAAAAACCAACAGCACCAATAACACAAGAAAGACATTTTGAAAGAAATTAACACTTTTATTTCGCAATCGTTTAATTCTTTAAACACATTTCCTTGAATAAATTGATTTTAAATACAGAATGGCAATAAGAATCAGGAAGTTCCAGGTATCATTAAATCCAATCTGTGGCTATTAAAGTGAGATATAAGGGATGGGAAACTGAAATCCCATAGGTCAAATCCAGTTTACAAAGCAATTTGTGTGTGTGTGTGTGTGGGGAGTATACAGCCCTACAAACATTTGATTAAAGTTGGTCAAATAATTTCACAAATAAAATAATAATAATTACAAAAGTTGCAAGACGTAAGGATATTCCACACTTGAATGTTCCATCTCTGCTTCTATGTCTGTCAGGGCTTGGCATTGTGCGTGGGCTTAGTAACTATAAAGTCTGTGCTGTTTTGGTTTGTTTTTTGTCTCTTCTACCTTTCCATCTTGATGCCAGGACTAATACTTCTCTACATGTCACATAAGACCTGTAAACTGACTTTCTGGCCATTTCTATGACAAAAGGTAGATAAGCAGGATCACTCCTGTCACAGTAACAGGGACAGCCTGATCTTGCCAGTGTCTGACCATGAGATCATTAAGCAGGGCCACCAGGTGATTAATCAGGATGTCTGTGGTAACAAAAGGAATCTGTCACGTTAGCACTAGCTAAACAAATAAACTTCCCTATCTCAGCATTTTCCACCAAAAGTTTTCCCCAATTCCTATGATTCTGTTTAGATAAACACTCCTCTGTCTCCCTGAATACTTCTCTTTCCCCTAGTTTTTCCAAGACCCACAAGTCTGCTTCCCTCTTTCCAAGCTTAGAAAGAAAATTGTGACAATACACATCCACAGATACCATATGGTTAGGGTTGCCAGGTCCCTCTTTGCCACCGGCGGGAGGTTTTTGGGGGGCAGAGCCTGAGGAGGGCAGGGTTTGGGGAGGAAAGGGACTTCAATGCCATAGAGTCCAATTGCCAAAGCGGCCATTTTCTCCAGGTGAACTGATCTCTGTCAGCTGGAGATCAGTTGTCATAGCAGGAGATCTCCAGCTAGGACCTGGAGGTTGGCAACCCTACATATGGTAGGTACATTTCATAGTGGTATGTGGAAGTATTATCATAGTATTGCTAGTCAATATGACATCACCAGGCTCCACCCCACTAGTCCTAGGATTTGGAGAACTGGATACCTTGTCATAGAGTCACCATAAAGAAACCATGTACCCCAGGGTTAAGGAAACAGGCCCACCCTCTGACTGAGAAATGTATAGCTTTAAAAGTAAGAACTGGTGCACTTTTCCATAACCTGCTAAAGGGGAAGGGAGCAATGAGAGACTTGAAGCCAGCACGAATATCAAAAGCATGCCCTTCCTTCAGCTATTACTTTTGGCAGATATAACCAAACCAGATACTCAGCGAGGCTTTGTCCCTGTAACTCAAATTCAATCGAGTCGGTTTCCCATATCCTTCTTCGTTGTCCTCAGTATAATCCTCAGTTGTCCTCAGTTGTCATCCGCTCCAATTTTCTCAATTCTATTTTAGCTAATATATCAGGCCACTCAGAAGCCCTAAAAATTTATCATCTTCTTAATGATTTATCACCTGAAATAACTGGAAAAGTAGCTGTTTTTTTAAGCTCAATAATCAAAGACAGATTGGGTAAGGCCTAACAATTGATGGCTTTTTAATATGTTTCTATTTCCTCTGTCCATTTATTATCTGCATGGACGATCTATTGTTTTATATCATATGCCAATATAGGTAACTGTATTGTATTGACTTGAAGCAAGGGTCATAATGAGTGGACAGATATACGAGTTCCTCATACATATCTGAAATTAGTTAGAGGTAGGGTTGCCAACCTCAAGGTACTAGCTGGAGATCTCCTGCTATTACAACAGATGTCCAGCTAGGGTTGCCAGGTCCCTCTTCGCCACTGGTGCGAGGATTTTGGGGCAGAGCCTGAGGAGGGCGGGGTTTTGGGAGGGGAGGGACTTCAATGCCATAGAGTCTAATGGACAAAGCGGCCATTTTCTCCAGGGGAACTGATCTCTATCGGCTGGAGATCAGTTGTAATATCAGGAGATCTCCAGCTGGTACCTGGATGCTAGTTAATATAAACCTCAGCACCTAAGCTCCAAGAAATAACAATTTTACTACTATGTTCAAGCAACACAAATAATGTACTGAAAAATTAACAACAAAATTCAACCATCCAGGTACCTGGATGTTGGCAACCCTATCTCCAGCCAATAGAGATCAGTTCACCTGGAGAAAAATGGCCACTTTGGCAATTGGACTCTATGGCATTGAAGTCCCTCCCCTCCCCAAACCCCACCCTCCTCAGGCTCCACCCCAAAAACCTCCAGCTGGTTGTGAAAAGGGACCTGGCAAACCTAGTCAGAGGGAATATATAGCAGGAGGGAATACCAGAAAGAAGGCATTTACAATAACTACATACAGTATAGATACTCTATACTGTTTGTTGTTTGTTTGTAGATACTCTAAGGGTTCTAGTTTATCTGCACAAAGTTTGCACTTAGAAATATTTGGTGAGCCTTTTGTATTATTTGTGGAGGTTATCACTTTACCATTGATGCTCGGAACTCATCTGGGCATATCAGAGTGAAATTACCTTGTTCGAGGAATCCCCCATTTTCAACGAGGAGGCTTTTAAACTCTGTAAGTGCAGAAGGCTTGATACAAAGGCTTGCAGTTGCTTCCACAATGGGCGTGGGTTGCATCTCTTTTGACCTTTCCACACTAGTTAGAATTGCACTCTGCTGTGGCTAGAAAGGAAAACTTTGTGGAATTGTAAATGCATAAATGCACAGCAGATGCCACTCACAGGCTTTGACCACAGAGTACCTTCTGGATGAGCTGATGCTTTTATTACTGTTGGTCAGAAAGTCTCTCTCATTCTAAAAGGAAACTAGGAATACATTTGCTTTAAGTCCAACAACTTTAGCACCACTGCCTATAGCTACTTTCAACATTTGTGAAGTGAGGCCCTAATGATTTAGCAGAATGCATTAAAACATCATTAGTACTTGCATATATGTATTTATGCATTGTATACAGATTTTCCTTTTAAACTGATCTAATCTATTTTCATCAGATTTAGATTGGTTAGCCCTATCTTTGTAACCATTAGGGCTTTTTTGTGACGATACTTGTACTGAGTACCGGCACATTTTTTTCAGGGCTCTCCCAAGTCTTGAGAGGGAATTGATGGAAATTGGTGTAACCTTATGTATGAGTACTCACACCTTTGGGGCGGGGGAGAAAGAACTGGAAACCATAAAAGGACCCCAAAACTGCAGAGACCTGTCATTCAGCAATGTCTTCTGTTAACACCAGTGTTTGGAACACAGTAATTTTAAAAAGGTGAATTCATATTTACATTAAATAAAATGGAGTATTTAGTCACTTGAAACACAATAGAAAGGGTCGGCCTGAAACAAATAAATGTACATTGACAAAGACAGAACTATTTTTTACTGCACTAACAATTGTTTAGTAATGAACAGTTATTTCTTTCTGATCTCTTGGCATTTCAATTATATTATTAAAATGAGGGGATGAAATAGAAGGACTCTTTGCTCAAAAGGAAAAAAAAACGAGAAATCTTTACCCATTTTATTTTTTCTTATTTGAACAGGTTTCTGTATCTAACATTTAGACTTATCCCCAAAGGGCAAGGTGAGCCCAAACCCCCTTGCTGGCTTTCTGTTTTATTGTTTTAGTGTCAATTAATATTTATCAAACTATAAATAAATAGAACTCACCACCTTCTCCTCTCACAGATGCTTAACCTACCAATCCTCTGATGCTTTGTGACTGGACTGTGAGGCGTCATTGCCTGGGTGCCATTTTGCTTGTATGCTGACTTCTGTCACTGCTTGTGAAACGGCGTTCATGTCTTCTTTCCTTTCCTTAGCATTTCAACCAATACATTTATTTTTGTTGACAAGCCAGTGTTTACAATGTAGGATACACATTTTCACATTAAACAGGAGTCTTCCTTAGGCTGTTAACGAAACTTAGGGTAGAAAAGACTAAAAGTAAATTTTTTCTCTTTTTTGCCAAGCCATACTCCCCTCCCCCTCCCCAGCTTATTCCATTCCTGTAGAATTTGTTAATTTTCCAGATGGTCAGAGGAAATTAAAGCATCGGGAAAAAGGATTGAAAATAAAATAGCCAGTACTGTAATACTCTTTGTAGATTGATGCTGAGGTCATATTTGGAATATAGTTCTGGTTACTGCATCTCAAAATGGACATCATAGAACTGGAAACAGTTCCAAAAAGGACAACCAAATGACTCAAGGGTTGAAGCACCTTTACTATGAAAATATCATTATAACTTTTTTTAGGGGGGGGGATAATATGGGACCTGCTTTGGCAATGATGTGGAGAGGTGGGTAGGACTTTTTCTCCTTTCCCGAAAAATACTAGAACTCACAGGAAGCAGGGAAGTTGATCATTACGAGAGTCTGCTTTACACTCGTGTAATCAATTTGTAGATTTCATTGTAGAATGTGATAGTGGCCACTATCTCAGATAGATTTAAAATAGCATTACACAAGTTTATGAATGATATGCTCATTGATGGCAATTGGTAATGATGATTAAATGAGACCTCTATGTTCAGAGACAGAATACATCTGATGCCAGCTGCTGGGAGGGGGTTGGTTGGGAGAGACCTTGACTTCTGTATCCCTGCTGTGGGCCTTCTGGAACATCTGACTGGCCACTGTGGGGAACAGGTTGTTGGAGAAAATGGACCATTGGTCTGATCGAACCAGGATATTCTTATGAAACTTTGATTTTGTCTTATTTCCCAAATAGCTGTTCATAATCATCTTAAAGCAGAACTGGCCATTGGAATTCTTTCCAAACTGTGATATGATAGGATGATGATGACGATTAACAAAACGTATATGCTGCCTTTCTGTCTGTACAAGGGCTGCCTTGTAAATCATACAGGATAACATGACGGAAGAAGAAGAAGAAGAAGAAGAAGAAGAAGAAGAAGAAGAAGAAGAGTTGGTTTTTATATGCCAACTTTCTCTACTACTTAAGGGAAAATCAAACTGGCTTACAATCACCTTCCCTTCTCCTCCCCACAACAGACACCCTGTGAGGTAGGTGAGGCTGAGAGAGTGTGACTCGCTCAAGGTCACCCAGCTGGCTTCATGTGGAGAAGTGGAGAAACAAATCCAGTTCACCAGATTAGCGTCCGCCGCTCATGTGGAGGAGTGGGGAATCAAACCCGGTTCTCCAGATCAGACTCCACCATTCCAAACCACTGTTCTTAACCACTACACCATTAAATCAACTCCCCCACTGATGCCCCAAGACCCTCAGAGACCCCCATTTTGTTATATCTTGTTCCCCCTTTTGTACATGTACAGACCTGAGAGTGGGCCTAGAATTGATAGAAGCAGCCCAAATTAAGGTTGATATCAAAAGGCAGTGAATTGCACCAAGGTGGAAAGGAATGCAAGGCAGCTCCTCTATCAATCACTCCCCCTGTCCATCCTACTGGAACAAGTCACCCACCAAGGAAGCAAGGCTGTTTCGGTCCCATAACTGGGCGTAAACCCAGACTGGAAGGGGTCTAAACAACTTGCCTCATTTAGGAAAGTTTGGAGTTGAGCATCCACCACCTGTTCAATCACCTTGCTCAAAAATGGAACATTTGAGACTGGTTAAGAATAATTAAGATATCCTGCATCAAGTGTAAACTTCTTTAGGTGGATGCATCACAGCCTGTTTTATGGCTGGAGCAACCACCCCATCTATTAAGGAAGCATCAGTTACCCCTCAAACTCAGTCAGCCACCCACCCACCCCAGAAGATTTAACCAGGAAGGACAAGGATCACACAAGCAGGTGTTAGGCCTGAAACTTCCAAGGATTCTGCCCACATTCTCAGAATGAATAAACGGTGTTATCAGTTTGCTAAATATCTTTATTCTGAATAATAACTTTGAATCTAATTTCAATCAAGCATGTATTGCAAAGGAGGTGTGCAAGTCCCCTCCAGGTAAAGATTTAAGATAATTAATTTTAAAACTGAGTTGAAATTCTTCATGTCAAAACGCAACAGTTAGTCACTGGTCTGATAGTAATGACTAGGTCCCATTGAAAGCTGCCACTAACATGCTCCATTGGTTTCAGTGGAGCTTAGCTAACAACTAACCTTATTTGGACTCTGTCCTAAAATTGGTGTTCCTCTATTCTCCCCCCCACCACTTTATTCATCATAACCGTAAATAATTTGCTACTTCACTACAGAAGTGAGATAAATGTGCTTATGATGGAGACATTTTAATCATTGTTTAGATTTATGTCCCTCCCCCCCCCCCAAATTTCAGTTGGTTACCAGTCCACTTATTCATTTTGGTAAATTGCCTTGACATTAACAAAAGAAAAAAGAGGGAAAATAACTGGAGTCTTTTTTCACCTAAAGCAATCAAGCAGTTAAAGCGCTGCCATGTAAACAGCTCTGTTGCCCTTCTGCCATGTTATGAGATCCAGTGGGATTCTGTTTTAATCTTGAGAGAGAATGTGAGGGGTTTGTTTTTCACAGGGGCTTTAGCCTACAGTTAAGTGCATACACCTGCTGAAGTACTGGTAATTAGTAGGTAATTAGTAGCTAATGTTCTTAGAATTTAAAAAGAAAAGCTTACATAAGTAATTACTTACTATTTCTTATAATGTGTTGCTTTTCCTGAGATTTCATATCCCCAGAACATTTGCCAAGTTCCTGGGTTTCTCAACATACTAAATTGTTTATTAATTACACACGTATATTGCTTGTAGGAAAGGGGGGGGAGGAAGCATAGTGCATTAACACGCTGCAAACAAGAATGAGTTATCTGTTAAATTAAAATAGAGAATGACTTTAAAATGACAGGGTTTCCAGTCAATATCTGTTTTAAGAGGAATGGTGTTTTGTCGTTGTCGTTGTGGGAAAGGGCATGTGTATGTGAAATTGTAATTAATTGACTGGCCCAGCAGGAGGGAAAAGAGGGGAAAATACCTTAAACAACCTGTTTTAACCAGGTAGTCAAGACTGGTGTGCATACTGGATCCAGACCTGAGAAAACCACATTTTAGCAGCACTTTGGTTGCATATGGGTTCCAGCAAGCTATAAGGTCTAGTTATAAAAAGCCCTGTGGCACAGAGTGGTAAGCTGCAGTACTGCAGTCAGAAGCTCTGCTCACGACCTGAGTTTGATCCCGATGGAAGTCGGTTTCAGGTAGCCGGCTCAAGGTTGACTCAGCCTTCCATCCCTCAAGGTCGGTAAAATGAGTACCCAGCTTGCTGGGGGTAAAGGGAAGATGACTGGGGAAGGCACTGGCAAACCACCCTGTAAACAATGTCTGCCTAGTAAACGTTGAAATGTGACGTCACCCCATGGGTCAGGAATGACCCGGGGCTTGCACAGGGGACCTTTACCTTTACCTTTTTAATAAACTTTTAGTCTTTATGTCCCGGTTTCTAAATTCCTGTTGAATAGTAGTTATTCTCTTAATGCTTAAAAGACACACTTTTTCCCAAAATGAATTTCTCCCAGTCTCCATCAATAAGAAAATATATGTAAGAAAAATTAGATGAAATTTCTGGATGAAAAAACAGGACAGTAAAAACAACAACAACAACAAACATTTGTATAGTGCTTTCGAGTGCTCACATACATTATTTTCCTTAAAACAGCCCTGTCAGTTAGGTATGTATTATTATACCCAAACTACAGATGAGGGGGCAGAGATAGAATGGCTTGCCTAAGATCCCCTAGTGAGGTAACCTACTGAGATGTTTGTTGGTACAATCATCATTATTAATTAAGAGTTAGCATAGGTAGATCTTCTTCCCATACACGCTGAAGTGGTCATAATTTCATAGATGACCAAGGTAGGGGATGCAGGAGTGGCCAGACCCATCACAAATAACTGTGTGTGCAACCCTGAGTTCTGAACACAGGGCTTTTCTCCATGCTTGTATCTTGGGATCATTGCTTCCACATGCAAATCAGCCTTGTTTTGTCAATGCAGCAGTGCTTCCTTTCAACTGTCTTTTTGAACAGTTTTTTTTTTGGGTGGGGTTTTTTTTTTACTCTAATTGAACCAAACCAATTTATAATTTCCATAACTCAAGGCTTTCAGTTCTCCAGCATTTTATTATTCTTTTTAGATTAATTGCACTCAACATATTTTGGAATTCAGGAACAAAATCTGAAAAAAGTGCAATATAATCTTCCTAAAAACCAGGATGTTATTGATTTAGATTGTGCGTATAGCACAATAATTTGATGTCAAGTATTCATTTTAGTTGTTTCTGTGTGATAACTTACCACAGGGAAATATGCTAATTGAGTGACTCCTTTATTATTACTATGACTATTTTTAAAAATCCGTGTATTGCTAATATTGTGCTTTGGTGCAGAAGATGACGGGTAATGTTGCTGGAAATCTCAGAACTGCTAGGTAAGCATCGTTGATGTGAATGGAAGTTATTTGTTTTGGCCAGCTTTTAAATCTCGTTAAGAACCCAGTATTTTACTCTGTCAAATCCTTTTCTTTTATGCAGTGTATTAGAAAAGGGGGTGTTGGTCATGGATCATATAGTAGGGATATATTGATCATATATATTTCTTCTTTTTAGTAGAATATTTAAGCTTTGTCAAAGGATACATAATATCAACAGCCACATAAATGATGCATCTAGTAGAAAAGGGAAAACCTAATCTACCAAAGCTGATCAAAGATTGCTGAGAGGAAGGGGGAATAAAAGAACAGGCTACAACCAATGGACATTTTCCGATGCTACAGTAGATCTATATATTATAAAAGTAAATTGGTTTGCTTTTTTTTTTTTTTTTTACTGCCTTGGCTCCCCCCCCCCCCCCAAGGAGTCAAGGAACTGAAGTTTTGTAAGGGTTCTGAAAATTCCCATTCGGGGATCACAGAACTACAGTTCCCAAGTCTGCTTGCTTGGGAGCCATGGCGATAAAAGAGATGGCTGACATTTGACTCTTCTGTCACACTCACAGTTGTTGAGGTATAAATGGTTAAGCAGTCGTTTTTGGAAAAGCATAAATCAAGGGAATGTTGAGTGGCGAAGGGTTGATTTAACTTAACCACCAGAATAAAGGCTTAGCTCAAAGTAGCAGAAAGCATCACACACAAAAAATAATAATTGAGACCCCTGTAAAATATTTCAATTTTTTATTGATTGTAGGCAATTATGCCTTAATTGCATATTTAAATGAGATATTAGGAGGTTTAACTAAGCCTTGCCTCTTAATTGCTGCTGCACACTAGGTGTCACAGATTGTGTTTATTTCATATGTTAATTAAAGAGAATGGGGTATTTTATTTTATTGACTAGCAGGCTCTCCAAGGCTGTATTGTTCAGGATAGCTGATGTCTCAGTAGTCTACAGCACACTGGTTGTGAATCCATTCATTTGGGAGGTTCGTAGTTTAAAATAGGTGTACCCTGACTTCACGTTCATGAAATGTATACATAGTCCAGGGAGTGAATGACATTGATCTGGACTTCTCTGTGGGCCTAACCACATTACCTCCAGTTGATAGTTCTTCTTTCTCTGGCATTTTAAGACTGAAAATCAATCAAAATCATTCCCATAATTCTTTTCCACTCATGGGATGGGGGGGAGATTTGGGGTCCACTATCTTTCCCCCGTGGATGGAAAGCAACCTGAATGGGCAAACAGGATTTTGTCACAACCAACAGAAATTTCTATGGTTCCATCACTCAGCTCAAGTATCCCAGTTTACTTTGGTGTAAGAAAAGTATAAGCATTTTGTGACATGCTCTCATTCAACAGCTATTATTTTCTGAACAAGAATAAGAGTAATTATGATTATCTCCCTTGGACCAAGGGGAGTCTTCAGTTGACTGAGCTGGATAGGCTAGTTGGATGGAGTCTGGAATGCTACAATTTTTATGGTGGTGAGGAAGCACCAGTCATAGCTGATTTTTTAAAAGCCAGACATGTCCCATCTGTGGACAGATCTTTATACAAAGCTGAGAAAAGACACAGGTTTGCAGAGAAACCTGAAATCTAGGGGGGGGGAACGACAGATTGGGAGATTAAAGTCTCCCAAAATAACAGATGTAGTACATATCACTTTAAGCAATTAATGCCCTCAGTTGCTGTGGCTAGGCAACCACAACAATATTGCCACCCTTCCAGCCTTGGTTTCTGTCAGTAAAAGGCAGAGGGGCAGGGCATTTTCCAGAGCTGTTTTGACCTTTGAGGGAAGACTCAGTGGGCCAGACCTGGGAGCAACTACTAACGACTGGGAGCAACTGCTAACTCCTGCTTTGCATGACTCATCTAGGCTTGGCTGCTTGCTACTGTTCAACAGCAGCTAGCCTACAATAGCCAATGTAGTGTAGTGGTTAAGGATTTTGGACTAGGGTCTGGGAAACCCAGGTTAGAATCTCCACTGTGCTGTGGAAGCTCACTGTGTTGTTGTGAAGATAAAATGAAGGAGATGAGAATGATGTAAGCTGCTTTGGGTACCCACTGGGTAGAAAGGTGGGCTATAATTAAAATAAATAAATAATAAATATAGCTGGAAATGGGCGAGTAGATAAAAGACAGGCTGGCTGGTGGGTGGGAAGGAGAGAATAAAGCAGGAAAGGGGGAGAGGGTTTGGAGGCTGCCAGGAAAGGGAACGAAAAGGGAATGATGAGATGCCTCCCACAAGTCCTTCTCACATAATTTAAAAACCCATTTTTTACAAAAATCTTATGTGAGATGAACTTGAGATTTTGGTGGGGTGGTGTACTGTCTAGCCCCAGAAAGGGTGAAGTTTGCCAGTATAAGAAAAAACAATGCACATATTGTCACTAAATATGAATTGGGCAATAACAATAATTAATGCAATAAAGGACAGCAATAATAGAGACAATCATTAAACAGATAATAGGTAGCAGGATGTATATACATTCACTCACCAGTTGCTATTATGTCACACTGTGTGAGATTTGATATAAAATCACATTTAGATAGTGTATCACAGCTTGTAAATGAAATAAGATACACTGAACCAAATGGATATAAACAAATGCTAGAAGTGTGTACTTCCAAAATGCTGCTTTTCCTGTAGTCTGTGCAATTTGTAATCAAACTACATAGTTTTTAAACAAATTTCAGATGAGATCTTCATTGCGACTAGCTACAGAACAGAGTTTGAGCTAGCAATAATGATGAATCTTCTCAAAAATTTCCTAATCACAGAGGATTTCTCTGATAGAAAATCTGTTAATTGCAGTAAAGATTGTTCTGGCAAGAAACTGGAATGTGTCCAAACTAATAAGTATTACTGAGAGCTAAGAAAAAATCTGAGGTAACTATGAAATGGAAAAACTGACTTCTGTAATACATGTATGTGGAAATTTGGCATAGATAAATGGTTTTATGGTTGGTGATTACCTGGAAGTGCATTGTCATGATGTAACCTTGGGAAGAGATGCTTTTGCATTTCAACAAGAAATAATGGAGGTGGGTACCTGAAAATGTTGGCAGTGTGTGCTAGGATAAGGGTAGAGACTTTTTTAAAAAGCAAAAAGTGTTCTTCTCAATTTAGCTTGTATACTTATATAATGTTAAGATTGCTTGAGTGCCTTAGTTTATGTTTGTACTCTGGTTTACAGATTATAAATCAAAATTATATTAAATTGAAATAAATTGGAACTTCCCTACCATATGTTCTTTTCCTCCATCGGACACTCTCTATGCTATATTAAGTTGCTGTTGATTCCCCAATCACCTTCAGGTAGAGATCATAGCCTAATATTTGGAACATTTTCTGGTTTCTTTTTGAACTTTGGCTGCCTGTAGAATCTGGTGACAGCATAAGCTCAGATGAGCTACATGTGGAAGCCTGTCCCCATGCTTAAACGTCCCCTATTATATGTGATGAAGTGGATGGGGCTGAGGGACATGCTGTTTGCATCTTTGATTGTCAGCATCCTTCCCTCCTTGAACCAAAGATCCACAAGAACAACAGTTCAAGTACTTCTCCAACCACCTGTCTAAGTAGGGTTGCCAGCCACCTGGTGGTAGCTGAACTGGAGATCTGCTTTTACAACTGATTGCCAGGTGGCAGAGATCAGTTCACCTGGAGCAAATAGCCACTTTGGAGGGTGGACTCTGTGACATTATTATACCCCATTGAAGTACCTCCCCTCACCAAACCCTGCCCTCCTCAGACTCCACCCTCCAAATCTCTAGATGTTTCCCATCCTGGAGGTGGCAACCCTATAAGCTCCCTTCTATCCAATATAGTACTGGTTCAAGAGCATTAGTTTTTCACTCCATTGGGGCACGTTTGCTCAGTTAATCAAGGAATGGGTATTAATGCAGAACAACCCTGCTGTCTTGTTTATTTTAAAAAACTGGACTGGTGAAATTCATTGTACTTTGAAGGATAGTTCCAATTTACAGACTCATGAGCTTGCGAGTGGAATAAGCTTCCATCCTTATCTTTATGTTACAGCAATGGTACCCACATATGATAAGTCTTTGCTGGCAGAATTTAGAAAAAGTCATTCCAGTGCAGTGAATATAAAATAACTGCTATTGAGAAAAAAAAAATTTTTTTTGCTTCCTTGAAATAGCAAATATTATTGAAACTGTTGGATGTCTCAGAGGTCTATTCATGCTAAAATGTATTTCTGCAGTCAAAATATATTCTGTTAATTAAAAAAAAATGTGACTGAGATTTCAAACCATAAAGAAATAGTCATTATGTCCAGGCAAAAACTGGCATGTGGGCTGGTTTGAGGTGAGCGCAGATTTCTCGCCTGAAAATTATAGTAATTATGGGTATTTGTAAACAGCCCATTTTTTCCACTTTAAAGGACTAATCGCACGGTCAACAGCTGGAAGTTCCTCTATGCAGATTCATACCTAGAACATAATAGAAGTCACCCTTTCCTACATTTCTGCAAAGAAAGAGAAAGACGGGGGGGGGGGGGATACAATCTTTCATCCTCTTCTGTTCCTTAGAACATAAACATAAATATGTTGAGGTTCTCTCACTCTTTTTAAAGGATAAAACCAAAGGAAATTAAGGTGTGACAATCTGGACAGCTATTACATGTTTTTCTTTATATTTTAAATACCCATATACTCATACTCATTCAGCACAGAGACTATATTTTACCTCCCTTGTTTTAGATCAACTCATGTCCCTTTAAAATAATTAATAAACCTATTCAGCATCACAGCAGTCTCAAAAGAATAGTGTACTTATTACTTAAGTTGTCTGGGAAAGATGGATGTTAAAGAAACACTGATGATTCTCTTACTATAGGTTCAATTACCTAGAAGTGAAGTTCCTGTCCAAGATCACAATACATAGAGTCAGGTGAACCTGCAGATTATCTTTCTGTTGTGTGAAGCATCGTTTCAGCTTTGCATTTTCCCTTGATACTGCAGAGAAGTAAAATATGGGATCCAGCTATCTATGAAAGGGCAACTATAGATTTACTTAGGAGTCTTTCCTTCAATTGGTTGTCACATGATTGGGATCCACCTTTTATTTCACTAGTGTTTGGAACTGTGAAACCCCTTTTTGGTTTCCAATCCTACCCTATATTTTGGTGATATATTGCTAATATTTACTGCTTCATTGTTAATTCCTTCTTCCAATCCATTGTTGTGAAAAATGTCATTATGGATTACTCCATTTGCTATAACAGCCGACTGCGTCTGTATCTCCCCACTCTTTCCCAATGCTTTCTCTTGCTTTCCTCCTTTATTTCACCACAGCTCACATTAACAAATTGCTAGCATGCTGTGTTCAGCCACACCTCCAATTCTTAGTCTGTCTAGTCCATGTGTCCCAATCTAGACAGTCTCTCTCTTCTTAGGCTTCCTAGTCATCTCCTTTGTGGATCCTGGCATATTTGATGCTGGGGTCTCCCTGCTGTGACTCTTAGCTTCAATTCTCTACCCTCTTGCTCTCTGAGCTCCACAATAGAACCTCACTCTACTCTGCTACCTCTCTCGTTAGCTCAATTTCATCTTTTCAACATTCTTCCTTTCCTTTTACTCTGAGTCAAAGTGTCTACCTTAGGAAGGATTTCTGCCATATTTCTCAACCTAGACTGATAGAAGCAAAAAATGGAGTCAGATATTCCATCTTGAGCAGGGATTTCTGGAATCCATCATATATTTATTTCCAAATCAAAACAAATCAGTTGCTAAAACCAGAGACCATTTCCTCAGAAAGCTTAGGATGCAATAAAAAATTGTTAATTTTTGGGTTGGTTTTGTTGCAATAGACTAGGGTTGCCAGGTCCCTCTTCATAACTGGTGGGAGGTTTTTGGGGCAGAGACTGAGGAGGGTGGGATTTGGGGAGGGGAGGGACTTCAATGCCATAGAGTCAAATTGCCAAAGGTGTCCATTTTCTGCAGGTGAACTGATCTCTATCGGCTGGAGACTACCGTAGTTGTAATAGCAGGAGATCTCCTGCTACTACCTGGTGGTTGGCAACCCTACAATAGACTATCATTACTACACTCTCTGGAATCATTTCCTATAGATTTTAAAAGAATAATAACAGAACTGTGGGCTGGGATCTCCCAGGTTCACATCTTGCCTCTGCTATGCACTGATTTGGTAGATTTAAGCAAACTGCCATCCCTTACCCCTTACCTACCTAGATGGAGATAGTAACTCTGGCCTACTTAATGGGGCTGGTGAAATGATTACTGAGACAATGTGTATGAAGCACTGTGTACATGCAAAAAAAAATCTATGGCAATTATTCTATATCATTGTTTAGCTGTCATGCACTACCATGTTCCTACCAATGCTCAGGGCCAAGGAAACGGGATAAAACACTGCTAGGGATAATATCATAGTTTGACAACCTAAAACAAATATTATGTATTTATTTTAAAATATGTATCTACCACTTTTGTTGTAAAAGAAGTTTACAAAATGATAACATTTGAGTGACAAAACACAACAAAAACAAGAGATATACATCAAAACACGTAAAAACACAGAAAACAATAAACAGTGATTTGACAAACTTGTTACACTCCCAGATAACCTCTTGATCAGATAAGAATACCAAACTGCAGACTGTGACCTGCTCCATCTATCAGACTGGACATAATCTGACTCAAAACCATGGAGGTTTTTATTGCACTCATAAACTTCTGAGCTACATCTGGGGTTGTCAGACACAAATCTGGCAAGGATGGGGCAGAGCACCCAGAACAAATACTCACATTTGGACCCTAGAACAGAATACCTGATGAGGAAGAAGGAGCATAGTGAATCCCTCTCTCATTCACCAAACTCTAATACCCTGCTCATCCACCTAGATCTCTGTAATCCATGGCTCATCCAATACTGGACAAAAGTAGTTTTTCCTTTTAGCAGCCAGGTATTAATCAGCAGCACTTTCAGACTAGAAGGGGAAATCTTTGAACAACCAGAAACTCTTTTGGTTGGAAGAAGGATTAGAAGGCAGGACATTCCATAAACAGCTCCCCTAGCCAATATAACTACTACCACCATGATTTCCCTTACCCTATTAAGCCTGTTGGCAACACTTCTCCATCTTTCCTATTTCACATCTAAAGGAAAAGATCAAGGAAAAAAAAAACCAGCCACCTCACCCATTTTCACAAAGGAGCCCAACCAGTCAACCACACCTAGGATTGCCAGGTCCCCCCTCTCCTCCGGAGGGAGGCTTTGGGGGCAGAGCTGAGGGGATCACGCATGTGCATGGCCACCCCGACACGCATGCATCACTTTTGGTTTACACCCGGAAGTGCCGCATCGCGAGGGGCCTTTTACCACTCAAACTCCCAGTTTGGGTGGTAAAAGGCCCCTTGCGAGGTGGCACTTCGGGGTGTAAATGCATTGCAAGGGGCCCTTTACCACTCAAACTCACTTAATATGCCAAGAAAAAGGAGGCCTCATAGACTCTTGCAGGCTATTTTGAAGTTTCTTTCATGGAAGCAAAACAATGCTTCTTTCCTATGTAATGCTTAATCAGTTGATAAAATCTACCTTTTCCCACTATGGTCTTTTATGCATGGCTGTTTCACTCACCGTCACCCCTCCGATGACTTTGGGTCTTTGTTTAGATTATGCATGTTTATCTGGGACAGAATTCTTGCAACTTTTATGTCGGGAAGGAACATCATGAATTGGACTGTGGAATTTACTAGCTCTCCCAAGCTATTAAGATGATATCGCCTGCAGATTTCGGTCAACTGAACCATCCTCTCTTCCCCTCTAAGGAGGGGAAGAAAGAAGCAAAACACCGTATCCATTTCTCTGTGATGTGAGAATTTGTCTACAGAATGAAATCTGGACAAGTAGAAAGGACTACCTCACTTTGATGGATTATGTAGTATTGATCTTCCATGGAAGGAACAATTATCTCAGACCTTCTTCTTGTGGATATAAAAGCCACCAGGAATGCTACTCTAATAAAGAGGATGAGAGGAATTTATCAGAAGAGTTTAAATGATTTTATCACCAGAACCTTTAGCCTGAAATTTAGACTTCTGGTGGTGGTGGGGAATGAGCTATGGTATATGAACATATAAGTGCAATAGAATTTGTAATGGTTTACCAGTGATTAATTTAGGTTCATGTAGATATTTTTCATGTAGATACCTTTACCTAGATATTTTTGTAAATTGGTGAGGGGGGACTATACATTGATGATGAGTGAATCCATGAATTGTTTTTCACACTAGGTTATCAGTAAGAATTTTGTGAGGGAAAAGATACCACTCATTTTGTTTTGTTTCACGGTTTGAAATGGGCTGCATGGATGCTGAAGAGGCTTTTGGTAGGCATTGCTCTGCTGCAGGGAGAATTTTGCTTTGTCCACAGGAAAAAAATGGAAGAGTACCTTGGTTACAGGTTCATTGTTGTGTGATATTTATGATAACACCTCAACCAGATATCTGATGTGTATGGAGACACACTTCTAGAAATATTTTTGAACCTCCCAGGAGTTCTGTTGGGAGACTGGGTCACAAAAAAATTCAGCAAATACTTGGCTTGAATATCCAAGCCATGTGCGCTCTTAATCAAACTGCTATATATAGCATTTTCCATTGAGTACCTTCTACATTGATGTATGTTTCATAATGCTGAACTTCCATTCCCTGAGTAGCTATGACTTTTCTCAGCCCCTGATTATTTATTTATTTAGAACATTTATTTACTTCATTTATACCCTGGCCTTTCTCCCCAATGGGGACCCCAAGTGGCTTACATCATCTCTCCATTTTATCTTCACAACAACCCTGTGGGGTAGATTAGGCTGAGAGAGAGTGACTAGCCCAAAGTCACCCAGCAAGATTCATTAGAATTTAAATGTGTATGCAGAATGTATAGCAGCTCTTTTTACACGCTGTCACCAAGCCTGTACATATGTATGATCTCACCAACTTGTCCTGAACACCCTTCAATATTTCTTGTCTCATCTCTTCTCACCTACTTATCTAATTGCTTATCCAGTCATCATAATAAACTGTCCCTAGTGATACCATCCACTATACAGCTTTCCCTCACAAGTATTCTTGGTCTTTCACAGTCTGTTAACTTTAGCTCTCTTCATATTATTGACATAATCATCCCAGACAACTTTTCTACACTCATGTGTTATTCTTTCACTCCATTGCTAACTCTTGTCTTATGTTCTACAGCATTTACTCCCTAAAAGATCTGGTCAGCACCCAAGTAAAATTTCTGTATGGAACATCAGAATCTTTATAGTAGCTATTGGTTCAATAACATCCTTCCCATCTACATGTTGCCCTCTGTTCTAGGAAGATAACGTCCATATGAATCAGCCCTTATAATACAGCAGGATAAAGTGAGCCATGGAACTTGAAAGTCAAGCAGAATCCCAGAGCTCAGTTCCTTTTGATGTATTCTCAAGTCATGCTGACTAAAACATTGAAAGATGATGCATCTCAGGCAGTCTAATCTGAAGGTCCTTCTAAGCACCTTCCCATCCAACCAGGCCTCTCCTAGATTTATACAGTTAGGTGCTGGTGCCTGCTGTTACCATCTCAGCCCTTGTTCTCCATTTCTACTCCATGTCATATGGTTTGTCACACCAGCAGTGATCTGCACTGCACTATGAGAGGGGTCTATCAGGTCCTCTGTTCCTACTGGAGGAGTGCCTGTAAAGAAACAAGAGAAACATAAGGACAGTAATGAGTAATGTTCAACCATTGCAACAGTCAACATGTTGGCTGCTGCAGTAGCAGCACTCTGTGAGAGCCAATGTGGTATAGTGGTTAAGAGCAGTGGACTCTAATCTGGAGAAGTGGGTTTGATTCCCTGCTCCTCCACATGAGTGGTGGTGGACTCTAATCTGGAGAACCAGGTTTGAGTCCTCACTCCTCCATATGAAGCCTGCTGGCAGACCTTGGTTCTCTCAGAACTCTCTCAGCCCCACCTGCCTCACAAGGTGCATGTTGTGGGGGGGGGGGAAGGAAGGAGATTGTAAGCTGCTTTGAGATACCTTACAGTAGAGAAAGAGGGGTATCAAACCCAACTCTTCTTTTGTGCATCATGGTAAGCTATAGATGTGGTGAATAACGCCACCAACATGTTTTACATTTTCTCATGCTTCACCCCCTTCATGCTAATCATGATCTGAGAATTCCCTCTTTTGAGGGTGATAGTGGTCCTTTGGACCAATACTTGCCCATCTCTCATAGGAAGTTGCATTTCTGTTTGTGCTCTGGCCCTGCAAGACAAGAGCACTGGTGTTATATTTGGAATGGAAGGCCAATATTTTGTCACTTTCTTCTACCCAGAAGGTACCTGATACTAGCTCCACCCAGTGCTTATTATTTCTATAAGATATTTTACATATGACACCAACAAAAGACCTTACGATTATGACATGAAACTCATATCTCTTACTCTCCTCTTTTTATCCTTATTTTTTGGTTGGGGGGAGGTTAAATATCCAGCCTAATGAAGAGTTCTGGCAGAACTCAAAAGCTCACACACTGCTTTGAGCCATTTTGGTTGACCATACTAATATTGCAAGGTTTTTTTAGGGGGGGTTGGGTTGTTGGGGGGGGTGGACTAATGTGGCCCCCTGGAACCTCTGCCTGCTTTTATTTCTAAAATTGGGTCTTTGGAAGTTATGAATATGGTTAATGTCTGTAACTGAAAAACTGAAGAGATGCTCAAAAGAAATGTTTAAGGACAGGACTCGAACTGTTTTGAACAGATAGAATTAAAATGTGCTTACACAAGAAACATGGTGTTCAAAATTAACTTGTGAAAAAGTAATTTCTGGATCAAATTTTCATAACAAAGATCTCTGAACTTTTGAATTTATTTGGAATGGATGGCATCATCTATTTTTAAAACTATACAAATTTCAGACTGTTGGGGAAAAACTTTCAGTATAACTGGCTCATTTGTTTCTTTGTTTAATAAACCCACCTTTCTCCAGGATAACTGGGATCCAAGCTGCATAACATCAATAAAAATGGTACAAAACCTGCTTGATAAAAAACAAGAAAATTAAAATTAGATTAAATAGGAATCGGGAAAAAAAGCTTTAAACTGGAGGCACCCACAGGATAATCATCTGGAAGAGCCAAAGGTCCTTCTAAAGAGTTCTCTGAAATTCTGAAGGGAAACAGTCAAGGGTTGTCAGGCTCCTAGTGGAGATGGTGGATCCCCCCGCCCCCATCTTGCATGTCATAATGTTCATAAAAATTAAAATTAAATTAAAATAAATTAAAATTAAAACAAAATTTTCCAAATGGCCATCAGCCAAGGAAACCTGGAAGTGACATCATGCCTCCCTAGTAATTGGCTGAAACTCTATAGTTTTACCATAGAACTTTTGACAATTTCTAGAGATTACTGATGCCACTGCTGGGTTTTTCTCTCTAAGATTTGTCAACAATTCTATGGTTTTACCATAGAGTTTCAGCCCATTTGTAGGTCTGACATCATTTCTGGGTTTTCTTGGAAATGACGTCATGCCATCGGACAACAGCCTCTCTTCTTTGTTCCGGTCCCTTCCAGTCTCCCACTCCCTTGTTGAAACTTCCCTCTGAAAGACTGCTTCATAACAGTGGAGCAGCTACTTAAAAAGCCAGCATGCAGGCAGCATCAGACTGTACCCTGCAGGGGTTGGAACACCTAAACGTCATTACAGTGCTGAGCAGAAATGCTGCATGGGCTCATACCAGGAGAGGTAGGCCTTAAGATATGTTGGCCACAAGTCATGAAGGACTGTAAAGGTAACCACCAACACCTTAAAATGGACTCAGTTATATTTTGTTAGGCCAGAGATAAATAGGTGGCTTCAAGTTTTATTCCACATGTCCCAGATCCCACACAAATTAAAATAAAATTTCATTCTGAACAGTAAATCCTATTTAGCATCTCCATTATAGCACTGTATCGAGTGCATCTGAGGTAACCAGTCAGCATTTTCATCCGTAGGACATTAATATTTTTTAAAGTCTGCTATTGAATCAACCCATTTTATAACAGAATGTGTGTAGGGGGAGGGTCAGCATTTTCATCAGTAGGACATTAATATTTTTTAAAGTCTGCTATTGAATCAACCCATTTTATAACAGAATGTGTGTAGGGGGAGGTACTTGAAAACTCCCCACTATTTCTTTTTTATTTTTCTTTGAAATATGTAGGATAAAAGAAAAATACTTCAAAGTATAAAATAATCAATTATTGTTTCAGTATCATAAAAACATTCTGAGTAATTCTTCAGAGCTGCAGATTTGTTGACTTCCCGCTGTCTGTAGAAAATATTCCATTTTGCCATGTATTTATTTAACTCTCATCTATAGTTTCTTATAATGAAAAACAATTATGAACATTTGCTTTCCCTGTCAAGTTTCTGGTGTCACAAGGAGTCCTTTCTATACAAGAAATGTGTTACCCCAAGTAATTTTGAAGAAACCATGTATATTATAGATATAGAACCCAGAGCCTGTGAGGAGTTTTAGGTAGAGATATTTCTTATGTCCTAGCCTCTGAGAGAGGCACATTCCATTCAGCTATCTCAGGTGCTCTGGTTCATGGAGAATGGAAAGGTTTAACTGAAAAGCTGGGAGAAGAGAGACTGAATGGGATCTCTCTGATGAACAGCAATGCCAGGTTGCCCAATTCCTATAATTTCATTTCAATTTGCCTGGGTAGCAAAATCTTACTATTCCTCTCAAAAATAATATTTCCTTCATTGCACAGAAAAAGATTAGCATTCTGGGGTAAACATTCTGATTCTGAGGGTACATTGCATAGGCACATTTTGCTCTATCTCTTACACCAGTTGCCACAAATCTCTGGGATATTTTCTATATTCATCTCAGGTGCATTTGCACATTCTCTGTGTTGAGAAATATATTCACTGCAATTACTTTCAACTGTAGTGGAATAATTGTTGTTGAAATTGTTCGGACAACTCTTACCCAGAAAAGCCCCCCTCCAAGATCCAGAGCTACAGAGAGACTCCATCTTTGATGTCAAACCATAGAATCCTGATCAGGCTACATGCAAGCAAGAAGCCAATCCCCAAGCAAGCGGCCTCATTCCCATGAGACATTCTTTTCCTTTGAGTTTCTGAGGCCCCACACACTCCAGCCATTATCAATGACCAATGTTCGAAAGACAATAACTAGACACTCCAGACCACTGAGGAATATTTATGACAATACCAACTTATTCAGTAACATAATCAAATGCCTAGTCAGACAGGTGGCATCATCTCCTGACCAATCAGCAGTCATCCAGATTACCTCACCACAGCTCCAGCATGTTCCATCATCTGTCACCTGAGCCATCCCATAAGGGGTCTCAACCAGTGGCATTAATTTTAAAGAACCCCATGAGGGTCCTGACATCTTCTAAGACCAAACATTTCCACTAACCATGAAAAGGAATGTAATACAGGCTCCCCGAGTCCTTCCCTATTTTGACCTAGTTTCCATTGCCAGATCTGCTTCTATCACAGACATGCAACAAGGATCACTTTTACAGGACAGGCAGAGTATGACCTAATCTCTCTCTCTTTTACTTTCCCTGTTTGAACCTTCCCTCAATGGCCTTCCTTCCCTCACGCTACTCAGTGTTAACATACCCAGTTCCCTTCCTGATTCTCAGCTATTGCTCATTGGCTCTCCATAGCTTCTCCGGCCTCCTACTCCTGGCTACATACTCTTTCTGTCCAGACCTCCTTTCTCTCAGGTACCTTTAATTTTTGGGGTCAGCCCCATACCTTTCTCTGTTCCTGAGCCATTTTTTTCTGGACTAGCCATGTGGAAAGGACACATTAATTGCATATTACTTAATCTGAACTGGGCACTAGATTTGCAAAGTGAATCTCTTTACTGGACAGCAATCAGTAAATTGTCATTATGTTTTTTGGCTGCCTAAGAGAGTTCTTGACTTAAAAGCTATTTTTTTTTTGTCTTTTTGCTATCATATATCTTGGTCAGGACATATCCACTTCCATCTATTTAATTCCTCTTTGTGGGCATACTGAACCTTGCCTGGACTTGTGTATGCAAACACTTAAATGATCCTTGTGGAACCAGTGTTTGGGACTGTCATGTGTTCAAACACTTCCACATGCATGACCTGACATGGGTATCCATTTGGGTAGCACTATGCACATTGGATCAGATACTTAAGAAAGAGCTTCCCCACAATTCCAATGTCAGAGGTGATGAAAAGAAATTATATATTTTTTTCCAGTACAATCTTGATCGTCTACTATATTTGTTAGGTTAGAACACTGTTTATGTCCCAATAATCACTTCCTTTTTTGTGTGTGCTATGCATCAAACTTTTCTAAGGTTTCTGTTGTTGTTGTTCATTAAAAAAAATCCTCCCTGTGCTCCATCTGTCATAGGATGGTAAAGTGGACAGAAGGCCTCATGTATAAAGTGTTTGGCTGAATGTACTCATAATACCTTTGCTTCAAAAATGATTTTAGGACATTGATTCAGTCCAAGAAAGGACATGTCACTTTCCCTCTGAGTCCAAACTGTCCTATTACTCACAAACACCTCAACTGAAAATATTCAACAACCTTTTACTCTAATGCAATCAAAATGGTAGAATGTAGAATCATAGTGGTAGAATGTGCACATTCAGCAAGTGATGACTTGGTATCATTTACCAAAGAGGTCTGTGTTTACTCTCTGTATTTGGCCATGCCAAGAACATAAGTACAGTCTCATTGGGTTTAAGGTAAAGGTAGTCCCCTGTGCAAGCATCGGGTCATTCCTGACCCAAGGGGTGACGTCACATCCCAACATTTACTAGGCAGACTATGTTTACAGGGTGGTTTGCCAGTGCCTTCCCCAGTTGTCTAAACTTTACCCCCAGCAAGCTGGGTACTCATTTTACTCGGAAGGATGGAAGGTTGAGTCAACCTTGAGCCAGCTAACTGAAGCTGACTCCTGTCAGGATCGAACTCAGTCTGTGAGCAGAGCTTTTGACTGCAGTACTGCAGCTTACCGCTCTGCACCACGGGGCTCTTCTCATTGAGTTTAGGGGAACTTTAAATAGAATGGGGATGGGGATGTTGAAATGTTGTTTTTCTGCAATGGTGTAAGTTCTTTGCCATTGGTAGAGATGCTCCCTTGTCCATTTGCATCCCTAGCCATCCACACACAGACAAATGTAGTTTGTAAAGACGAGACAGGTATAACCATTTTAATGGGCTGCTGTTGTGCCTGCGAAGGCACTGTTGCATATGCAATGAGGGATCAAAGGACTTAATGCAACTGCAGCGTCCTTTTTCTTCTATACTCTGAGGAAGGCAGCAGTTCCTTGGCGATATTTACTGGCTTTCATTATCTCAGCCCAGGGCTCTCTGGGGCACACTCTGGTCTCTCAATGTGTCCTCATTTAACTGCACTCCTTACCTTTTGCTGTCTGTGCTCAGCTAACCAAGTGATGGCAGAGATGAGTATAGCCAGTCTTAAATCATTCGGTTTTTCCCAAGTTCCTCTGCAGTTTTTTGATGGAACATATGGCAATGTTATGTCTATTTGAAAAAGCCTTTGCATCATATGTTTATACAACTGCTCAGCATCCCCAGACAAAAATTCCTTTCCTGTTATTGCCCATTTGCTGACTAAAGGAATTATCCTCTCCATGTATTCTGGTACTTTACCTTCATACCTTACATGTTTAATTATGTAGCCCTTAGTCCATAACCCATATGATTAATTCACTTCACAGTGAAGTGAATTTTAACCTCTCTCTTTCTGTTCCATGCATTGTTGGCGCGTTTTCATGTTTATTAATGTTCATGAACAAGCCTACCAGATCCACGGTGCTGAGATCATAATATTTGGATCCATCACATTTTATTTGCTTTGCTTTAACATGTATTTGCTGGGTCTCTCTCACCCTCTTCTCTCATTCAGCCCTCCTTTTTCTGTTATTTATTACAACAAAAGTGATGCTAGATCGCTTCCACATGGGTGTTTTCCTTCCAAACTGCAGTGTTTTTTTGTTAGCATCCACACAACATCATCCTCTTTCAAGGTTTCCGGTGTCCACTTTCCAGATTTTCATCTGCTTTGCTCCAATCTCTCTCAAACCTGCTATGTTATAATCTTTTTTGAAAGAACACAGTCCAAGCACATTTGCTCACCTTCTGAATGGGAAGGTGTGTGTTTTAAAAGGTCCTGCCCACATAGGCAGGCTCCCCCCGCCCCCCAGGCCACTGGAGAACTTTTTGAGGTCCTTAAAAAGTGTGCTATAGACCAATAACACTGTGCTATAGAGCAATAACATTTTAACAATCTGTTGCCAGGATCTATTAGCTCCTCTGAATTCCCAGCTTTCATTTTTTTAAAGAAAGATCTGTTGCGTGTGTTTTAATTGATGTGATTACTTGCATACACTGAACCCATTTTTAAAATCAAAGCTCCATTTTAGAATGTAAGAGCATTAGGTTTCTGTGCTCAACTTACAGGAGAGCCAAGGGAGGGGGGGCGGGTCCTAGCATCCATACCTTTAGTGACAGTCAACTTCACTGGAGTTTTGAGAAAGCTGTATAGCGGAGTGGGGAATCAAATCTGGTTCTCCAAATAAAAGTCCTTCTCTTAACCACTACACCATGCTGGCTCTCAGTTATGTCATAGGGCCCAGACAATAGTTATGCAGGAGATGCATCAGCAGAGTCAAGCACCCCCTTCCCACCAGCCATTCTTCCACTCAAGATCACTGCCTACAATTGGCAGTGTTTCCATTTTTAAAAGTTGGTAGCTTGTCCATGAGTATTCTGTGTAACATTTATTCTATAAGAAGTTCATATTAAAATAAAGCACATATAATTAAATGAATTAGAACATGCTGGTTTTTAAAATCCTGATATTCCTATTGTAGAAAAATATATTGAATCGGCACTGATAATAATATATATCTTTCAAAGAGAGTGGTAAGAATCCAAGGCTGAATTTTGTTATTATTAGCATTGCGAAATTTTGGAATGACAAAATGCACCTATATGATATTGAATGAGAATCTTCCTTCTGGAGTTCACACATGTTACACTTTTTCTTGCTTTGGAATATTTTAGATCAGCTCTTTTGCCCTTGAGATGGAAAAATATGTTGGATCCTCAGAAAGAATCAATGAAGAGTTGCTTTTTGGTAATTTCTTGTTAAAGCACTGGAGTTTGTGATGTTTCCTTTTCTTGCAAATTGAGAATAGGGTTCCGGCTCCTATGCTCACACAGCAAAGACAGGTGTGTTCAACAAAACATCCATCATGCACTGCTAGCAAACGGCTATTCCAGAAATGAAATCAGAAGGACCATTAAACCAAACAAAAATCAGAAAACTCAGGAAAAACAGTCTCCCATAGGAAAGGTATTCTTGCCATTTATTAAAGGAGTCACTGATAGGATGGAAAAACTTTTGAAAAAACATAACCTACAAACAGTGTTTAAACCCACCAAGAAAATACAACAGATGCTACGATCAGCAAAAGACAAAAGAGACCCCCTCACCTCTGCAGGAGTATATCGTATACCTTGCAGTTTTGGACAAGTTTACATTGGGACCACACAACGCAGCATACAAACAAGGATAAAAGAACATGAAAGATAATGCAGACTTGGCCAACCTGAGAAATCAGCAGTGGCTGAACATGGACTGACCCAAACAGGACACAGGGTCTTATTCCAAGACACTGAAATACTAGACAATTCTACCAACTATTTTGTCAGATTGCACAGAGAAGCCATTGAAATTCATAAACATCAGCACAACTTTAACAGAAAAGAAGAGAGTTTAAGAATGAACAAGGCTTGGCTTCCTGTCCTGAAAACCTCCAGACTAACAAAGACTACAGTCCACAATAGCCATGCAGATTCGCCTTGGATTCCACATGTTAACAGATCACTCCAGGATACAATGGTTCCACATTAACATACCACACCCTCATTAGCACATTATCTTGATTCTTACAGGACAATGATTTGCACATTACCTTTAATACTTTGCAGGACAATGACTCAGCTCAAACCCAACCCCCTTCTGACTATATATTACTCTTCCTACACACTTGACACTGAGAGACACTGTCCTTCAGTGTTACTCCTGTGAAGATGCCTGCCACAGCTGCTGGCGAAATGTCAGGAAAGAAAATACCAAGACCATGGTTACACAGCCTGGATAACCTACAAGAACCAAAAAACATCTATTTATTTGCAAGAAGATACAGGGATGGGAGCAACTGGTTTCAGGCAATGCAGCTGGTGCAGTATAGAATTCCAGCTCACAGGCAGTACTAAGAAGCAGGGATTCAACCCCATGAGACTAAACCAACACATGCACACATGCCAGAGGGGCAACAGAGTGTCCATTGTAATGTATACAATTAATCTTTAATCTCCTAAAATCTGTAAATTGTTTGGGATGATGATACTTGAAAAATTGCCTCTACCATGATACTGGCAGAACTTGAGATCTGCTGGGCTGCCCTGCTCTGTGAACTCAAGCAATCTAATGTGAGACTTGTAGGCATCCATGACAGGAATGCCTTGCCACTGGAGGACTGGAGCCTTCTGAAAATAATGAAGGCCTGTGTGGCCTTTACTGTGGATGAAGATTTTTTGTTTGACTGATATCATCATGACGACTGATTTGGAAGTGGGATTTTATTAATGCTGGTGATGCTATTGATTTGAGAAGTTATGACATACATTTTGTAGGGTGTTGGGTTGTTCTGTTGTTTTTATTGTTGATATTTTGTTGTGCTACGGTAATAACTTATTGGTTAGACTGCTATGACTCTCTTCTGCTAAGAGAGGAACCGTTCTTCCAAACACAGCAAGCTTTCTGTCAGAGGAAAAACCATTCATTTAGTGGAAGGGAGTTGTAGAATGAAGGCTACCAGTTGTAAGCTACCCTGGCTAGGAGGAGACAGGGTAGCAATAACCTAAATAAAATAAAATAAAAATACCTTGAGTTCATATTTGTGAAGATATCAGAAATATCAGAATAAGCAAACATGAGAAGGATCCTAGATTCCTGTTGAATCCCAACCATTTTGTCCTGTGTGTGTGGAAACAGAAGATGAGTTCAAAAAGCCACTGTGTCCGGCTGGAATGAGCACTGAGCCAGTATTCTCTCTCTCTCTCTCTTTCTCTCTCTCATATCCAGATTCTTCACCACAACTCAAAGAGCAATGCAGACTAACATAAGTGGAACCAAAGAGGCCCTGGCTGTTGGGCATTAATAATTTGTGTGGAGACTTTCAGAAATGGTAAGCAACAACAGTGCATCAGAAGCAGCCAGCAATGTCCTTTTTATCTAGCAGGAATGCCTACTATTTACTCATACTGTGCACATGAACACATGAAGCATGAAGCTGCCTTATACTGAGTCAGGGAAGTGAAAGTTCAGTATTTTTTACTCTGACTCATGACCGTTCTCCAGGGTCTCAGGCAGAAGTCTTTCACATCACTCCATTTTCACTGGAGATACCAGGCATTGAACCTCTGTACTAGCCATCAACATGCTTTCAGAGTGAACTGTTTTCTACAGTTGCTCATTCCTCATTCCTAGTTGTCCTTATCTGTGTTACATGAGATCAGAGGTGTCTAGTAAGTCTACAAGTGTTTGAATAATAGAATCATGGAGTTGGAAGGGTCCATACAGGCCATCTAGTCCAACCTCCTATTTAATTCAGGATCAGCCTAGAGCATCCCTGACAAGTGTTTGTCAAGCCTCTTTTTAAAGACTGCCAGTGAGGGGGAGCTCACCACCTCCCGAGGTAGCTGATTCTACTGTCGAACAACTCTTACTGTAAATTATTTTTCCTAATATACAGCCGGTACCTTTTTGCCCTCAATTTACACCCATTATTCCTCCTCTACCAACAGGAACCTCTCCCTGCCTTCCTCTAAGTGACAGCCCTTCAAATACTTAAAGAGAGCAATCATGTCCCCCTCAACCTCCTCTTCTCCAGACTAAACATTCCCAACTCCGCCTTTCCTCATAGGGCTTGGTCTCCAGGCCCCTGATCATCCTCATCGCTCTCCTTTGCACCCGCTCAATTCTGTCCACATCCTTTTTGAAGCGAGGCCTCCAGAACTGCACTCAATACTCTGTTGAGACATCCCAAGATCACATTAGTTTTTTTCTTTGTCGCTGCATCACACTGGCTGCACATATTTAATGTATGGTCCACCTGTACCCCAAGATCTCATTCACACACAGTGCTACCCAGAAGTGTATCCCCCATCCAGTATGCATGTCCCTCATTTTTTTACCCACATGTAGAACTCGGCACGTATCCTTGTTGAATCGCATCTTGTTCACATCTGCCCACTTTTCTAGTGTGTTTCAGATCTTGTTGAATTCTATCTTTATCTTATGGTGTGTTTGCTACTCCTTCCAATTTGGTGCAGATGACATTTAATTTAATGAGTATTCCCTCCACACTCTCATCCAGATCATTTATAAAAATATTGAAAAGTACCAGGCCCAGAACCGAGCCCTGTGGCACCCCACTGGACACCTCTCTCCATTCAGATGAAATGCCATTGACAATAATAGGGTTGCCAGGTCCCTCTTGGCCACCGGTGGGAGGTTTTTGGGGCAGAGCCTGAGGAGAGCGGGGTTTGGGGAGGGGAGGGACTTCAATGCCATAGAGTGCAATTGCCAAGGTGGCCATTTTCTCCAGGTGAACTGATCTCTATCAGCTGGAGATCAGTTGTAGTAGCAGAAGATCTACAGCTAGTACCTGGAGGTTGGCAACCCTAACAATTAATAGGGTTTGTGTCCAGAACAAACCCTTGACTAATCAAAACAGTCCTATGTATGACTGGTGGAAGCCTGGGTCAAGAGGAAAAAAATGAAATCCGGAGAAGTATTCATGTGCTAAAAATGTGTATAAGAAGTCAAGGACAGGCGTACATAAAATAGCATCACCTGTAGTTCTTCTACATCTAAGTTGCCAGTTTCTAGTATATATTAAACAGTTCTCTGTTGTTAGGGCTGCTGTGTAGCTTAGAAATAACTTTATTCTTTATTTCTCTTATTTCCAATGCAGCCATGCTTTGATATTGCCCTTTTATCCATGAATCATGGCTGAATCTTATTTATACAACTTTATGAGGCTCCCTACCAAAGTGTCTTTAAATGTTTTACAAAACGTATGGCTTAATAATCTGACCCTGGAAACCTCTTTGAACAAGTTGCATCACATTATCTAATGCATTGCAAAAGTCTTGTTAGAGCTTGGCAAAACATTTTATATGGAAAGCAAAGGTGTTGAAAGTGCAGGTTCTGCTAACTTTGCAAAAATAAATAATAAAAACCACCTCCTTAGCTCCAGCATGAAACTAACAAAACCTGCAAATTTGAAGGCTTGGCTTTCTGTGCAAAATTTCAGTTGGATTTTGTCATAATTGTGCGAGGATTGAACTGAGAGAGTAAAACTACTTCTGACATCACTTACAGCCCATTCCTGAGAATTGGGCCAAAAGTCAATAGGAGGCGGCATGACCTCGCTGCCAGCATAAGTATGTGTAATCCCATGTTTACACGTACTTGCCCTGGCGGCGAGGCCAGTCCTGCCGGTGGGAGAACGCCACGGGATTGCGCCTCCCCCCTCCGCCGGCGTGGCCTCTCTGTGGCACCGGCAACAGCATGGAGAGGCCCACTGGCGCAGAGGGGCGGGGCGGGGTGGGCCGGGGGGAGGAGCTGGTGGCTAGTCGGCTCCCTATCCCCTTTCGGCCACTTGCACCGGCGGCCGGAACAGCGTTGCTGCGCCTGCTATTTAACAACCTCGCTGTTTTCAATGGGGTGAAAAGCGCCAGTTAAACAAACAAAAAAGCCTTAAATGGCTTTTTTTGTTTTGTTTAACGGCGCCGGGGAAACAGCTTAGGAAGAGGCGCCGCTGAGCCTCTTCCCCGCCGTCCCCATACACCTCAGCTCAGGAATGGGCTGTTACTCTTACAGAGATGAATATTTTACAATAATGAAAATCAGGACATTGAAAGTACCTATACCTATACCCCAAAAAGGGGTCACCATAAGTCGGCTGCAACTTGACGGCACTTTACACACACACACTTACCTGTGTTTATATCAGACCTCATAGAGCTTGAACTGTAGACCTTGGCTTCTGACACATATTATTGGTGCTAAAATCTGCCACTCAGATGCTCTAGCACCTGGTTGGCTGATGACCCCGTTACTGTTCCAAGTTACGAGACAGTTCTGTTGTTTAGCTAAGGACTTTAATTGGCTTTTGCTGTCCTTGATGAAATATAAATACTTCTTAGCAGAACAGCAGCTTACTCTTGGTCTGTGTCCCAATATGTTTTCCTTCCTTGATTCCTGTCTGCTCGTTTTTTCAGCTGCCTTATCTTGTTGTGGAATGATGATTGGCTCCTGATCTTGGTTTCTGCCCTGGTTTCCACTCCTATTCTTCTTTTTACAAATTAAATTTCTTGGAAGTAACTTAAAAAAATCAGTCTAATGCTAGTGATGTTAGAATATTCATCCATTCTCTAAAACTTGAGATGTATTTATTGCAGTTCATAATTTTCTTCTCAAAACTATTGTGTTCAATATCCTTTATTATTTTGTATTGGTTTTAAAGAAAGTAAACCTGCACAGACCTTAAGCTCCAATTTCTGGCCTGTTTATATTTTCATACTTTTGAAAAACTTCATTTTGGAAGATTTCAATAGCAATGAAAAATTAGAAGAATGCAAATATTTATCAGGATTACCAGAATGGTTTAAAATAGGAATGAACAGGAGGATTTCCTGATTTTGACCCATAACAAATTTTGCACAAGTGTATAACCACGTTGTATAATATAATTCTGACCCTTTGTGCATTATACGCTCCCCACATTAACCACATTGCTTATTTCTAGTATGTCAACCATCACAGCATTAGATTTACTAGCCTATTTTTTCCGATTTGTCCTACATTTCTTCCATAAACCCCTGTACTTTGTATGTGCAATCCACATATGTAAAGATCAGCATTGCTTGTGAGTGAAAATGAATGTCCCCTCTTTCAAGAAGCAGACTGAGGAGCTTATTCATGAGCAGATCTGCTGCCAGCCCTCGATACCATGGAGAATTTCCGCAGGTGGAAGGAAGACATAAGGACATAAGAAAGGCCCTGCTGGATCAGACCAAGGCCCATCAAGTCCAGCAGTCTGTTCACACAGTGGCCAACCAGGTGCCTTTAGGAAGCCACAAACAAGACGACTGCAGCAGCACCATCCTACCTGTGTTCCACCGCACCCAAAATAATAGGCATGCTCCTCTGATACTAGAGAGAATAGGTATGCAGCATGACCAGTATCCATTCTAACTAATAGCCATGGATACCCCTCTCCTCCATGAATATGTCCACTCCCCTCTGAAAGCCCTCCAAGCTGGCAGCCATCACCACATCCTGGGGCAGGGAGTTCCACAATTTAACTATGCATTGTGTGAAAAAATACTTCCTTTTATCTGTTTTGAATCTCTCGCCCTCCAGCTTTAGCAGATGACCCCATGTTCTAGTATTATGGGAGAGGGAGAAAAACTTCTCCATGTCCACTCTCTCCAAACCATGCATAATTTTATAGACCTCTATCATGTCTCCCCTTAACCGCCTTCTTTCAAAGCTAAACAGCCCTAAGCGTCCTAACCGCTCCCCATAGGACAGTTGCTCTAGTCCCCTAATCATTTTGGTTGCTCTTTTCTGCCCCTTCTCAAGCTCTGTAATATCCTTTTTTAGGTGTGGTGACCAGAACTGTACACAGTATTCCAAGTGTGGTCTCACCATAGATTTGTACAAGGGCAGTATGATATCAGCAGTTTTATTCTCTATTCCTCGTCTAATTATGGCCAGCATGGAATTTGCCTTTTTTACAGCAGCCGCACACTGGGTTGACATCTTCATTGAGCTATCCACCACCACCCCAAGATCCCTTTCTTGGTCTGTCGCTGCCAGCACAGATCCCATCAGTGTATATGTGAAGTAGGGTTTTTTTGCCCCAATATGCATCACTTTACACTTGCTCACACTGAATCTCATTTGCCATTTTAATGCCCATTCTTCCAGTACGCAGAGATCCTTCTGGAGCTCTTCACAGTCCGATTTTGTTTTAACCACCCTAAATAATTTGGTCTCATCTGCAAACTTGGCTACTTCACTGTTTAGTGAAAGACAGTTTTCACTAATTCCCCCTCCTTTCCTGCTGCATGCCTTCAGCTCCCTCTGATGCTGTTCCTGAGGGTCCCCTGTCTACCGAGGGAGGGGGCAAGCAAGAAAGTTGTGCTGTGTGGATAGAAATTCCTTCTCCCCATGGAAATTCTTCATGGTATCCAACACGTTGGTTTTTAGTGATGCTAGCACACTGAGGAAGAAGGGGCAAGAAGGACCTCTCTTGGTAGGGCAGTCCAGAATCATGGTGCATCTACTGAGAAGGCCATCTACTGTGGCCTTCTTTGGCACTTCCAACTGCAGAAGTACACAGGGCCAATCTAGACATGCTTATTTTTAACGAGTTGGGTCCTGGTTCCTGGTTCCAATGCAATTCCCCTGTAGCCCCACAGCAGCTGCGGGGAATGGCTTTTAAAAAATAAAGAAGACCTTGACTGGGCTCAGAACACCACCATGGGGGAGGAAGGGCTCCTGCCTTCCCACCTAAGCTATTTTCCTGAGCTGAAACAGCACTGTGGTTATTTCCCCATTTTTGCAGCTCCATTTTTGCACCTAAAACACAGACCACTTTTGGCATTAAGGTCTGTATCCACACATTGTTGGATATTGTCCTACAGCAATCACTTGCAACTGGATTTTCCTGTGTGGACAAGCCATCCAGTTGTGAATCATTGCTATAGTTCAGCAATAGCACAATATCCAGTGATGTGTGGATGCAGCTATGGCTTCCCTGGTTAACCCTAGCACAGTAGTTCAGAGAGGATGCTGATAAAACACCAATCAGAGATATACTTTCACAAAACAAAGCTGAAGTCAGAAGTTATATAATAGGGGATCTTGCAGAACCAAGGGAGAAGGGTTCTGTAAGCTGATTTGGATCCCCATTGGGGGAAAAACAAAGTATAAATAAATATTCAATTAACTTTTCCCAGCAGGATTCAGTAGTGATCAGAAGGTGGAGGCCGGACAGATAATATTGATGATATTCTATTCATCTGACTGTTCAGTTGAGAAGGTGAGTTTACAAAGCCATAAAGCTTATCTTCAGTCTTATCCTGCTATGAGCCTCTTTTATATTATGTCTGTCTTCAGCATTAGCGATCCCAAGCTTTTTGGAGCAATGACGGTTTGAAAATGGTTTAAACTTGCAGTTAGACATGCAGAGAGTCCCCAACAGCGCTTCGGAGGATGTGTTTGAGGCCAAAAGGCTGGGAGCGGATGTTGTCTGAAAGCATCTTCTGAATCTCGTACAGCCCTTTGACAGGGCAAACCCATGTCTGATTATCCAAATAAGTGGATAAACGAGGCTGTGAGGTGCCGGGTAATGATGTGATAAAGGACTGTGCCCACTTGGAATAATTCCTACCAAAACCTAGCTTATTAGTTTGTTGAATCCCATTGGAGAAGTTGCTGTGTACACTGTGATAGCAAAACAGTTGTTTTCACGTTATTTAGCATTCATTTTGAGGTTTTATACAGAATGCCCATGATGAGGAGTCTTGGGACTATCCTATCCCTTTTGTTTATTTCTATTGTTATTAGGCACAATGTGCTTTTCTTCTCCGCCGTTCACTTTCCTTTCCACAAAAGGCTGCTCTCATAACTTTTATTAGGAGTTCGTAATATAAGGACAAGGGATGTACTCAGCACATTTCCCTCAGTGCAAAAGAGTTCTTTCTCCTGTGTGCGCACATAGGAGTTCTCAACTCAGTCCTCTGTTTCCTTGCCTCCCATATAAATGCCTGGGCGAGAGAGTGAAAGGAGGGGAACGGAGGCGATGCAAAGAAAGGATTGCAATTGCTAACACAAATGCCATGAAGGGATTTAGTGCAACTCGATGCTCCAAATTCAGTGCTGCAGTGCGGGTTTCCTGCTATTTATTGTGAATCCCCTTAGCAGCACTCAGAAAGAGAACACAGGTTTAGGCTGCTGATTCCTTGTGTGAATGTTCTCTTGTAGGAAGGGGTAGCACGTCATAGTTTTACCTCTATTCCTGTCCGAGGAGAGGAACACAGTCAACTGCACCTGTAGGCATGCCTGCTCTCTAGCCACCAAATACAAGCAATTACAGGTGGCATCGGCTGGCATCGTAAACCTCTTCGGTTCTTTCTGTGGCCCACTAGGTGTCACTGTTTTTCCACACCTGCATGTCAGTCATGCTCCCTCTGAAAAAAGGTCTCCGGGTGGGCTTTTCCTAGAGGGGCACATATTTGTTCACCAGAACTATTAGTCATCAGAACTGCATTAATTTTCTTTTAGACAAAGAACACCGTTCAGCTTTACCTGTATCTTGCCTCCAACAAAGAGTCTAATTTTACACAATAAAGAATATTTGAGTCACTCTGCTCTATCTGTGCTCCGATCAGTGATGTGATATATTACATTCTGCCTACCAACAGTTTGCAAGGAGATTTTAGATGAATTGGATCAGGCACTACAAGGGGAGTTTGAAGCAGCCAAATGAACACCAGTGGACCAGACAGCTGATTTCCAAAGAAACTCAGGTCTCATTTGCTAAGTGAGGCAAGAACTCTTCTGTAAATCTCTCCTTGGGGCATGTCCATATTTACATTAACTAGATTAACAGTCATGGCTCTCCACCCCCCTCAATATCTAAAGAAATTCTAGAAACAGTAGACTTACAAGGAGGACAGAAATCTCTAAAAGAAAATTTCCAGCACTGTCACTTAATAAAGCTTTTAGGGTTCCCTGTAAACATGACAGAGATATTGATTTAAATGTTTAACAGGTCGTTTCTAGGCAGGGCTTAATCTCCCCCCTATCTATCTATCTATCTATCTATCTGTCTGTCTGTCTGTCTGTCTGTCTGTCTGTCTGTCTGTCTGTCTGTCTGTCTGTCATCTATCATCTATCTCCCTTGAGTGACAACCACCTTATGGCAACCCTTTAAGGTTTTCAAGGCAGGAGACATTCAGAGGTGGTTTGCCATTGCCTGCCTCTAAGTCAAGACCGTGAACTTCCTTGGTGTTCTCCCATTCAAATACTAACCAGGGCCAACCTTGTTTAGCTTCGGAGATATCACAAGATTGGGATATCTTTGGCTATCCAGGTCAGGGTACCCATCCATGTAGCTCTGGGCCAACCTCGTTTATCTTCTGAGATATCTCAAGACTGGGATATCTTTGGCTATCCAGGTCAGGGCACCCATCTATATAGTTTTCAGCGTGGAGGGATGTGAGCAGTGGGGTCCCTCAGGGATCTGTGTTGGGACCGGTGCTTTTCAACCTGTTCATCAATGACCTGGAGTTGGGGGTGAACAGCGGGGTGGCCAAGTTTGCAGATGACACCAAATTATTTAGGGTGGTTAAAACAAAACTGGACTGGGAAAAGCTCCAAAAGGATCTCTTCAAACTGGAGGAATGGGCATTAAAATGGCAAATGGGATTCAATGTGAGCAAGCTTAAAGTGCTGCAAACTGGGGCAAAAAAATTCCCAATTTCACATATACACTGATGGGATCTGTGCTGGCAGCGACAGACCAAGAAAGGGATCTTGGGGTGGTAGTGGATTGTTTGATGAAGATGTCAACCCAGTATGCAGCTGCTGTGAAAAAGGCAAATTTCATGCTGGCCTTAATTAGATGAGGAACAGAGAATAAAACTGCTGATATCATATTGCCCTTGTACAAATCTATGGTGAGACCACACTTGGAATACTGTGTACAGTTCTGGTCACCACCGGGCACTTGGCAGCTGCTGCTGCTGCCCCTCGAGCAAGGCCTCGTCTTCTTTCCCCTCCCTCCCTTGAGGCGAGGCGAGGAGAGAGCCTCCCCGGGCAGCGGGAGCCCCACAGCCAGAGAAGCCGGCTGTAGCCGAGGCTCAGCCCCGGGCTCCGGCGGGAGGGCGGGAGCCCGAAGCGGCGGGAAGTGGCTCTCGGGGGGAGTCGGCGAGGGGAGAAGGGAAGAAGAGGGGGACGGGGGCGAGAGTAAGGGCCCTCGAGAAGGGCGAGGCTAAACGTGAGGGGAGAACTGAGCCGACGGCCCGCGGAGGGCGGGGCTAAAGGGGGGTTTAGAGGAAGCCCATAAAGGCGGAAGCTGAAGCGGAGGCCGGGAGGAAAGATGATACCCGGCGTATAAGACGACCCCCCAGTTTGGAGAAGATTTTCCTGGGTTAAAAAGTCGTCTTATACGCCGGAAAATACGGTATTCTTTCACACAACACATAGTTAAATTGTGGAACTCCCTGCCCCAGGATGTGGTGATGGCTGCCAATTTGGAAGGCTTTAAGAGGGGAATGGACATGTTCGGGGAGTGGCTATTCGTGGCTACTAGTCAAAATGGATACTGGTCATGATGCATACCTATTCTCTCCAGGATCAGAGGAGCATGCCTATTGTATTATTTGCTGTGAAACACAGGCAGGATAATGCTGCTGCTGTTGTCTTGTTTGTGGACTTCCTAGAGGCACCTGGTTGGCCACTGTGTGAACAGACTGCTGGACTTGATGGCCCTTGATCTGATCCAGCATGGCCTTTCTTATGTTATGTTCTTATGGCTGAAGGAACATCCAGATCAGTAAATAAGCCTTTTGAGGGCAGTACATACTTTGGGTGATGAGTGCAAATTCATTGAGACACCACATGAAGCTGCCTTATGCTGAATCAGACCCATGGTCTATCAGGCTCAGAACTGTCTACTCAGAGTGGCAGGGGCTCTCCAGGGTCTCAGGGTCTTTCTCATTACCTTCTATGTAATACCTTTGACTGGAGATGCCAGGGTTTGATTCTGAGACCTTCTGCAAGGAAAACAGATGCTGTACCACTGAGTCATGGCTCTGCCTCTGGGATTAGACTAAAACAACACTCCCCTGTGACACTAATAAAAGCTTCCAGGGTGGACTTGCTTGCTGGCCTGGGCAACATAAGATGCAATCATAAGAACACTCCTAATCCTAAGAATCAGCATGGTGTAGTGGTTAAGAGCAGTGGTTTGGAGAGGTGGACTCTGATCTGGAGAACCGGGTTTGATTCCCCACTCCTCCACATGAGCGGCGGAGGCTAATCTGGTAAACTGCCTTGACTCTTGGGCTCAGACTCCTCTGATGTATCTCCTATTAAAATATTACTGTGGACAGAGATGGTATCTTCTCCCACCTCTTCTACCCATCTTAGTACATCGTCTCACATATTAGCACATTAGGAGCCTTGTAGGTGATCCACTTCAAACCTGAATGGACAGGGCTGCTGAGAGGGGGGACTGGGGGGGGGACAAAATTCAGGAGGCCCAAGACAGATGGAAGCCCCCTGAAGCTAACATGCTACATTCAGCTGAATGCCTTTCCAAGGATTTTCCTTTTGATTAAGTTCTGGCTGCAGCCACTAGAGGTACAGGGAAGTCTAAGCACAATAAAAGGCACTCTAACTATCACCAGTCTGTTGCAAGACAAAACAACTTTCCCCTCTCTTTTCCTTAACTTCTCTCCCTCTTTTCCATTCTTTTCTGATTAATTTCTCTCTCCCTCCAGCTACTTTTTCCCGTGTCCTCCCATGTATTTCAAGACTTGGTCTCAACTCCTTCTTCGCCCTATCCTGCTTGGCAACAGAATGTACTTAATAGTGGTGTAGTAGCAGAACCTTTCTTAATAATATGAACAATAGGGGGTGGTGTTAATATTTCTCCATGATCAGTAACAACAAAGCAACAACAACAACAACAACAACAAGATATGGTTTTTATATTCCACCTTTCTCAACCTTTTAAGGAGAATCAAACCAGCATACGATCTCCTTCCCTTCCTCTCCCCACAACAGACACCTTGTGAGGTAGATCATATTGGGGGCAGGTGGAATCTTTGTCAGGGAGCCTATGGTGGCTATTGGCAGCCCTGTGAATGGATACAGGTCCAGGATCCACCCATTGTAACCAGGAGTGTGATCCTTTATAATATCCAGCCACTGAATAATTACATAAGAACATAAGAAAGGCCCTGCTGGATCAGACCAAGGTCCATCTAGTCCAGCAGTCTGCTCACACAGTAGCCAACCAGGTGCCTCTAGGAAGCCACAAACTATGGTGTTCAGTTTGTTTCCAAAATAAATGGATTATTCAACAAACATCTGGGTAGACTTGAACTCAATCTCCAACTTTATAGCTGATATCTCCTTCTCTCATATTGCAAAGTATTATTCTCTGGGGAACAGTTTCTGAGTTTAAGAGATTACTGTGCTTTTTAATACCTTATACCACTGGGAGAGAATAGCTTCCAGACCCACCTGAGAATTATCTGTTTGCAGATTAATGATTGTTTAAAGTCAAGTCCCTTAAGGATGGAGAACCACTAAAAGACCAATTGGTATAAGGCCAGTTGGCACGGTGTAAGTGGTGGTCCTTAAGAAGTCAGAGAATGGAGTTATGTTGCCTGCTAGTGGGACATAAACTTAATGTATTACCCAGCTTACTTCCAAATTTGCCAAACTTCTTTCACGGTATAAAAAATTGACAAGTGTTTGAGAGTTTTCACTCTTTATTTCACTCTATGCTTTAGATTTATATCCCACCTACAGCAGTCACAATATTTTAAAAATGCACTATTAATTTATTTCCCTCTCCCAATATATTAGTTCCATAATGATCTGCCTCGGGGGCTGTGACTCAGTGTCAGAGCATCTGCTTGGCATGCAGTAGGTCCCAGGTTCAATCCCCGGCATCTCCAGTTAAAGGGACTAGACAAGTAGCTGATGTTTAAGACCTCTGCCTGAGACCCTGGAGAGCTGCTGCTGGTCTGCATAGACAATACTGACTTTGATGGACCAAGGGTCTGATTCAGTATGAGGCAGCTTCATGTGTTCAATGGTATTTGCCAAGTTATCCATTTTACCCTGTCCTTCCTCCAAGGAACTCAGAGCAGCATGCATGCTTCCCCTACCATTTTGGTCTTGCAACAACCCTGCAAGTGCTGTAGTGGTTAGAGTGTTGGACTAGGATCTGAGAGATTCCCCTTTGAATCCCTACTCTGCCATGGAAGCTTGCTGGGTGACCTTGGGCCAGTCATGTGTTCTCAGCTTAACCCACCTCACAGAGCTGTTCTTGTAAGTATAATATGGAAGAGGGGAAAATTTTGTGAGTTGCTTTGTGTCACCATTGGTGAGAAAACAGAGTATAAATATCTAAATAAATAGGTTAGGGTAAGAGAGAATAATAGGCCCAAGGTCACCAAGTGAACTTCATGGCTGAATGCGGATTAGGACCCCCATCTTCACCATCTTAGTTCATCACTCTAACCAGTACACAACACTGGCTCATGTACACTCTACCCTTTTCCTTCTTAGTGTCATGGAGTCAAGTAGAGAGGCGCCTGGTGCTCCACCACTGATAGTATTTTGTCAATGGCTTCACAATAACACTTGCCTGGTGGTGCTGTGTGCACATTACAGCTTGGACAAAGGGCTAGATGTCCTGAGAGCAAACCTGGGAGGAACCCAGATTACTGTTCCTCCACCCAAGAGATAAGTATGCTAATTCTAGTTGAGCAAATTGATATCTGTGGGGTTTTAAATCTGGTCCTGCCTAAGAACTAGCCCAAAACTACAAGTATGCAGCAAAAAGAATAGGTATTTTTCAGATCCAGATATATCGGAGCAAAAAAATTGGTATTCCCAGTTTCCCAGGTTCCAAATACCAGTATGGTATTTGGATCCAGGTTTTCTGGGGGAGTTCTGCATTTTTGGCTTCATTATTCTCTATGGGGAATCTTTCCGGGGGGCTGGGGGGTATTTTTAAAGTTACTGGCACCAAAATTCCAGGGGATATGCTGGTGCCTGTCCTTTTAAAAAATCCAAGTTTCAAGTCAATTGAACCAAGGGGTCCAATTCTATAGGGCCCTGAACGTCCATTGTTTCCTATGGAGGAAAAAAACCCCCTGCAAAAATGTAAAACCCAAGAATCTCCACCCATAGAAAGGTTAATGCAAGCCATGGCGAATCCCAACCAATGTATAACCCAAGAATCTGAATCTATATAAAACCCAAGAAATCTAAAACTATGTTTAATCCTGAGAAATCTGAAACTATGTAAAATGCTAGACTCTTGACCTATATAAAATGAAGGAAATACCGATAAAATATTTTAAATTATTACTTATTGGATTTATATCCCGCTCTCTATCCTGGCCAATATATATTTTGTTCAGTTATATCTGAGCGCACATCCCTATCCGTAGCATTTGGTAAGCCTGCTTCAGATGATCCCAGGTACGTGTACAATTACCACATCATCGATATGCATGACTATAAAGTCCTGGGAAAGGGCAAAGGGAGTCTATCAACCACTGGGATATAGCTGCACTTCATGATGTTTCTGTGAACAGGATTTGCCAATACCCATGCTTTGTGTTCAGTGGTGATAGCTAGATTACCTTGCTCATCTGGTTCAGTATTACAGTATCAACACAGGGCATTAAGTATGCATGATATATTGACACACTATTGACTCCTTCCCTAAGTCAACATATAATCAAAGGTTCCATCTGGTTTGGATGTTATCCCCAAAAGGATTCTCCAGACTGTGAGGGTAAGAGTACCACAGTGTGCAACATTTCTCCCTTCTCCTATTGGCTTGCTTATCATAGCTTTCTTGGTGGCAGCTTTAACTTTCTCTTCTTCCATTTCTAGGTGGTGGCACATAAAACTGTCCTGTTGAGCTGTGCTGGAAAAGAATACCCAATAACTTCTTATCCTGCTGTGTTTGAGGGGAGGGACAACTTCTCAGTGGGCAGTGAAAGGAAAATATGTGCCACAAGATCTTCTTCTTCTGCCTCCTGAAATATCTCCAGTAAAATGTCATGGGTCTGCCATTTCTTAATTTTCTCCAAATATACACCTATACCACCACTATTTTACTTAATAATTTTTGTTGTGTTTGTGACTCCTGAGATGCTCCTGGACCTGCTGTGGAATTTGCCAGTGGTTAGATTCCAGCCTTTGCAGTTACATATGCACATCCAGTGGTCTCCATTTTCTCCCGCATCTCCAATATGTCCAAAAGGCCCCACTGTTTTTGCCCATAAAAGAGGGTAAAGAGGCATTCCCCCGGGGATGCCTTGGGAACTATCTTGCTGCAAAAAGCATGAAGTCTAGATATTGGTCCTGTTGGTTGGACTGCTCTTCCATGCATTTTGATTTTTCAGAGCCTGATTAACGCACTTAACAGATATGGGGTGGTTATATGGATGTATATATATGGCAGATATGCAGTAGTCAGCACAATTGGTGTAATAATCTCTTTTCCCTGGTCCTTCAAAATTCCTGCCCACAGGGTAAGATTGATTAGAGTATGAGCTATGGCTAAGGATCTTATATTCTTCATTGCAAACACAGTTGGGTAACAGGTGGCATAACCATCAATTACTAACAGGAAGCATAGTCCCCTTGTGGTTCAAGGCAGAGACCCCCACAAGCATGAAAAAGTAGGATCTTGGGGGTGCTTTTTTCACAAAGCCCATTTTCACCTTGAAAATGTTAGACAGCAAAAGATTTGGTGCAGCTCTACAAATATGTCTCTAGAGAGTGCAAACTGTGCATGCAGCTCGGGGATTTGACTGCGTTGTTCCATTATATCAATGGATAATTTATTCCCTTTTTAACAGAAGGAACTAGATTACCTAGATGTGGCATGCATAATTATGAAAATGACACAGTTTAAGAAGAAATCTGAAAGAAAAACAGTATATTCTTCCGTATACCTGACGGCCTCCCTCTGGGACTGTAAGGAAAACTCGCACCTTGGCACTGCTCAAAAGGTTCCCACTGAGGACCTGAATTAGGAGGGCCTTCTGGATCAACATCTATGCACAGCCAGGCAAGTATGGCTTTGAAGGGTTCTCAGTTAGTGTCTCTCACAACACAGGGGAAAAAACTTAGTGGGAAATGCAGATCATTCGTATCAAAATTAATGAGATTTTCTGTCTCTTGAATGTGACAACTGAACGGTGCTGACTATAGCGGGAAATCAATCTATGGATACCAAACTTTGCTCTCCTCCCCTTCTTTCTCTGACTCTGTTTCATGACTGCTGGTATAATTGGTGCTTCTTTCTGTTTGGATATGTTTTTGAGCACAATATTCATTTTAATCATGATTTCTGCTTATTAAACAATCTTGCTTCCCTCCCCACTGCTACATCTAACATTAGAATCACAGGGCCACCAAACAAAACAGAGCTAATTTTACTGTTAACTTTCTCTTTGACATCCTTTTCTTTTTCAAAGCGAATAAATGTGTTATTACAAGACTGTGCTTTTTTTGCCCACACAGAAGGGTAAGAGAGCTATTTTTGAAGCTCCTTCAATCAGAAGCCCTGGCTCTTTACAAAAGCCATCCCCACAGGATTTCAGAACTGTGTTTGAAAACATATGTGATGGGGGGGGGGGGAATCAAACCATAAAATGAACCAAGATCACCTTGTAATTGGGCAGAGATGACTTCCTGCTGTGGCTGGTATTTTTTGTTAAATGCCGATGCTTCTGTGTTCCTCACCTTTTGCTGGAAGAGATTGTATACAAAGTCTCTTCAAATAGCCAGGTAAATCATAGCCAAGTGAAAGACCCTTCTGTCTGAAAGAGACTACTTCCTGCAACATTCTGACTGACTGATGCTAGGCTAGACAAGTAACATTGGGAAGAATGGTATCTATTGGCAGCATTTATTCAACTCAGAACACAACACCTGGAAAAGAACTAGAGGAAGACCCCCAGATGGATTTTATCACGCAACTAGGATTTCCAACTGGCCCTTCTCCTGTGCATTTAACAGCAGCCTGACAGACAGAAATTTAGCCCATGATGCTTTCTTCCCTGCCCCATTTTTTTGTCCCTGCCAAGCAACATTTCACGATTTAATTTTCTGTATATCAGGCTGGCCAGGAGCAGGGTTAGTTAAAAAGTTGGAAACTCTCCGTGCAATCTTTCCACTTCCAATATAGAAAAGCAAACACATAATTTAATAACAAATGCTACAGCTAGGGAAAGGCATTAAGCTCTACTACAGACTCCAGTGGATTGCTGTTATTATTATACCATCAGTGAGCATGGGGCTAGATGGAGTTGTGGGTCTGACCCTTAGTGGCTGCTCGTTCTTAGAAACAGTTGTGTTAAGATGGTTTACCGTGCATTCCTGAGGGGAATGCCTGCGCCGGGCTTAGGAGGCAACGCAGCAGTGCTACCTCCTAAGGAGGTTTCGCCCCTGCCGAAACCTCTGCCTGCTGCCAAAAATCCATGCAACCCAAGTAGACTGATTAAAATCATTTTGATCAACAAAGGCTTCAGGCCTAAGAAGACTTGCTTGGGAGTAAGCTCCACTAAACATGTACCATGAACTCCTTCTCTCAAGTCAGACCATTGGCCTCGCATGGCCAGTCTTCTGACTCTGGCTCTTCAGGGTCTCTGGCAAAGGTCTTCTGCAACATCTACTACCTGATCCTTTCTCACTAATGATGATGGAGACTGAATCTGCAGCTAGCAAGCCCCACCTGAAAAGAGGCACCCCTTCCTGTGTGAGAGAGAAGGGGAAAGCCTCTCAAAGGTGATGGCTACTGCAGTTCACATGCATTGCTTCTAAACCCAGACACTGTGTGCTTTTTTCTTTAGCACATTTTTTTCTCATGTCTAAATTTTATCCATTAATTAATTGATTTTTCTAAAGCTCATTTGACTAAGATTTCTTTAGTCGGTTCAAAGCTCTAATGATAATATGCTCCCCCCATGATGCATTGGAATTGCCTTCCTTTCACTAAGCTCTTTATAGATTTCTTTCTTGTGGTCCTGTGTGCATCTGTGAGGCATGAGCAACGTGACCTACTGTAGCACCCCATATTGTTGTTATTATAAATGATAAATAATAATATAAATGCTTATTACTTTCAATAATTATTGAAATGGTTGGGCCAACAATCTCTTCTTTTGGAGATGAGGTAGGTTTCTGTTGAATACGTTTCCTTCTGGCCATTTGCTTGTGGAATGTTCTCCCCAGGAATGATCACCAAGTACCCTTCACTGATACCTTTTAAATGCCATTCAAGCTACTTTGTTTTAGAGGTTTTAATTTATTTTGTATTTATGTAAACAACCTTGAACATGTATAGCCAGTAGAGTGCGGAGAACTCTGGTTGGTGCAACAAAATTGTGATCTTGGTTCTGTATTGATATTTCTAAAGTTTTTTATCTGCTGGTCAAATGACTGTAAATAAACTAACTGACCTTGAACATGTAAATGGAAGGTGGAATAAAAGTTTTTTTAAAATAAATGAGCAGAATGCATAAATCCTATACATCACACACACACATATGGCTGGCAGAAAAGATAATAGATACTCTGGTCTAGTAATTAGTTACATATAGCTATGTATGAACATATTATATTTCTGTTGCTTTTAAGTAAGTAGCTCTTTTTTTTAACCTCTGCGACTGTAGATACAATGAAATGTTAGAAGTATCAATAGATTGTTTTCTAAAAATTGGCAAGAAAGGATGGAAAGCCAGATGGAAGTATTGTTTGGGATGAATGAGTTTGAAATGTCAGCCATTCACTCTTCTGCCTTAGTTGATTTAAACAGCACCCATTTCTGTAGACCCATAAATCAAAACTGTTGCTTCATTTATTTATTTATTTGTCAAAAAGAGCCCTGCATTGCCATGGATGGATATTGTAACTAGTATGTAACACTGTGTATATTGTTGGTTCAAAAAGGTACAGCCAAGCAGAGTAGGATGATTTAGGGGGTTACCGCACTTTGTATTCCCAGCGATGTACCGTATATACTCGCGTATAGGCCAAGTTTTTCAGCCCAAAAAAAGGGCTGAAAAATCCCAACTCGGCCTATACGCGGGTCAATACGGTAGGTGGAGGGAGGGGGGGAACTTACCGCCTCCGCCGCCGCCTCCAGCGCGCCTTCCCCCGGGCCAGGAGCTGCCTGCTGGGCCTCCTGCGTGACGGGGGGGGGCGGCCGCCGCCTCCAGCGCACCTTCCCCCGGGCCAGGAGCTGCCTGCGCAGCCTGCTGCGCCCGGGGGGGCGTGGCCGTGGCCGCCGCCTCCAGTGCGCCTTCCCCCAGGCCAGGAGTGTCCTGCGCAGCCTCCTGCGTGCCGGGGGGGGGGCCCCCGCCGCCGCCACTGCCAGCTGATCGCCGCCTCTCCCTGTAAGTAGGGGGTTCAGGGGCTCTTCCCCCTCCCCCCTAGGGTGGCGTTGGGGTCGGGGTGGGTCTGGAGGGCCCAGGAGGCCAGGTGGGAGGGCGACCCAGGGGTTGTATACGCCGACCCTCGGCTTATACGCGGGTGCCTAATTTTTCCCCATTTTGGGGGTGAAATTAGGCACCTCGGCTTATACGCGGGTCGGCTTATACGCGAGTATATACGGTATTAAGAGTTTGAAAATGTTATAAAAAACATTGCTTTAAAATGGTTTTTGTATACCATGGCTTATAAACGGTTGGAAGACGTCTTCACAGCTAAAAAGGCCAAACAAAGTGCGAACAGTATTTTTTATAACGTTTTCAAACTCTTAATACATCGCTGGGAATACAAGTGCGGTAACCTCCTTAGAAAAGTGACTTTTGTTCACATCGGTATGAATTATGCACATGCAAGTGAGTGTAGCATTTTAAAAATCCTCTTCATATTACAGAACTAATGATATAGTAGACTCAGCAGTAGACTTGATCAACACATTAGTGGAAAGTGTGCTATTGTATACTTTCCCCTCTTTGATTTTTCTCTATGGACAGGAAATTCCAATTATTACAATAGCACATTATTACAATAGCACAATACCTAGCAATGTGTGGCCCCTACCTTCAGCCTTAGTGCTGCCTGTCTAAGTTGACACCATCTCTGATGTCAGTCTCAAACTCACTGAGATGGGTATGAGTGTTTCTATCAAAATAGTACTGCTACTAATGAATATAGCATACAGCACAGGAAATATTTGGCCCCTTGGGAGATGCTTCACTTGTGTAGTATGCTGAACACTGTTAGAGGAAACATGTTGTGGGGGGGAGCCTTTTATGTGCATCCCAAATGGGGCAGCAACTACATTGTGTGAAGTATGTGCAAAATGTTAGTGCAATCCAGAATAAAACAGAAGTCCAGCAGCACCTTAAAAACCAATAATATTTATTCCATCATGTGCTGAAATTAATTTCAGCTCCTTCGCATCTGAGGAAGTAAGCTCTGACTCATGAAAGCTCATCATGTTAAGCTGCCATTTGAATTATGTTTTATTTTGCTTCAACAGATGGAACAAGATTGCCCCAATACAACCCACCCTTCAAAGCCCATTTAATACCTAAAACACCAAAAGGATGTAACTGTTTAGGATTGCTGCTATTTTTGAAAAACCCAGGGCTAAACTGCACATGACACTGTTTATTTCCTTCATGTACACCCTACTTTTACCCCAATAGCGATCCAAAGTGGCTTACAATATTCTCCTTCCTTCCATTGTATCCTCACAGCGATGACCCTGTGAGGCAGGCTAGGCTGAGAGTGTGTGAGTGGCCCAAGGTCACCCAGCAAGTTTCCATGGCAGAGTGGGGATTCTCACCTGGGGCTCCCAGAACCTTGTCTGACATTAGCCAAGAGCAGATGACCCATCCACACAGTAACTAATAGTGTGGTGAGTGACGGCAGGCAAGAGTGTGCTGACCCCATCCCCTACCTCTGCATGATCAGTGAGTTGTCTGAACGCATGGCAGAAGTGCTCATGCGTACGTCACCTCTCTGTGATCAGCTATGCTGCTTTTCCAACATCGGTGGTCACAGTAAGCAGGCATCCACAAAGGCCCTTCCTCCATGCATTCATACTGAGCAGACAACTCAGCATGCCCACTCACCCTCCCTACATGGTGAGTCAATGCCCAGATGGGTCATCTGTACAGGGCTACTCTGACCACTACCCCACGCTGGCTACTACTCCACCTGTGAAACTGAAGGTCCATGACTGGATTTTCCAACACCTACAAAGGGGCACAGGAAAATGGATTCTTTCCTTAATTGAAAATGTGTCCCAGGTTATTTTAAGGCCCAGATGGGGGCAAGAGGAGAATCATCTCCCAATATTTGTGCCTGACTTTTCCCTATATATATGTGTTAAGTGCCATCTAGTCCCTTCCAGCTTATGGTGACCCTATGAATTAATGACCTTCAAAACATCCTACTGTTAACAGCCTTGCTCAGTTCTTGCAAACTGAGGATTGTGGCTTCCTTGATTGAATCAATCCATCTCATGTTGGGTCTTCTTTTCCTACTGCCTTCAACTTGTCCTAGCATTACTGTCTATTCCAGTGACTCTTGCCCTCTCACAACATAGGGTTTTCGAGGTAAGAGATGATCACAAGTGATTTACCATTGCCTTCTTCTGTGCAGTACTAAACAGGGTTAGCTAAAGTGGCACTGCCATTGTATACAAAAGATCCTCCACCAGTGTCACCTTCCACTACTACTTATGTACAGTTGCTACTCCTCCACCCCCATCACCACTGGAACTGTTCGTTCTCTTGTGCTGATGTGGCCGTTGATTCCTGAAGTGGGTGGATGCACCTTAGTCTGGTGTTTCAGCTGTGACCATTTGACCTTGAACAATTCTGCTAGGAGTTTAGCCACTTGACAGAGTCTGAACTCCTTACAGTATTGCTCTCAGCTTCACTGATGCACACAAACACGCTCACCATGTTAATGTGTGCATCCAATAGGGCTTAAATCAGTTGGGACTGGGAGGGTACATTTTAGATCTGGGAAGCAGCATGGATAGGGTTGCCAGCTCCCTATTCTCCACCGGTGGTAGGTTTTGAGGCGGAGCCTGAGGAGGGCAGGGTTTGGGGAGGGGAGAGACTTCAGTGCCATAGAGTCCAATTGCCAAAGCGGCCATTTTCTCCAGGTGAACTGATCTCTATCTGCTGGATATCAGTTGTAATAGCAGGAGATCTCCAGCTACTACCTGGAGGTTGGCAACCCTAAGCATGGAGGGAACATTAAGCCACCCCCTTCCCCAGTGCTGCAGCCCTGATTGTTATTGGGCACCTTTTTAGCTATCCCCCCCCTCAACAGATCCTTAGTGCGAAATGTGGTACGGCCCTTCAAGAGGCTATATGAACTGTCTTGCACGTTGTTGAAATTCTTCTCTGTGCAAGTTAGCAGCCATGGACATGGCGAAAGAAAACAGCACTACACTATGCTTCAGTTACTGCAGTACAGTTCCTGGAAGGCTTGACTCAGACCCTTAAACGCAGGATCCAAATCTGCAGCCAAGGAGAGGAACAAAGCCATTCTGAATAGACCCACGTTGTTTACAATGACTTCAGGACTGTGTGTTGCCACCAACCTCCATCACAGCGACAAACGAGGCAGTGTGCAGCCTGTTTTTCTATTGAGAACTGAAAGCCGTTAAGGATAGGTGAGCAAGGACACCGAGGGGGAGTACAGATCTGTAGGTTGCGTGTTGGTGAACTTAATGAATAGTTAGCAGGCAAGGACTTGAAGGCCAAAACCTGACAGGTTGTCAGGCCCTGATTGCCATTTCCATAAAGGGTGCTCCATAAGTGTGAGTGATTGAGAGGGTGATTGATTTGTTTTGCTGAGTCTCCTTTGTGGCCTCCTGGGTAAATTTCTGGCCACACCTCTCTGCCTCAAAGCACTTGCTCTGCCTGCTGTTGCTTTTCTCTTTTCTGTTTTTTTTTTTTATTTGCACATAATGAAAATTTGTTATAAGCCTTCCCTTTCATCTGTACATGGCAGGCTGTCACGCCAGAAACAAGCCATTCTGGAACCTTGCTTCCTTCCAAATTGCTAAATATTTTTCTTCAAATTGCTTCCCTAATGGGCTAGTATAATAAGAGTAGCATGCTCTCTGCCCACGCCGAAGATGCCAGAGCATTTGTCCAGTGCACATGTGTGCCGGGCACAATAAACGCCTCGCCTGGACTGGCCGACACTGCAGCGCTGCTGCTTATCATAATCGGACTGCACATTCTGCATCCACAATTTTGAACGTTCAGGTTCTTTTCTCCTCCCGCTCCACCTTTATGAAAAACACACCTCAAAGAGAGGAATCGGGCATGCTGTCTGCTCTTGGGAAGGGAAGACAGCGCACTTGTTTCCTTTCCATAAGGTGAGACCTGATGGCAGTACCAGGAGGGTTGTGCTAAGCACAAAAATAAGCCATGCGAGGAGTGACAGAGCTGGGTTTGCTAATGGCCTGGCCTGCCCAGGCCAGATTTTTATTGACTCCAGTTGCTGCTTTTCGGAGGGGCAGGCACCAGTGCTCCCCATGGCCAGCTGATCCATGTGCTATATGCTAAACTGTTGCTGACCCACTGCTTTATGAGCCTAAGTGGTTATGCAGGAACAGAAGTGAATAGGTTGTGTGCGATAAGAAAATAATTTGCCAAAAACTGCAACAATAAAGAGGGCCTGATGGGATCTCTTATGGCATGAATAGCCTGGAGCAGCTGCAGATTCCTCTCTGCTTTCACAATTATTTTCATTTTTATAACAGCTAAAAGCGAAATATTGTCCAGGAGCTTCCACAAATGCAGCATTTCCATAGATTTTCTGTGTGTGGTAAAAAAAGAAAGAAAGAAAGGAGCAGGATGAAGAAAGAAGTGGAGCAAAAAGAACTTTCTGGATAAAAAGTCCCTTGGAATATTAGCAGAGCCCAGGCTCCTTCCACAGACTTCATGCTGGATTTCTTCACTGTAATAAAAATGGGACTCGGTGCTAGCAACCTATTTCAATTAGTATATTTCTAGGTATCCAAGATAGGTGCACCACCAGAGGACTTCCAGATCCTTGCAATATATCCACATTACAAACTTTAACTTCAGAAACGGGGTGGGAACAATCCCTTCAGATTCATTTTATTTCTCCTTCATAACAGTCGTCAATTCTTCATTCTTTGAGTGGGGGGTTATTCCCATCTAGCCTTCTTGTAACACAGAAATCAATTAGCAGGGCTAAAATTGTTTGGACAATCCTAAAATCAACCCCAAAGAATGAAGCAGTTTTCTACATTCTAATCCACCTCCAACTGTGCAGTTTATGTTTCAGTATTATGTACAGGGGGAGAAGAAGGATACAATACAATGTATTCACAACCTTGGCATGGGTTTCTGATTGTTCTGCCACATGTTTCCTGTATGACCATGTTCATAATCTTTTTTTTTTTTAAAAAAAAGATGGTTTCAGGCGGGTAGTCATGTTGATTTGTAATAGAATAGCAAGATTCAAGGTGCTACTGGACTCCAATCTAGGGGGGTTTTTAAGTCCATATTTAACAAATTTGAATGGATATTGATGTACATGGTTTCCCCCAGAGTGTGCATGTATCTTTGGTGGCTGGCTAAATGCAAAACATGCTCTGAGAAAGAAGAGTACATTTTAAAGGGGTAGAGCTATCAGATTAAGGCCTGAACTACATGGCACTGTTCTCCATGAGTTGGACTGGGGAACCCCAACCCGACTTGCATTCCCCGCAGCCAGATGGTAACTGTGAGGGACTTATTTCCTCAAGCACTGCAGGGCCTGATGCAGATTGGAACCATGGTGTGTGTGGGGGAGAGAAGGGGCTTCAGTCTCTCTCCCTGCCCTATTTTGCTGACACAAAACAGCACTAGGGGTGCGTTTGACCCCATTGTGGGGCTGTACATAGTGGCAGCCAGCCCGTAAAGCATAACTAGGCAAAAGCCTAGGGTGCCAGAGAGTGATGAGTTCCAGGGCTACAAAAGATGCTGCCAGGGCAGGTGGCACCCCTAAGTAGTGCTCCCTGCCTAGCGCTGCTGTCTGGGTTGCCCTGCTTACCCTGCTTTCTTTCCCCTGAAAAGGAGGGAGGGATGAAGAGCAATCGGTTGTTAGAGCTACCATACCAGGTTCTGCTACATCCCTCCGGCTTTGTAGCAGGTGGGGCAGCTGTGTGAAGAATGCAAGAATCCAGGACTTTGCTCTGGCTTAGGAGCCAGTTGATTGACAGCTAAGGAATTCTGGGAGTGGCCAATGAAATGATAACATTCAGAACCCAGGGAGAGAGAATCAGTTCAGCACCGGAGCTCAATACGGACACAGCTCTAAGCAGCCGGCGAGAGCCATGGGCTGTCTGAGGAGGATTTGTCCTCAGGAGTTAAAACCAAAAGAAGTTGTTTGACCAAGACAGGGTCAGCAACTGGTTCATAAGGACGTTAACTCTGAGTGTATTGAGTGTGTCTTGGTATTGAAACTGGGAGACAGCTCTGAGGGAAAGAGGCTTCTCAAAACCAGGGAGAGGGAAGTCAACTCAGGTGTATTGCGGGATCCCTAAAGGACTGAGGAGAATTACTCTCTAGAGTCCAGAGTGAAACCAGTCCAGCTTAAGGATTAAACTAGTGAAGCGATTCAAGTAGTTCCTTACTCCAGAAAACTGAAGCAAAACTTGTGTTTTAAGTAAACTCAAGTGAAATGTGAACAAGTAACTGATAAACTAAAGGAAGCCTCTCAGTGAAAACAAGTATCCAGCATTTTGAAGTGAATTTAGTGTCACCATCTGAAAACAACCAATCCTCTCTTGTACATATATTTAAGTGTGAAGTGCCTACTTTTTATTGGTTTATGATCAACCTATTCTGAAACCAAGTTTGCTTGTCTCAATCCTCATCCTATGTTGCTGTTATTAATAAAATCTGTTGATTTGAACTTTTACCTCACACTCAATTTCTGACAGACATAATTTCATTGAAAGATGGTTCTCCCCGCCACCCCGATCCGAGACAGCCTTCTTCCCCTCTCGCTGCTCCCACAAAGTAGGGAAGGAGGAAGATCAGACAGCGGTCAGCTCCACTGCACTCCCTCTGGAACTCATGTGTGCCCAGGCAGGAGGGAGCACCACTAGAAGCTGGCCTATAGTCCCAATGCCCTTGGGCCAGCCCTGACTACATATGCAATATTCAGTGCGTGAGCAGTCCCACAGTGGGCAACTAATGCTCCTCACGACCGTTATCGGTCAGGAAAAAAGGGGCTGAACCCCGTTCTTCCCCACACACCATGGCTTCCAATCTGAATCAGACCCTGCTGCACTTGGGGACATATGATCCTCACAGCCCCATGGCAACTGCAGGGAGTAGAGTAGGGAGGTAGATGGGAAAGCTGGCAAACTGATTGAAAAGTAGGACCTGAAGATAAGGAACCTAGAAGAACAATAAAAAGAGGTATATAGAACAAAACTAGGGAGCCACACAAGCAAGGGCCGAGTCTGACTGTTGTCAAAGCAGTGTTCCAGGCCTGGTTTAAAAGAATGTATAGCCACACCTGTTCAGGAAGAAACAATGGGTTCCATGGTGGGTGGAGCCATGCCGGGACCATACTGACTCTTTGTTACTCTAACCGAGAGCAGGAGTCAGCATAATGTAGATCCTGGTTGATTAGAAGATGGTAGCATGAACTCAGGTTGACCAAGCCTCTCCTACACTTGGAGCTCAGAGCCATTTTATATGGTGCTGGTGGCCTGGAAAAGCAAAGCACACTCTTTTTTCTCTTCGAGATGTTACATTTCCTGTAGGCATAGGACACCAAAACTCCATCATACAAACCTTAGCTGTCATGTGGACCCCATGAGTTTTCCTACTTATCTTCTCTGACAAACATCCATTATCAACTATCACTAATCAATGAATCAGATCAGATGATGATGATGATGAGTTGGTTTTTGTATGCCAACTTTCTCTACCACTTAAAGAAGAATCAAATCAGCTTACAATCATCTTCTCTTCCCCTCCCCACAAAAGACACTAGGGCTGTTGATTCGGTTTGGCCCAAACTGAAAAACAGCCGAATTTCCCCTGATTCGGTGGTTTTTAGTTCGGGACGAACCGAACTCAAAAATGGCGGGCAACCGGGGTGCCGAATTCAGCAAGTTCGGGAGTTCACGAATAAATCCAGCAAATTCAGCCCTCAGTAAGCAGCATAACCGTCAGTAAGCAGCATTTTCCTCCCCCGGCCAATCGGTGGCCAAGCTGGGTCTTCTTCTGGCCAATCAGTCAGGATTGAGTACTGGAGGAATCAGCTGATGTGCGGCCCGGCTGGGGAGAGAGAGAGAGAGGGAAATCCTCGTGTGTGTGTGTGTGTGGGGGGGTGCTTGTGCACATTCACTCCTTTCTGTGGCTGCAGGGGGCGTATTTTTGGAGTACAGACCCCAAACTTTCAGCAGAGATTCAGACAAGCCTTCTTAAGAGACCACCCAAGTTTTGTAAACATTGGGTCGGGGGTCCCGAGATATGGGCTCCCCCTTTTTTCTTTCCATGGCTGCAGGGGGCGCATTTTTGGGGGTACAGACCCCAAACTTTCAGGGGAGCTTCAGATGAGCCTTCTTAAGATACCTCCCAAGTTTTGTAAACATTGGGTCAGGGGGTCTCGAGATATGGGCTCCACCCCTTTTACCTCCCCCCTTTTCCATTTCCGTGGCTGCAGGGGGCGCTTTTTTGGGGATACAGCCCCCAAACTTTCAGCATAGCTTCAGACAATCCTTCTTAAGATACCACCCAAGCTTTGTAAAGATGGGTTCAGTGGGGGCAGAAATATCGGCTCCCCCCTTTTCTCTTTTCGTGGCTGCAGGGGGCGCATTTTTGGGGGTGCAGATCCCAAACTTTGAGCCAAGCTTCAGACAAGCCTTCTTAAGAGACCACCCAAGTTTTGTAAACATTGGGTCAGGGGGTCCCGAGATATGGGCTTTCCCCTTTCCCCTTTTCCCTATTGGGATGAATGGGATCCTGTATGCATCTCCTCCAGAGCAAAACGTCCCGTGCCTAAATGGAAACGTCTTGGATTACCCAGTCCTCCCCAGCCCCTCCTGATGGAACAGAAGACAGCCACAGTAAGACCCCTTTGGGGGCTTTAATCTATAATTTTTCTCCTGTGTGTGTGTGTGTGGGGGGGAAGCAGAGTCTGTGTGTGTGTGGGGAGGGAGCAGTTTCTGTGGGTGGGGGGGGAAGCCAAAGGGGGCTTTTGCCAGTTCTGCCTGGGGTGTGTGTCCCCCTCGAGTCTCTCTCTCCCTGGTTTGAGGGGGGGTTTCAGTTGTGTGTCTTCAGGTTTTCCCTCATTCATAAAAAACTTCTCAGCTGTTTGTCGGGGCTGGGAGCTTTGTGCGTGGGCGGCAAGCTCTGCTCAGAGATGCACATTAAGGGTGGGGGGACCCCTTTCGGGGCCCATATCTCAGCCCCCCTGACCCAATCTTTACAAAACTTGGAGGGTCTTTCAAGAAACGTCCTTTGAAGCTCTGCTGAAAGTTTGGGACCTCTACCCTCAAAAATGCCCCCCCAGAGCCGCGGAAAGTCGCGGTTGTGTTTTTAATGGCTTTATTCGGCCGAATTTTTTTCCCGAACTTTGAATTCCCGCCGAGTTGCACGGATCCGAAGTGGGGGGGTTCGGACTTCGGCAAATGCCGAATCTAAACGGGCTGAATTCAGCCGAATCTGAACTATATTGAATTTTTTTTAATTCAACAGCCCTAAAAGACACCCTGTGAGGTAGGTGGGGCTGAGACAGCTCTAAGAGAACTGTGACTTGCCCAAGGTCACCCCACTGGCTTCAGAAAGCCAGCATGGTGTAGTGGTTAAGAGCAGTGGTTTGGAACGGTGGAGTCTGATCTGGAGAACTGGGTTTGATTCCCCTCTCCTCCACATGAGCGATGGAGGCTAATCTGGTGAACTCGATTTGTTTCCCCACTCCTACACACAAAGCCAGCTGGGTGACCTTGGGCAAGTCATGCTCTCTCAGCCTCACCTACCTCACAGGGTGTCTGTTGTGGGGAGGGGAAAGGAAAGGTGATTGTAAGCCGGTTTAATTCTGCCTTAAGTGGTAGAGAAAGTCAGTATATAAAAACCAGCTCTTCTTCTTCTTCATGTGTAGGAATGGGGAACCAACCTGGTTCACCATATTAGCATCCGCCACTCATGTGGAGGAGTGGGGAATCAAACCCGGTTCTAGGGATTAGAGTCTACCACTCCAAACCATCGCTCTTAACCACTACACCATGCTTGCTTAACCACTACACCATGCTGGCTACACCAGATGTAGTGGTCCAAATAGTACACCTCTCCCCACAGGAGGCAAGACTTTCTTCACCAGCCCGCAAAGTTCTGCATGTACTCCACATGAGCCTGGGGAAAATGTTGCCATTGAACTTGACTCCAAGATGGGAAAAATCTGTATCCAGAACTGTTTTTTACTTTACTTCCAAAATATCTCAGGTTTTTGTTAGTTGTTAGACTATCAACTAAGGGCTAACCTGGTCTGTGGTACAGGAAGAATATGGATCAATGGAGATGTATGTTTCTCTTCTGTGTTTCTCTTCCCCACCCTCACCCTTTCACTTTGCTCCCTAGCTCTTCTGTGCCCTCAACTTTGGACAGCAAATTCTGTGATAGCACATCCATTTCCTGACATTTATAGACTTTATTATTAGTTCTGTATTGGAATAATATATGCATGAATACTTGTTCAGCGTATATTTGAGTTCCCTCACTGGCAGTCTTTAAGCAGAGGCTGGACAAACACTTGCCAGGGATGCTCTAGGCTGATCCTGCATTAAGCAGGGGGTTGGATTAGATGGCCTGGATAGCCCCTTCCAGCTCTATGATTCTATGATTCTTTTTACAGATTGTTCCTAGGATTGGTCTTAAATGAAGTGTTCCTCCATCTATGAAATGGGACTAGTGGCTAACAATTAATTCCCTGGTGAGATCAGGAAGATCATCTACATTAGGAGGGCCCTGGTTCAAGCCTTGGTTGAACTGAACAAAAGCCCCTTTACTACGTTTCACTGTCTGCCTAAAAAGAGGGAAAAGAGAGGAAATCTGTTAGGAAAGAGTTCAGGGGTTTTGTGTGGAATATGTTCATCCCATCGATTTATCCTAACATTTATATCTTGCTTTGAACCTGTCTACTCCTATGGCAGCCTACACAGAATGTGTGTGTGTGTGTGTGTGTGAAGTGCCGTCAAATCGCAGCTGACCTATGGCGACCCCTTTTGGGGTTTTCATGGCAAGAGACTAACAGAGGTGGTTTGCCAGTGCCTTCCTCTGCATAGCGACCCTGGTATTTTTTGGTAGTCTCACATCCAAGTACTAACCAGGGTCGACCCTGCTTAGCTTCCACGATCTGACGAGATCATAGCAAGGTAAGAATAAGCCCAGTTCTCCTGTCATTCTGGCTGCTGCTCAGTGGAAGCAGCTGTGCTCCTTTCCCTCCCCTACTGTCAGATGACTGACTGACTGATGGAGTCAGACAGCAGGGGGACCGATAGTGGGGCCAGGCAGGCTGACCAGTGGAAGGGGACTTATCCTTCCCCACTCCTTCTGCAGTGTCATTGGCCAAGCTGAAAGGGTGGAGTCAGGTGTTCCCATAGAAGAGGGCTTGTTGTCTCTCCCTCTCCTTTTGAACTCAGTTAAATGGTACACACTTTTACCTTGAATCCTATATTTTCAACAGCCTTGGGATCTTAGCAAGAAACAGATTTGAGCATCTCAGCAGATAGCCAAACAGCTCATTCCTGAGAAGCACTGACGGCACTTACCAAAGCCCTTAGGAGGCCAACAAAGGCCTCCGCCTGCGCAAGGGTCCACAGCGCCGGCGCCCGGAAGGCGCACACTGGCATTAGTGGCCCCAGCACCGGTGTGCAGGCCCGACCGCCGGTCCCCAGCCACCGCCACAGCAACGCTGGGCCCAGATGCCACCGGAGCCTCCCGCCAGCATCCGGCCACTGGCACAGGCCACGGCAGCGACCCGGGAGGCATTCCGGTGCCCCGGGAGGTGTTCCCAGGGTGTAACGATGCCGGTTGGGGGGCAGGGCTGCCGTTAGGCGGCCTCCTGAGCCATTTTGGCTCGGGAATGCCACGTTTTAGGTGGCATATCTCCCATGCAACCCTATGAGGGTTGCACGTGTTTTTGTTTTTTTTGGTGCTGGGCGGCAACAGCGCTAGTTTGCCTCCTAAGCCCAGCGCAGGCATTCCTCTCAGGAATGCGCTGTAAATCTACTAGTTGAAATGGATTATTTCTCCTGTCAACCTAATAGATACTTGAAAATACAGGATGTGACCGTGCTGACTTGTAATCAAAATAGTATTTTCTGAAGGTTTCCCTGACCCTTCCCTTTAGCTCAGAGATCCCAGACAGACTTGGCTTCTTGGTTGGCCATCCCCCATGTTTATTTATTTCAGCTCAGGCCATAATAACACAACTCTTAGATGTGTTATGATCATTATCCATGTCAAAGGTGATGTATCTGTTAAGAATAACTGAATCCAAATGGGAAGATATGGGTAGCCTGGATGCAGACATAAGAGGGAGATTCATAAAAAGGAGGCCATGAATGTAAACTAGAGTTTACTCGGTAGTTATGCAGACCCAGCTGTCTACATTCATGCTTTTGACTTATATTTCCAGACACAAAAGCATCTGGCAGTGTTGCTCTTATGTTGTCAGATTACAAGATGGGAAGTTGGCCTTTTGAACTGAACCGTAAGTTTCTTCATACTGCATAGTTTGCAACCAAGGAATCGTTGCTTCTGAAACACACCATAAATTTGAGTAAGTAGATGCAGATTTTAAAACTTGAGCTTTGAACTGACCCTTGTTTCCTCAACAGCCTTTGGATCTTTTTAATGGCACAACTTAGCAAGGCAGATTCAAGCATCTCCGCAGAACCCAAAATCCACTTGTTTAAGTGGAATATTTTTCTGTTTATGCTGCAGGCAAAACAAGTAGGCTTACCTAGGGTCTCTTGTTAAAATGAGCCATCTGTGGCAGCTGTGGTAATTATACCAAGCCCACTGTACCTTTCAAGCAGAGCTCTTAAGTTTTTGTTGAAACTTTGAAAAACAAAAGAAACAACAGCTCAAGAGACGAGGTAATGTCGAGGTGCCACTGTTTTCTTTAATGTCCAGTTTTTCCTGAGAACATCATGAGCCATTCTAAGTTTAATAATGCCTATTGCATATGGCAAAAAAGCAAATGTGAAAACATCAGAATAGATCTTCCCTAGTACAAATTCATGGCTTGGCAGTACATTAAATGAATGCCAATAGACAACTTACATGTGCATACAGCTGTATCGGTAATTCAGGTACAAGATACAAATAGCTGCACTGAACATTATTTTTAAAATCCGCAACATATCCCCCAAATTTCCTCCGGAACATCTTACTAATACTAATGAGTTGCATTGATGTAAGTTGGCTTTATATGTATAGCTGTATTTATAGTATGAACAGGTGTTAAAGTAATAAGGACAAGCTAATTAGTCTTTTTTTTTAAATAGCCATTCTTGCAAATAGTAATCTACATGAATCCTGAGGTTGCATTCCACCACACTGGATATGTGCAAAATTGTGGGAAGGATTAAAATATGTACCCTTGGATCTGGGGCAGGTTTGTGTCAAACATCTAGATTCACAACCAGACTTTGCATTAAATAGTAGTGGTGGTGTCAGAAATGAATTGAGTCGCAGAAAGGCACACAGGACCGAGTAGAGGCATTTGGTGTTCAACGCAGTTATCTCCAAGTACCATTAAGATGAAAAATGATGCAGCATCTATCCCACATATGCATATTTAGAGCATCTGTCAAGGTTGAAGTGTACATGGCAAGGATCAGGCCACTCCCATAAACAGGAGGGTTGTAAGGACAACTCTTTGCCATGAAGACAACACCCTTGTTCACTGCCTATGCTTGCCAGTACAGCAACATGCACCTGCCCTTCTGCAAAGGCTCAGCAAGACCCAGCACACTGGAGAGACCAATTCCAGGAAGCCATCATGAAAATACACTGCAACTCATTTCAAGGCAGAACTCAGAAAACCTAGTACAAAAATCCACATGAAGTGGCATTCAGCTGAAACTTTAGAGGTTATTACCGAGATATGTCCACCACTTAATTCTAGCCAAAAGAAACAATTTCAAGAGGACAATCCAAAACTGTCAGAGACATCTCAATACCTAATAGCCTGGAATAGGACACATGATTGGTCCTAAACCCTATAAAAGCAAATGACCAATCTCTAAACTTGGAATGGGTAGATCTAGAATACTAGAAATATATTCTGGTTCAGCATAACCCTCAAAGAGTCTCTTCAAGGAGGAATTGAGCAGAAATTTGGAAATGGCTTGTAGGATACTGGAAAGCGCTTTCTTCTTTATGCATTCTTCTGCACCTCTGTGTATATGTGGCATTCTTGGAATGAATTGTTACCCCCATCAGGACAGAAATAGGTCTGGCCCTAAGTAGTACTTAGTAATTGTATGTATATATCATGGCAAGATACCAAGTTGCCATTTCTCTTGGTGTGTAAACGGCTACTTATACCTGATCCTATTTCTCATGAGCGCTGAGATTTTTATCAAGAAATTGCTGCTTGTATCGTTCCGCAGGAAGAATTTCCCACTTAACAGGTCTGAGGGCTCTATTAGATCACCCTAGGCTAATGGACAGCCATAATCTATCCTGGAGCTTTCTAAAATTCTCAAGAGAACTGGAGGCACAGGTTTAGTCTTTCCACTGGCCAGAAAGTGACTGAAGATTTCTTGAATTGCAACACTGAGCTAATAGCTGTTTCCAAATGTTTAAGCAATTGACACTGGAAGAGGGGAAGTTATTAATTACTGACCCCAGTTCTTTGCTTTTTGACCTTGCTGTTTTTGACATCAAACTAGCAACAATACCAGTTATCCTGTATAAAAGACAAGGTTAAAGCTGAACATAAGAAAATCTCCACTGGATGAGACCAAGTTCAATCTAGTCCAGCATTCTGTTTCTCACAGTGGCCATCCAACTAACTGCCAAGGCCTGTAAGTAGGACACAGAGGCCAAATTCTCCTGTTATTGCACCCCAGCAATGGGTGATCAGAGGTACACTCTCTCTGAATATGAAGGTTCCATTTAGCCATCATAATTAATAGCCATTGATGCATCTGCCCTCCAAGAATTTGTCAAATCACTTTTAAAAAGTCCTCTGAGTTATTGTCCATCGTTAATTATGAAGCCTCGTAGTTCTTTTTTACTAAGGATTCTAGGGATTATAATTATAGTAGGCCCAGTGTTATTGCTAGAGAATCAAGTTAATTTAGCTGCAAAAATTGGTTTCTTCCATCTTCATGTAGCTCAGAAGATGGCTCCCTTCCCTGACCCAGCTGATCTGGCCATGTGGATCCATGTGTCATGATAACTTCAAGGCTAAACTTTTTCATACACTCAACATAGGCTGGACAACCTGGAAACTTTTTTTGCTTTTGTTGCATTGTTTTCTAACTTTGTAATCCCATTTTATTTCATTGTTTATTGTATGGGGAGGCAGGCAATGGCAAACTACCTCTGAACATCTCTTGCCTTGAAAACCCTATTGGGTCTGTGACTTGATGGCTAAAAAAAAAAACAACCTGTTCTCATTGCATTGTTTTTTAAATGTTGTAATCTGCCTTGAGTGTCAGAGAGAAAGGAAGTCTATAAATGAAGTAAACAAATAAAGTCAATTCAAGAGTGAATTAAAACACACCCTAAACATGCTTTAAAGGTCTGTTCAGGTCCAGCACCAGGTTGCATTGAGTGATAGCCTCTCTTAACAACTGCTTTGTATAATGAGGGAAATAGGAGTTTGTTTAAGAGAATAAGGATATACCTGGTGCGTTTTGAAAATCCCAAAGAGACAGATTTATGCTGCTTCCTGTCCTTACCCACTGACCCAAATGCTGTGACATTTTGTTGTGTTTGGAAATTCTCATCTTACTTGATATGCAACTGATCTCTTGCAAAGCTTATCTTTCATTTCTTTTTAATCTGTTAGAAAAGCTGCGTTTCCAGAGTGTCCTAAATTTTCATTGAACAAACTCAGCTCTTGTAATACATATCTTGATTGCCAACAACTTGCTAAAAACCCTCAAATAAAAAATAAATATTTTTGACAAGATTTTGTGGGTAAGAAAAGATTGTGCTAAAGGTAGGTCATATTCAGGAATAAAGAGGCCATCTTTACACCATAAATAAAAAGGTAAAGGTAAAGGTCCCCTGTGCAAGCACCGGATCATTCCTGACCCATGGGGTGACGTCACATCCCAATGTTTCCAAGGCAGACTTTGTTTGCAGGGTGGTTTGCCAGTGCCTTCCCCAGTCATCTTTCCTTTACCCCCAACAAGCTGGGTACTCATTTCACCGACCTCGGAAGGATGGAAGGCTGAGTCAACCTTGAGCTGGGTACCTGAAACCTACTTCTGTCGGGATTGAATTCAGGTTGTGAGCGGAGCTTTTGACTGCAGTACTGCAGCTTAACACTCTGTGCCACAGGGCTCCTTCACCATAAGTACATGCACTTAATGAAAAGCAAAAGGAATTATTTCCAAGTATATATGTTGAAGAACAGTGGATCAAACTTAGAAAATCTTATTTTTTTTTTCAAGTGGTATAGTTTGTAGGTCAGGGGGATGCTTTCTGGTTACTGCATTTTTAAAACCAGCAAAAGCATTCTAGTGGACCCAAAAGTCAGATCCTCAGCTGACCACAATTACTTACCACTGTAATTAAGGTTACAATTATACACACATATCTCATTGAAATAATAGAATCAATCAAACTGGATTGCCACCTGAATTTTCATGATTAAATAAATTGGTGGATATTACTTTCTACTGCTTCTAGAGCACCTCTCTGGAAGCCTTAAGCAAATTTACTCAGAAGTAAGAACATAAGAAAGGCCCTGCTGGATGAGACCAAGGCTCATCAAGTCCAGCAGTCTGTTCACACAGTGGCCAACCAGGTGCCTCTAGGAAGCCACAAACAAGATGACTGCAGCAGCACCATCCTGCCTGTGTTCCACCGCACCCAAAATAATAGGCATGCTCCTCTGATACTAGAGAGAATAGGTATGCTGCTCGACTAGTATCCATTCTAACTAACAGCCATGAATACCCCTCTCTTCCATGAATATGTCCACTCCCCTCTTAAAGCTCTCCAAGCTGGCAGCCATCACCACATCCTGGGGCAGGGAGTTCCACAATTTAACTATGCGTTGTGTGAAAAAAAATACTTTCTTTTATCTGTTTTGAATCTCTCACCCTCCAGCTTCAGCAGATGACCCCGTATTCTAGTATTATGGGAGAGGGAGAAAAACTTCTCCCTGTCCACTCTCTCCAACCATGCATAATTTTATAGACCTCTATCATGTCTCCCCTTAGCTGCCTTCTTTCCAAGCTAAACAGCCCTAAGCATCTTAACTGCTCCCCATAGGACAGTTGCTCTAGTCCCATAATCATTTTGGTTGCTCTTTTCTGCACCTTCTCAAGCTCTGTAATATCCTTTTTTAGGTGTGGTGACCAGAACTGTACACAGTATTCCAAGTGTGGTCTCACCATAGATTTGTACAAGGGCAGTATGATATCAGCAGTTTTATTCTCTATTCCTCGTCTAATTATGGCCAGCATGGAATTTGCCTTTTTTACAGCAGCCTCACACTGGGTTGACATCTTCATTGAGCACTACCGCCCCAAGATCCCTTTCTTGGTACGTCGCTGCCAGCACAGATCCCATTCGTGTATATGTGAAGTAGGGATTTTTTGCCCCAATATGCATCACTTTACACTTACATTGAATTTCATTTGCCATTTTAATGCCCATTCTTCCAGTATGTAGAGATCCTTTTGGAACTCTTCACCGTCCAATTTTGTTTTAACCACCCTAAATAATTTGGTGTCATCTGCAAACTTGGCTACTACACTGTTTAACCCCAACTCCAGGTCATTGATGAACAGGTTGAAAAGCACCGGTCCCAACACAGATCCCTGAGGCACCCCACTGCTCACATCCCGCCATTGGGTGAACTGACCATTGATTCCTACTCTCTGCTTCCTATTTTTCAGCCAGCTCTCAATCCATAAGAGGACTTGTCCTCTTATCCCATGACTATGAAGTTTGCTTAGCAGTCTTTGGTGGGGGACTTTGTCAAAAACTTCCTGCCTTGTTACCACTATTTGCCTCAGTTCCTCATTTTCCTTTCTCCAAAATCTCTGTTCAGGAGAAGGAATCTGCCCTGTATCTTCAACAGTGAAGACAGATGAGAAGAATTCATTTAGTTTTCAGCAATCGCTTTATCCCCCCTTAGAGTTCCTTTACTCCCATTGTCATCCAGTGGTCCAACCGCTTCCCTAGCTGGTTTCCCACTCCTAATATACTTAAAGAATTTCTTATTGTTTGTTTTAGTGTGCTTAGCAATATGACCCTCAAAGTCTTTTTTTTCATCTCTAATTATCTGCTTGCATTTCCTTTGTGCACGTTTGTGTTTGCTTCTGTTCGCCTCGTTTGGGCAAACCTTCCAGTCTCTGAAGGAAGACTTTTTTCCCTCTAATTGCTTCCTTCACCTTACCTGTTAGCCATGGTGGTGACCTCTTGGACTTATTACTACCTTTCCTGACCTGCGGTACACAAGCTAGCTGAGATTCTAGTAATGTGGACTTGAGTAACCCCCAAGCCTTTTCAAGAAATTTAACCCTCCTAACTGTTCCTTTCAACTTCCTCTTTACCAGTTTTCTCATTTTAGAGAAGTTCCCTCTTTTAAAGTCAAAGGTAATTGTGTGAGATTTCCCAGTCACTTTCCCACTTCCATATAAATTAAATTTGATGCCATTAAGATCACTATTGCCAACTGGCTCAACTACATCCACATCTTACACAAAGTCACTGGCAACACCACAGAGTATTAAATCCAGGATTGCCTCCCCTCTGGTTGGGTATATGACCAACTGTTCAAGGGCACAGTCATTTAGGATGTCTAAAAATTTTATCTCTTTGGCTTGACTGGAGCATACATTTATCCAATCAATATGAGGGAAGTTGAAGTCTCCCATTATTACTACTTCATTACCTTTACATGCTTCCCTAATTTCATTCTCCATCTCAAGATCACCCTGAGCCATTTGGTCAGGGGTCTGATAGAACGTCCCCAGTACTAAATCTCCTTTGGGGCCCGGAATTGTCACCCATGAGGATTCTGTGGACGAGTCTGCCCTTTTTATGGTCTCTAGCTTATTAGACACTATGCCTTCCTTGATATACATAGCAACACTCCCTCCAATATGCCCTTCCCTGTCATTTCTATACAGTTTGTAACCAGGGATGACTGTATCCCACTGGTTCTCTCCCCTCCACCAGGTTTCTGTAATGCTCACTATATCTATGTTTTCTCTTAAAACCATGCACTCTAATTCCCCCATTTTTGCTTGGAGGCTTCTAGCATTAGCATAGAAACACCTCCACACTGTTTCTCTCTTTCAACTTGACTTGGGCATCTTTAAGTGGCTATCCATCATTTTTCCCCAATCCCTTTCATGTCTAAGTAATTTCCATGTGGGCAATCTCAAGCAATTTTCCCTTTGTCCGTGTGCACTGAGTTTGCCCGAACCGGATGCTTCTCAGCTCCTGTCAGCTTTCCGACTACTGAATCCAATGCTGCTTTCTAATCTGGCAAGTTCATTGTCTCATCACCTTCAACATCATGAAAGCATCTGAGCTTTATTTCGGAAATACAAAATGAACATAACGAGAAACTTTATTTTAAAATTATTTTTCTTAGGTTGACTTTGATAGCTACAATGCAATCCTAAGAACACTTTCCTGGGAGCAGCCCTATTGAATAAAATGGATCTCACTTTTGAGCAGCCCTACTTAAGATTGCTTTCTTATAGTCACCCAGTCTGGCAAGAGAGTCACAAACAGGCTAGCAAACTGCTGGGTGCATTGCTGGGCAGGTATATACGGCTGCCCGTGACTTCTCCTATCTAAACTGTGTGACTATTTTGATTACAATTATTGCTGGATCACAAGCACAATCTGTAAATAAGAAGTTCATAGAATAGTTTTAGTGATGCTGTAGGAAGGAAAGATGTACAGTCAGACATACCCTCACTTTTTCTTGTGAAACAAGAATGTTGACAGGCTATAACCCAAAATGCAGCGGGGTCCGTGACTTTGCTGTGGCTGGCTCTGATGTTTATCTCATTCAGTGGGTGTATAGTGTACTGAAGAATGAAGACAGTGAGGCTGTGGCATTTCTTTTCCATAGCTTACACACGCCTGACAGACATCATATAGATGCCTAACCACAGCGAGCCAGCAAGGCGTAGACAAGGAGATGGACAAAATTATTTCCTTTGCGGGGACTCTCAGTCCGCCAGGGTGCCTTCCTTATTCATAGGACTCGTTCTCCCCAGATGGTCACCCAAAAACACTCAATTACATTTATTATGCTGTCAAATGCAATGTGCAATAAAGAGCCAGTCCCCAAATGATGGGTACCTGTATTTGTAGCTCGACGGAGGAGCCCATAAATCACACACAGAGGGCAATGCATATGGGCTTTCTGTTTCTTGCCTCACCTTTTATTATCTTAGGACTGAAAAGTTAATAACCCAGTGGGTAATCATGCCATTATCAGTTTACATTGTAGTAAAGCCCATTCAAATGATGATTACATATGTTAATGAGCATCGTTATAATACACTACACAGTACATTACCTTCAGTAAATATAATTGTTTATGCACTTTAATGAGGGATATAATGCCCCAAAACTAATGGCATTGACTGAATTGTGATTTATTGCTGAAAAAACTTTGCCATTAGGAAAGGAAATCTGACAACCCCTTTTTATGTTTACCTAACTTTCCTTCCCCCCCTTCCCTACAAGCTGCCACTCATCGCTCCCTCCCTGGGCTTGCAAGAAGAAAACTGCACTGAGCGGCTTTAAGAGCGCTCCTTGTCAGTGCCTTTCTCCACCTGAAGGAGCAGGAGGTGGGTTCATTGAGAGGGTTTAATGAAGATCATTATGTTTACCCCTCGGTAAGGCTTAATGCATTATCTGGCAACCAAACTGATGCCACGTCAGAATTTTGGCTGCGGCTCAAGCAACAGGAAATCGAAATGTTAAAAGTGTGGGCTTGGAAAAGAAAAGAAAAGTGAAAGATGACATTTTGGCCAAGGGTCCTCCATCAGGCTATTGAACTACCCAAGAGCAGCTTAGCTTGCTGAGTATTCATAAATGCTCAGCTGTGGACATATAAAATGGCAGGTAAAATTCTGCATAACAAGTTCTAGGTGGGATTTTTGTTGTCATTGCTGAATTACTTCATGAACAAAGAGGTGGAAAAAATACTCAATATCAACAACTCTGATTTGGATACAACACTCTAAGTTATGCAGAATATACATATTTGTGCGTTGTGGTTGACATTTCTTTGGTTGTAGTTTTCTTTCTGCTTCCTTTGTGGATGTTGGCAGCTGGGAGTTTTTCTGTGGAAAAGAAAAAAAAATACATTGTACTTTGCTTCAAACCATTCCTGTCTCCGTTTTATTTAGTAGCAAAAGCCAGATTGTGTTCCTCACTAATCTACTTTGTGGATGAGCTTTCTATGGCAGAGAATTTACATAGAAACCTGGGTTGGATGAATTTGTGTTTATGGAAGCAGATATATCCCTGCCTTTCTCTTCCGTTGGCAGCCTTCTAAGTTCAGGCAAGCCTTGTAGATAAAATTTTATGAGGCAGAGGAGGTGGTAATGAGGGAATCAGGCAAAACTGTCTCCCTCTTTGGCCGACAGAAGAAGCACAGTCAAGCAAGTTTTCTGGGGTGCAAGCTGAAGGAGGGGCAATTTTGCTCTTGTTCTCCTCTCCACTGCAGTGCCCCTCATGGAATTTATCGATGGGGCTTCCCAATCACCCAGTTTGGTCTGATGACTGAAGGGGGGGGGGGAGAAGTCCTGGTTCATAGGTTCAAGCACTCATTTCCTTCTTCCCTCAGTGCTGTGTATAATATAACAAGTTTTCCTAAGTCTTGGCACTGGAGAAAATATAAGTGTTCTAAAACACAAAGTTATATTGAAACTTTATTTTTGCATTTACCAGATCCAACAGCAAGCAGGAAAATACAGCAGGAAAATACTTCACAAAATTGAGATGAAAAAGGCTACAACCCATCAAGCCATCGCAGACCATTCAACTCTGCCAAGAATGTGAAGAATTTTGATACAGAGTAGATTCTGCAGGCACAGAGACAAAAGTGTTGACAAGACTGGGGTTGTCAAGGAAGAAACTCTTCAAGAATTTCACAACTTCAGTAATGCAATGCTATTATATCAGGGGCTAGTACAACTAGTGGTATGGGGGTATGGGAGCATTTTCAAATTGGACGACAAAGCTGACAGATTCGGGGTCTGTCACTCCACCATATTTGGATTTTTATCCAGTTTGAACTAAGTCCAAGTCTATACGTGTGGCAGGATGAGATGATAGCATCCCGTGGTGGTGGTGGCTATTCCATTTCAGAGAGCAGGTGGAGAATGCTACATTCTTGTTTGGATTTGTTCTGCTAGCTGTGATTTTCTGGGATCACATTAATCCTATTGTTTTTGCACTGCTACAGTGGCACTGGGTTTTGTTGGGCATTCTGTACATCGCCCTTTGTTCTGTTGGCTCTTGAACCGGATGATCTTTGGGGGTTCTCTCAGAGAGAGCTGTAGCTAAAAAGGAGGCTACTAGAGCAGTGAGGTTACTATCCTGATCTACTAAAAGGAAGCGAGTCATATCCCTTTTTGATCTTATACACCGAGGATCTGGCAGATGGCTGAGCATTATATGGCGAGGTCTGCTGTGGAATGGGCAGTCCAATAGGATATGTTCCACAGAGTCAGGGACTCCCGCATCACAGGTGCCTAATCGGGCATTGTGAGGTGTACAAAGAAACCTGCCATGAGTCACTGCCAATGGAAAGGCATTTAATCTTGCCAACATGAAGGCTCTTCTCTGGAATGGTAGAGCTAGATTATATAGGTAGTTGGCGCAAGATCCATAGGTTGTAGTAATGCCTAAAGCACCTGGAGAACAAATTCTTGGGGAGTGTGGAAGAATCTGTTGGGCTTGCATCTCTTGCTTGGATTTACTCTGCTGTAATCCTTTGATTTGACATTAGTCCTGTTGAGCTTGCACTGCCACACTGGCCCCTGAGTTCTGCTGGGCTTTTGTGTATTGCCTGTGGTTCTGCTGGGCTTGCAGAAATGCCCCTATGCTTAAGATTGTTGTTATGGGCATCTAAGGATAGCCTTTGGGTGCTTTAAAAAACCCACCCTGCTGGGATTCTCTGATTTGACATTGGTTCCATTGAGCTTGCACTGACACATTGGCCTGGGTTCTGCTGGTCTTCTCTGTTACATATTGGTTTTGTTGGGCTTGCAAATGGGCCTGCTTGATTTTCATCAGTTCTTGTAGGCTATCCGGGCTGTGTGACCGTGGTCTTGGTATTTTCTTTCCTGAAGTTTCGCCAGCAGCTGTGGCAGGCATCTTCAGAGGAGTAACACTGAAGGACAGTGTCTCTCAGTGTCAAGTGTGTAGGAAGAGTAATATATAGTCAGAAGGGGAGACACTGTCCTTCAGTGTTACTCCTCTGAAGATTCCTGCCACACTGAGAGACACTGTCCTTCAGTGTTACTCCTCTGAAGATGCCTGCCACAGCTGCTGGAGAAATGTCAGGAAAGAAAATACCAAGACCATGGTCACACAGCCCAGATAGCCTACAAGAACTGATGAACTCTGACAGTGAAAGCCTTCAACAATATTCTGCTTGATTTTGTTCTGCTGAGATTCTCTGGTTTGACATTGGTTCATTTGGGCTTGCCACGTTGGGTTGTGATTCTGCTGGGTTTCCTGGTATCTGATTTGGTTTGGGAGGCATTGACCAGTGGTTGCTGCAGGCATGCCTCTTTGCTTTTGCCCTGGAGGGGGGGAAAAGGCTTCCCTCCCATTGGAAACAATGGAGGATGGATGGGGAACCTTGTTTGGGGGCCCATAGAATTGGACTCCCTGACACAATGTTCTTGAAACTTGGGGGTTCTTCTGCGGACAGGCAACAGCAGCTATGCTGCAAATTTGGTGCCTCTAACTTAAAAAAACACCCCACCCCAGATCCCTGGAAAGATTCAGCATAGTCTATAATGGAGTCGAATAATTTTGGATTCCAGAATGAAACCCGAACTGAATACCGTAACAGTATTTGAATTTGGACATATCAGGAATACCAATATTTTCCAGCTTTAATATATCAAAATCTAGGACGGGGGGAGTGATTTTTTAAATGCACACCCTAATGCTGGGCATGAACTTGGGTAATACTTATTGCCTGTTGGCATCACAACTAAATCAGGCCCAACTTGCAGGATTGCCAGGTTCCCAGCATCCCAGACCCCAATATTTATGGGGAGAAGCCTGGTAATATCATGAGGATGGGACACGGTAATGTCACATTGACTAGTAGTGCCAATGGTAGTACGTTCATATACATAGGAATTATGCACCATGGCATCTATGAATGTGTCAAGTCACAACCATGAGGCTTTGAAGAGGTAGGCCAATCACCACATATTAAACTGACATGAAGATTAACTAGGCCCAATGTAAAATGAATTCAGGCTGTTCATACTAGATTATTGTATTTCACCTCCAATGTGCAATGGCCATAGAAACATATAGAACTCTTAAAAGAAACCAGGTTTGTGGACTAGCTGACCACCCTGAGATTTCAATCTGCTGCCCTGTGAAAGCACACCAAAACCTGTTCATCAGGGGACAAAAACTGAGATCTGGAAACCAAGTGAACTGGTGGATTTGGAGAGCAAGTAGCTAAACTTCCTTGTTTGAGTCATCTGAAGAGATGACCGATTGAGTTTTTAAATCTCTGGCTAACTTTCCACATACTCAAGGAAGCTAACAGTCAACAATAAAACAAAACAATAAATCAAAACAGAAAACGTTAAAACATCACTATACTAATGGAGTTGCTAGTTCTGGGTTGGGAAATGCCTGCAGATTTTAAAGGGTGCAGCTTGGGGAGGGGAGGGACCTCAGCAGGGTACAATGCCATACAGTCCACCCTCCAAAGCTACCATTTTCTCCAGGGGAACTGGTCTCTATTGTCTGGAGATCAGTTGTAATAGTGGGAGATCTCGAGGCCCCTCCTGGAGGTAGGCAACCCTAAAGGTAAAGGTCCCCTGTGCAAGCACCGGGTCATTCCTGACCCATGGGGTGATGTCACATCCCGACATTTCCTAGGCACACTTTGTTTTATGGGGTGGTTTGCCAGTGCCTTCCCCTGTCATCTTCCCTTTACCCCCAGCAAGCCCCAACCCAGGTAACCCTACTATACTAAAAATAGTCAAAATGACAGTAGCTCATATGCCTAGGTTGTAAAAGCCAGCCACAACATGTATCCTTTACATTTTCCCCCTGAAGTCAATTTTATGTCCTTCCTGAGGGCATTTCCTTCACGCTGCACCTGGTTGCTGCTTTTAGCCCTGTATTATCTGTACTGCATGAGTTAATGTGTGGGAGTGTGGGGAAATTGACAGACTATTATTTTTTAAATTATAAGGTAAAATGATACTTTCAGCTATAATTGGGAGCTGATGTAGCATAGTGACTAAAAGAACAAATTTTGATCATAGTGGAAATCTCACTTCTGCCACAAACTTACCAGGCAAACCACTTCCTCTCCCACTCAGCACCAGCCTCCCTCATCTTTTTTTTTTTTGCTGTCAGGTCAAGACTTATGGCAACCGCATAGGGTTTTCGAGGCAAGAGACATTCAGATGTGGTTTACCATTGCCTGCCTTTACATCATGTCCCTGGTATTCCTTGGAGGTCTTCTATCCAAATACTTGCCAGGCTGAGAGTGACTGGCCCAAGGTCACTCAGCAAGTTTCCATGGCAGAGTGGGGATTTGAACCTGGGTGTCCCAGATCCTAGGCCAACAGTTTAACCACTACACCATGCTGGTTCTTCATATCAATATCAGGGTAATAATACTGGCCTATGGTTAAGAGTGGTGGACTCTAGTCAGGAGAACTGGGTTCAATTCCAAACTCCTCCACATGAAGCCTGCTGGGTGACCTTGGGCCAGTCATAGTCTCTCAGAAATATTTCAGCCCATGCAGAGGTAGGCAATGGCAAACCACCTCCAAACCTACAGGTTTTAAGCTGTGACTTGACAGCACACACACACACACACACACACACACAATGTTGGCCTATTTTTAAGGCTATTGTAAAGATTACCACAAGTTGAAGCACTTTGAACAATTAAATGCTGAGTAATTTTTTTTTTACAAAGTTTTGACCTAGACACCATCTTTTGGTTAATTCTGGCTATAATTCTTCTGAATTGGAATACAAAGTGGTAGTTCTATGATTACTTGTGAGTAAATTCCACTGGAATCAAATTAGTTTCCCTTCAGAAATAATTTCAAAGTAAATGAATCTTGGGTGGGGCTGTTAATGCAGTTGCTTAACGTACATTCCCAAGAATGTGTGGTAATGATAATAATGTGAGAAACTTTTCACAGATCGCAGCTGTATTTCAACTAGTTTGAAAGTCAGTAGTCTTAAAAAAATCTCCCAAACCCACTGACATTGAGATGCAATTTGTGGTAAGATCTAATTAATTTTTTTGCTCCTAAGAATAATTTATTATTTACACTTCTTATTATATATGTATTTTAGCTTCATTAGTCTGCAATGCTGGAAAAAATTATACCTTCAAGTCCTATTTATCAAATTAATGGTGCAATTTCATAGTGACACATTCCACATTCATTAAACCAAGTACAGTAAAAATGCATTTAAATTAGATTAGTGTGATGTAATAAAGATCCCAGTGTATGGGGTGATATTCTAGCTGTAAAGGCACACCCAGATTGAGTTGAAAGCAACTTTGAGATAATTTTTCAGAATTGATTTTGGCATCGGCGGAAGGGCGAAAATGAGGAATAATGGCTGTAGCTCTATCTGCTAAACCCGTATGAAGCTTGAATGCAATACGACAAGAAAAAAATGAAATGCTCTTCTGTAGTTGTAATGAAATGCTCTCCTGTAGTTGCTACAGAATCTGACCCCAAACGTGGCCCAAGTAGACATGATCCACAGAAGTACCGGAAGCGCAAAACCAATTCCCTATGAAGAAGAACAAACATGCAGACACCTTTTTTTTTCCAGCGGCAAACTTATAACAATTTCGCAGCCTGAAGGGCTAGTATTCTGCTCCTGTTGCCTAGTAAGCACAGATTACCAGCCTATATGTTTCCTTGAGGGCAAATTTTTATTGCACATTGCCTAAAATGGAGCTTTACGATGTCATTTTCAATAAGCAGCAGCTCCATAGGTGAATTGGTTACCGTCATCCTAGAATTTGAGCAAGCCTCGAGCAAAACATAGATGTATGTTAAAACCATATAAGGACTCACAATGCTTCCTTATGCTTTGTCAGGCCATTAACCATCCAGCTCAGTATTTTCTTCTTTGATTGGCAGCAGCTCTCAGGCCAAGAAAGGCTTTTCCCAACACCTGCTGTGGTTCCTGTACCAAAAAAGAGTTCTGGGTCTAATCTGCACTGATTGGGTGCTACTCTCTTGCTGTGCTACCCTCTCCATAACTAACAGAATCAATTATGCAAAATAAGCACATATATTACAAAGCACTAAATTTGCATAATATATGCAGCATGTTTTATTATTTAAGTTTGCATAATTTTCTGGGTGCGAAATTAAACGTAGACTATTCCTTTGTGTGTGTTTTGTTGTGTGTTAGTGCTGATCATGCATAGTCCTGATGATAACAGAATGGGAAATGTTGCTCTGTGCGAGACACTATTAACGCTCTGCCTCCTAATTTACACTGTTTGGCAGGTGATCGCCCTTTGGAATCCATCAGTCCGGCCCAATCGAATCCAAAGTTCAATTTATTATTTATAGAACCATCTATTGTATTATATCATATCAATACTACTACTACCAGGAGTAACAACCTTTGGTAAATCCTATTATTTCCACAACTATACTAATAACACGAGGAAGTATAGATAAAATAAAAGTTTATGTCCATAGTTGCTTTGCAGACACCTCCTCTGGTATGATATAAATATAATATATGAGGCTTGGCGGTGTAATACAGTTTTTATTTCAGTTTTTTAGGGATGGCCATGCACATCCATAACTCATGAAAATAAAAAGTGTATTACACTGCCAACTGTTACATATTCCCTAGTAAAGCAAAAACGGCAAGATAAATTTATTTTAGGGTTGTTTCCCCTGCTTTCCCCCACCCACAGAGTGCTTGGCTGATATGGACATGATGAAGAGTTGGAATGAATATTATTTATTGAATCTCTATTCTATGGCATAACCATAGCCAGAGCTGTCTACTTGTCAGTCACATCTACATCAGTCGACACGCTTTTCCTCTGCACATTGCCTTTGATTTTAATTTGATTATTCTCCATTTTCTGCTGTTCCCTGGGAGCAAAAGGAAGAAGCATGGCTTTACCATGCTCTATGTTCTTACAGTTTTTCAGCACATGCGCCCTTGCATCTTAAGAGCCCAAACATCTGTGCAACACATGTGCCATAGGCAATTAGAGGAGAAATGAATGCCCTCCCCCAAATGCTTCTCTATACCAAACAAATTACAAATTGAACAGAGGAGAGTTCACCCCTTCACTTCTCCTCTGTGAATTCTGATAGTGAATATTCTCCAAACTGAGTCTATATGGTCAAATCGTCAGCAGATATTTCAGATCTGACTCACCATTTGACATTCAAATTTTTTTTGGTATCATTAGCTCACTGCCACCAATTTGGACACTAAACATCCATTTTGGTGTTAATGCTGGCTTAACTGCTGCCCCCTACACACTGTTACCTGAATTGAGATAATACAAGGAATCCCTGGCATGAAGGGGGAAATGGGACCACATCCAATGCAATCATGCTAGTTACAAGTGTTCCAGGTTGAGCCTGGGAAAAAACAACAACTATGAAACAATGACTCACCCCAAAAAACAGCACCCAGAGATGATCAGGATGCAATTAAGAACCTTCACTAAATGTTATCAATAGGGTTTTTTGCCACCAAAAGATGTCCCTGTTGTTATTACTGTATCCTCTTGTTTATCATATTGGGTAGACATTACTTACCCTCATTTACATATCGATTACCCCAGCTAGAAGCCATGTCCAATTCCAAACCCATTTATTTCCCACCTTCCCTACAGTTTGAATTCCCGCTGTCTCCCTCCCTTTCTGGGCATAAATCAGGTCTGTCACACTGGCACCACCATTCAGGCCCACACCTTGTCCTCACCTTTGCCTCCTTTGTTTCCGTTCTCATAAAACATACTTTCTTTTTTGTGCCCCACCTGCCAGTTCCTATGCCTAGGAACAGAATTCTTCCTGATAGCGCATTTTGCATGCTCTGCAACTACTCCGTGCTTGCAAACTGTTGTGTTCACCTCAGATGCATGCCATTCAGTCCTACTTTTTCCCTTTTAGAGCTAACTTGCTGCTAGCCACCTGAATCCCTGTATGTACTGGATTATCTATTGGATTTGAGGATCAGTGCATATAGATCTCCTTTCTCTCAACCTCTGCCTCCCTTTCAGTCTTTCACCGCCATTTCCCCCTTGTGCACCTTCTACCCTGCTCTTGTTCAAAGTCCTTGGGACTAGTCGCTCTTCCTGAAGAAGAAGAAGAAGAGTTGGTTTTTATATGCTGACTTTCTCTACCACATAAGGCAGAATCAAACCGGCTTACAATTGCCTTCCCTTCCCCTCCCCACAACAAACACCCTGTGAGGTGGGTGAGGCTGAGAGAGCATGACTTGCCCAAGGTCACCCAGCTGGCTTTGTGTGTAGGAGTGGGGAACAAATCCAGTTCACCAGATTAGCCTCCTGATTTGCTAATTCCCCTGTCTTGATGTTTGCATTATTCCCCTTAAATAAATCTTATATCTGATTTCATTCTGCTTGGGCTTTCTGTATATTCCCACACACTTCCAATCTAGCAGTTGTGTTTCATCACTAAGTCAAACCATCTTTCTAGTTAGTGTGTGGGTCATTGCTCTAACTACTGTTGTAAGGTTATTGAATCTGGGGAAGCTCACAGGAACATTTTGCTTCAGACTGTGTTACCATCAGTTCATAAGTGAGAGGCTGCGGATGAAAGACAGTTTCTCCACATTGTTTTTCTTGAAGCCAGTTTTGAGAAGGAATAGAACCTTATTCACATAGGTATGTCTAAAGTACAGCTGATAGTAAAGAATTAGGGTTGCCAGGTCCCTCTTCACCATCTGTGGGAGGTTTGGGGTGGAGCCTGAGGAGGGTGGGGTTTGGGGAGGGACTTCAATATCATAGAGTCCAATTGCCAAAGCGGCCCTTTTCTCCAGGTGAACTGATCTCTATCGGCTGGAGATCAGTTGTAATAGCAGGAGATCTCCAGTTAGTACCTGGAGGTTGGCAACCCTATAAGGAACTTTCTTATGGAATGAGGTTTAAGGAAAGACTGTGGCTCTCCTCAGGCTGTAGGAGGGCTCCAGTCTTTGCTGAGTAGAGTAGCAGGATATAGGTGCACCCCAAATGCTTCACCCAAACCCAGGCAACGTCTGTCTGCTTCTCTCTGTGACTCTTCTCGCATATGAAATGCTACACACTTTTCACACATACATTTGCTTCTTCCCTCTATCTCGCATCTTCCAGCCCTGATGGGCATTGAACAAAACCATTCTGATACTCCGAGCTCATCTACAGTTATTAAGACACATTAAGAACAGTCTAATCAGAGGGCAAGCAAATAGGACAGAATCATCCATAACTCCCAAGCTGCTTTGTTGCTCCCTTCGCCGTAACCCTTTCAATTTTCTTGCAACTCACAACATGGTGGCTGTTCCTTCTCACAACAGAGTGCTTAAGTTGCTAGAAAATGGCTGTCCTTGGTAGTCTGGCCAGTTCAGGAATGATCTGCACTGTATGGGGCAGAACAGGATGTGGTAGACCAAATGGATGGAAATTACCTATCTCCTGTATTAAACTGTATCTATCTTTGTACATGACTGTTAGCAAACAGGAAAGTAAGCTTTGTGGGTGTCAAGTACACCCACAGTCCATAGACAGGTGGACCACAACCTCATTGATTCATGGGCTTCAGCTCTGGTCTGACTTAAGACCCCCCACACAACCAAAGACACTTGCTAAAGGTTAAAGGGTCACTGTAGCCAAAATCAAACTTTCTAGGACTGACGCAGAGCAAGGCTGGAAAATTTAAGCTAATTTAACAGGATAAGAACCTGTTTTTAATTTAACAGAAGAAAAACCTATTGGAGTTTTCTCTTGATAGTAGGTCAGGAAATTAATATGGGGGGAAAGGGTTGCCTTTTTCTGCTCCTTGCCTCTCTGCCACTTCTTTCCTTCCTCCTGCTTCCCCTTAGGCCATGGCTGTCAAATATAAGGCCTGAGGGCTCTTATTTGGCCCGCAAGCCAGCTGAGGCAGCCACACACACACCACTCCCAATCTGGGCTGGTAAGCCCACTTTGAGCTCGCCAGCCACCTCCCACCCCTCACCCCCAGTCCTGATCTGGTTTGGCAAGTCCACTGCGGGCTCGCCAACTGAGGCAGCCTCCTCCTCCCGTCCCAAGGTGTCAATGATCAAAGACTGTTAAATAAAATAAAATATTTTAAGAGTGTTATTGTTTTAAGCATGTTTGTAATTTAAGTAAAAAAATAAAGTAAAAATAATATCATTAATTGGCTTTGCCTGTGTCTTCTATAAAGTTTGTTTCTCCGGTACCTGGCATTAAATTTTATGGTACACATGGCCCGGCCCAACCAAGCGATATTTATGTCATACCCAGCCCTTGTAACAAATGAGTTCAACACCCCTGCCTTAAGCACTCAGGCATGGTTCTTGGCATGTAAAGAGATGATGGACCCTTTCATATAGTGCAGTACCTCACAAAGGGCCAATACCATTGCCTGGACTCAATGCACCCTAACACCACATTCCAGCACCCAGTTCACCATAAGTACAGTTCATTCAAAATGCTGACGTTTTTGTATGTGAAAGTGGGAAGAAGATTAATCCCTGTGTGCTTTACATATGATAAATTATCATAAGCAGAACTTGTCCATCGTTATCTTACAGTGTCAAATTGTCTCAAGTGACCTCTTCTATGGATCCACCCACACACCAGCTAATTGCATTATTTTAATATTAATGATTATTAATTGTTGTCATTTTGTATTACTAATGCAGGGGCAGCTGGCATGCATGGTGCTTTGCCAAGAAGGTTCCCCCTCCCTTAACAATGATTATTTTCTCCAGGAGCAATGTGTAATTAAGTTTGAAAAGGAACATGAACCTTTTTGACAAATAAAGGGTTGGCAATAAGCAATAAGCAATGAGATGGGAAACAAAACCAACAAACAAAACCACAACCCACAAGAAAGCCAGTGTTGTCATTGCTCTCTTTGTTACTATCATAGCTGCACTCAAGAGGTCCTGTGACCCAGTTATGTTAGTCTGGATTTACTAGATAAGCACAAAGGGTGGGATCCCACAGATCCATTCCATTAGCAGTGGTACTTTCCTCAAGCATAAGGAGCTCTTCCATGACGCAACAGGCTTTCCCACTGGTGGGACACCATACTGAATCAAGGAAAGGATTCTTGTACTGAAGGAAAGCATTTAGCAGAACACATTCCTGGAATCCAACCCTGTGTTTTTTCTGACCTTTCTGTAGGTAAAGGTAGTCCCCTGTGCAAGCACCGGGTCAATACTGACCCATGGGGTGATGTCATATCACGTTTACTAGGCAGACTATGTTTATGGGGTGGTTTGTCACTGCCTTCCCCCATTGTCTACACTTTCTGTAGAATTGACTGATTGATAAGAAACTCTGGACTTCGTTATGTCTGGTAGACAGCCTCATCTTGCTTAATCTCCAGGATGAGGGGAGGAACTGTGGCTCAGTGGTACAGCATCTGCTTGGTATGCAGAAGGTCCCAGGTTCAATCCCCAGCATCTCCAGTTAAAGGGACTAGGCAAGTAGGTGATGTGAAAGACCTCAACCTGAGACACTGGAGAGCTGCTGCCAGTCTGAGTAGACAATACTGACCTAGATGGACCAAGGGTCTGATTCAGTATAAGGCAGCTTCATGTGTTCTTGTGTGTGTTCATTGTGATATTGCCTGATACTCCCCTTTGCTTATTTACTAGGTGACATAGTTACTAGGGCCTTGTTGGGTCCAGCCTCACAGGTGTCTTCTTTTTGGGTAGGCCTGATCTTTTATGAGGCTTCCTACACCTCCATCCACTACAGACCCAGACTTTAGCAAGTGGTGCATGAGTATTTAGACTGCAGAACAACTCTGCCCTCATCCCTGCTGCCAGGCATACAGTTAAGGAAGGATTTTTGAAATGAAGAACAAAATTCCTATAGTATAGCTTTTTAGCCAGCAGTGTTGTTCACAGTATAACACTTCATTTCTGATTGGGGTTGCAAAGGTCAGGCGATAGCAGAGTAAACTGCTGTTTTAATGCTGAGCACTACATTTTGTGATCTTTGTTAGGTAGCCCATATGGAACAGCGTAGCACCCTAGCAAGAGGGAGGGTAATTCTTCTGGAATGAACGAAGTGGTACAACTAGCAAGGGACAGAGAGAAACATTTGATACTGATAGCTGGTGCCAAGATGAAGGCTGTTACCTACTGTGCTACAATTGCCTTGTATCAGCTTTTAGCAAAAATGAAATCAGCAGTGCAAGATATGGCAGGATATATAACTTCCACAGAGGCAGTCAGGTTGATTTCTCCAATCGCTTACACCTCATGTCAATCAAGAACAGATTCACAAAAGGCCCTGACTTTACAAAAGGTATATAGCAGCCCTAGGTAATGAAAATATTCTGATAGAAATTGTCTTGTACTTTTCTACTGATACTAAAACTTGTTATTAAGGAACACACATTCAATCAGATCTTTTGTTATTATTCACCTGCAGATTCCTTTTATTCCTTATTGTGTTCTGATACATTGCAGTGCAGTCCACCGACAGACCCTGATGTGACCTAAGTATGTTGTAATGAGGGTCATTACCAGAACTGAGTTTGCAATGATGCGAAGGAATTCTACGGCTTGGATCCAGCAATACACAAGCAGAAACTTGCACAAGATTTCACACACCTAGTACTCACCTTCATAGTGCCAAGAAATTGGCCACACGTTATCCTGAGCGAGCAGAAACACAAGTGGGGATACAATAAGTCTGATTTAGTGCAAGCAACTATTTAGCTCTTTTTCTTTTGTGCTGGATCCAACCCCATGACTGGAACTCTAGGGCATTTTATGTATGGTTAGTATGTCCCTGGCTCGTCCCTCTCTTGTCTCACACTTTTATATCCCGAGATTGGAAAACCTTATGCATGGTGTGGCTTGTTGTGAAGACAGTCCTATGAGTCTCAGGAGCACAGGAAAAAACATGTGAGCAAAAATATATATTTATTCTCTGTTGGGAAAACTGAAGCTCAAAAGAGGCCATGCACATTGGGTAAAATGATATGGAGAAAATGATAAAATCCACCTCCTGCAGCACCATGATCCTAATCTAATTTGTCTCTCCCCATCCCGTAAGTGCTATCTATACAAATTTTGAGAGACTGTCTCAAACTGTGGTGGCTAAAAACTCAGACTGGCCTTTATCAGGTACTTGTGGAGCTGTGATAAAAGGCAATACATGCTGAAATTTCGCAGATGAAATACTCTACGTACTCTTTACGTACTTCTAATGTCCCAATTCTCATACAAAAGAGATCCGTCTGAGATCCATCATCACCACCACCCTTCCACAAACATCACTGCGTATTAACGCTCTTCACGTCTTGTTGCAAGCGCACAAGTCACGGCTGACTTCTTCCACAGCTTACATGCTGCATGAAAACTTTGTGATGAAGCCTGATCAAGAATTAAAGTGCAGAAATGCATGGGACAAAACAGAATGGTGAGTACAGATGAAAGAAACTTGACGGGGATGTCGTATGTACAATCCAAGGAATACAATATCATTGAGGTTCATGAATTTGACTGAAACGAGTCACCAGACTGGCTGCCTAAGGACAATTCTGCAAAATGTAAAGGGGAGGAGATATCTGACATGTATGGTAGTGCAATCTTATGGGATGGCAAAACAAGTGATCATTGGACTGTCCCCTTGGTTTAGTTACTCCTGACTGTCTTTTAAACTTTTCTTGCTCTGCTTTCAAAAGAAGAAATCACAGTGACTGAAGAATCATCCTGCAAAGGGTATTGTTTCTTTTACTACAGTTCATTTGTACTTTGCCAGCCGGTCTCCTGTCATATTTATCGACTCTAAACACAGTTTAACACCATTGATCCAGAAAGTTCCAGCATTCTACTCAGCTGGAAGAAGATCGTTGTGTTGCTGTACACGGTCAAACTCCTCTACACTCAGGTGACAATAAAGAAAAACCCTACTGCTGTTCCAGATTTGCTGCATTTTCCCTGATTCTGTTCTCAATACTGCAATAGGCAGCAAGTGTCCATTAAAATGTGCAATTATATCCACTAAGCAGTATCACTGCATCCCTCAAGTCAGTCCCATGAACCCTGAGCTGAGACTGCCCCCAAAGTGAAAAAAGATTAAATACTCTCATATGAACCTACCTGACTATCCCAATCATCTGCAGAGGCCCTGCTTTGGGTGCTCCCTGCCATCTGAGGCTAGATGGGTGGCAACCTGAAAAGGATGATCTAAATAGTTATTCAGCTAGTATGCAATCCTCAGGACGCTTTCCTGAGAATAAGCATTTTTGAATAATATGGGACTTACTTCTGAATAGTCCTTCTTAGGATTTCTCCCCTTATGCTATAAGTGTGGTTGCCTGCCCTTGTGTAAATGCAGACCAGTTTTATGTATGTTTACTTGAAAGTAAGACCCAAAGCATTTGTTACATTTAGTCATGAGTTGGGTCAGGGTTTCCCCAACATGACTCTAATGTTTGCCCAGCTAAATGTGATGTTGGGGCAACCAAAGTTCCCAAGTGCACCAGAGCCCAATTTTGTTCAGAACAATGGCACAGGGGGTGGAGGGACTTTAGCCTTATTACTGGTGCTGTTTCCCTGAGCTAAAATGGACTCTGGAGGGGGCACTATTTGCCCCACCGTAGGTCTCCACATGAGTGCATATGGAGCCTCACAGCACAGCAAACAGGCCCCCCTGCCATTTCAGCTCTGTAAAAAAACACAGGAAGCAACACTTAAGTCCCTCCTCCCCACTGCTCAAGCCAAATTGGGCCTCAGTGCTCTTAAGAACTTCAGTTCGCCTACATCACCTTTGGCTAGGGTTGCCAGGTCCCTCTTCACCACCGGTGGGAGATTTCTGGGGCGGAGCCTGAGGAGGGCCAGGGTTTAGGAGGGGGAGGGACTTCAATGCCATTGAGTCCAATTGCCAAAGCGGCCATTTTCTCCTGGGGAACTGATCTCTATTGGCCGGAGATCAGTTGTAATAGCAGGAGATCAGCTAGTACCTGGAGGTTGGCACCCTACCTTTGGCTGTGCAAACATCAGAGTCGGGTCAGGGAAAACCTGATACAACTCATGGCCAAATGCAGCATCAAGTTTGGGCCTCAGCCCTAATGCTCTCAATAGGAATTACACCCATGAAAGCAGGCCAGGAGTTGCAACCTAGCTGAAATGGATGATACTTTAAAAGTACCTAGCAATGGCTATGTTATGTCTCTGTGGGGGAGTTATTTGGGGTGACAAATTGGATTTCCTTGTTCTGTATGTTCCGTTTCCAGACTGTGTAAACTCAGACATCCACTACTGATATCTTAAACAATGGGTGCCATTATTTGGTAATTATCTGACATAATAGAAGGCAACGATGCATGATAACTGATCACAATAATACTCAGGGATGCAAACTTTAATCAATTTAATTAGTAGATTAATCAAACTTTAGTTGATTAATTGGTGGGACAATTTTAATTAGTAAGGCTGAAACAAAAGGACACTGTATTTTTAACTCACTTTAATTCTGTTGTGGTGCTATAATAGGGAAAGATGTAACGGGGCATTTCTTTCAGAGTCTTTCTATGTTTCTTAAATTGCAAGTTCTCACATTCTCACATTTCCTTCAATAACTTTAAAAAGTATACTTCTGTAATATGCATGTTTGAGTAATATGCAAATTCATATAAACATAGCCAATTAATTAATTAAAATTGAGATGATGAATCAACTCAGTCCATGATAGCTAGGCTGCCCTTATAAAGGCTAATGACAGAACATTCATTTGTTTGACTTATGTGTTTGATTTATTCATCGACGTCCAAACCTATCAAAATCAAAAACTCCAAGCCAAAACGAATAACAGATACCTTCTGTATTTTAATGCTTATCTATCCCTGCACTTAAATTTATGTGGCTGGGGTGGGGGGAGTGCTTCCCTTTGGCAGGATTGTGGCCACTGTCCTAAAATCTGAAAGATAGTTAGGGAGGCGTATTTCATCAGTCCATATGGGTTTGCCTGAAAATTTCCTCACTCGCTTTAAAATCAAGGGCTTCCACACAAATAAAATGTCCTTTGTTATTTTGGTCTTTTGTCAAAATCTCGAATAGATGGCAGTCACATTTCCCAGCTTCTCCCTACTGAGAAAGAAGATGCTTGTGATTTATAGCAAATCATGTGGTTTGAAGGTTTAAGAAACTCTAAATTCACAAGATTCACCATAAAAGTGCCAAGAGTTAGGAATGAGTTGTTAATGTCGAGAGCACAGTTAGGACACGATACTATTATTTCAAACACAATTCAATAGTGGGAGAGTCTTTTGAGATCCCTTTTTTGAAAGCCCCTGCAGCCAGTTCTTTCTCATGCTGTTTCCCTGCCTACCACTGCCGTTTGCAGCTTGGCCTCATTTCAGTTTGTCTGCTAGCACCACAGAGAATTTTGTCTCTATGTCTGCCCTGTTTGCATATAAAGTGTGGAAGAAGGGTGGGGGTGTCTAATTTTAAAAGGGGCACATGGGTGACAGGAGAGAAATCCTCCCCTCCCTCATTAACTTAAGAACATAAGAAAAACCATGCTGGATCAGACCAAGGCCCATCAAGTCCAGCACTCTGTTCACACCGTGGCCAACCAGGGGCCTCCAGGAAGCCCACAAGCAAGACGACAGCAGCAGCATTATCCTCCCTGTGTTCCACAGCACCGAATATATTCGACATGCTCCTCTGATCCTGGAGATAATAGGTATGCATCACGACTAGTATCCATTTTGGCTAGTAGCCATGGATAGCCCTGTCCTCCATGAACATGTCCACTCTCCTCTTAAAGCCTTCTAAGTTGGCAGCCATCAACACATCCTGTTCCACAATTTAGGAGAACTTAGGAGAAGCAGTGGCTCAGTGGCAGAGCGCATGCTTTGCATGTATAACAGTACAGTCCTAAACAGAATTACACCCTTCTAAGTCTACTGAAGTCAAGTGGGTAACTTTGCTCAGGATTGCAAGACCACCGTTTCAATCCCTGACTAAAAGAGGCTGGCGCAGATTACAGCCTCACAGATTCACTGAAAGCATGGGGAGGGAGAGTGTCACCGCCTGGTCATCTGCGGCAGTGACCACACAGAGGAAGTGGCCATGCAAATTCTCCTTCCCATAATTAGCAACCTCCAAGCCAGCATTTCTGATTATAGGGATGGAGAGTTTGCGCAGCCACTTCCTTTATGCAGCCACCTGTGCAGACAACCAGGTGATCACTTGGAAGCAGGGGCGGGGCCAGAACACTACTCTCCTTCCCCGCACATGCAGTCAACATGTAGGGCAGAGGGCTAGTATCACAGGGTGTGCAGGGTAAGCAAGGGCTGTTCTTTGAGACCCCAAAGGGCTGCTGCCAATCAGATTACAGTTACAAAATTAGAATGACCAATAGTTCAACTTGGTATAAAATAGATTCCTGTTTATTTTCCTGCCATCCTTTTAATGTTTAAATTAGACCCAGAATTAGATAAAATTATTTCCGCCACACACAGTGATTGTTGTATACTAAGATCCAGCATTTTGGGACACTGGTTTATACTTTACAGCAAAGGGAACAATACACTGAATTCAGAGAAATAGCTTTGTTGTGTGTATAATGGTACAGCATCTGCTTTGCATGCAGAAGGTCCCAGGTTCAGTCCCCACCATCTCCAGTTCAAAGGATCAGGTAGAAAGTGATATACAAGTCCTCTACCTGAGACCCTGGAGAGCTGCTGCTAGTTTGAGTAGACAGTACTGACCCTGATAGACCTATAGGCTGATTCAGTATAAGGCAGCTTCATCTGTTCATAGCTGCATCTGAAATTCATTTCCCTAAAAGTACCAAAGGAATGATGTGTCATGCTTGTTACATAGGGTTACCAGCTCTGGGTTGGGAAATACCTGGAGATTTGGGGGGCAGAACCTGAGGAGTGCAGGGTTTGGAGATGGGAGGAACTTCAATGCCATAGAGTTCAATTGCCAAAGCAGCCATTTTCTCCAGTTGAACTGATCTCTATTGGCTGGAGGTCAGTTGTAATAGCAGGAGATCTCCAGCCACCACTTGGAGGTTGGCAACCCTATTGTTACGTGGAGCATTAGTTCCTATGAATGCTGGACACAAAGAATCAAGCAATGAGCATGCATGATCAGGAAAACAAGACCTGGTAGCCAATGCCTTTATCAGTAGAAAGGCAAATGAAGTGACAGAAATAAAATGCAAATGTTCCATAAGCTAGAGATAGGTAAAAATATCGTTGCTGCTCTCAAGTCAAGATAAATGGTACCCCTTTTGCTATCAGGTATGTTCAGCTGTTGATATCCAACTTATCTATTCCCAAGATGCCTAACACAATTATGGGGTTTGCCTGCTCATCCATTGCTGTTTGCAGACAAGCCATACTATGGAATTATTCTGTCCTCCTGCTGTGCACAGGAGATAAGAATGTAGTAACAGTTTAAACATATTAAAATGTCACTTAATGGTGCCTCTTTGGATTTGGACTTTGGTGGTATCACCATACCAATACTCCTATCTCCTTTGCTCTGGTCACTGAGTAAGATCACAGAATAATCCATAGCACTTTAACTTCCTGTATCTTCCAGTCCCAGAACACTAGACCCAGAGAATCCAAGTGAGCGGTCTTCCTGTGATTTTAATTGTCCAAAGCAGCTAAAAATGATGAAGAACCCTAATAATTCTGGGGTCAGAGGTAAATGGCTAAGAAATAGCAACACAGGTTACTAATGACTTAAGATAACTTAGCCTGAGCACCTGGAAGATCTCAGCAAAATCTGCACCTCTATGTCACATCCAGGGAAAACCTGGAAGGGATGTAGGGTAGCTCTAGGAATCGCTGGAAAGTCTATGGTAAAACCACAGAGTTTACAGCATTTCCAAGCCTTCCTCCATTTGCCAGGCACAGTCTGGCAACCCTAGTTCAGCTGCTTAAGATCCATTGATTCCAATGAGCTTTAAGCAGCTTAATTCCATGATTAATGACAGCTTTGCCTATCTCATTTTGCCTAACAGGAACTTCCCAGGACCCATATCTGAAAGGCAAGTGGGACAGAGATGCTCTGACTTTCACTTCTTGCTGCATACAAGATACCACAGCAGCCTTTGCCTCTGCTTGTACTCCCAGAGCAGCCTATGCCTCTGCTTGTACTCCAAGCGGTATACAAGGAGAGAGCATAAGCCTGTAATTTCATTGATATGCCTAGAAATGGGCTTGTTGCAGTCTCTGTTAACAAACTTCTTTTGGGTATCACCAGTGTGGTTGTAGTGGTTAGAACAGGGGTTCTCAACCTTTTTGAGCCTGCAGGCACCTCTGGACTTCTGACACAGCATCGTGGGCAGCAGCCACAAAATAGTTGCCACAGCTTACATACAGTCATACACAGCTAAACAAATCTCCACTGGTCAGCCAAAAGCCTTGCTGGAAAAAGCCTCACAGGGCCTCACCCTAGGGTTGCCGGTTCCTCTTTGCCACTGGCGGGAGGTTTTTGGGGTGGAGCCTGAGGAGGGAGGGGTTTGGGGAGGGGAGGGACTTCAATGCCACAGAGTCCCATTGCCAAAGTGGCCATTTTCTGCAGGTGAATTGAACTCTTATCGGCTGGAGATCAGTTATATTAGAAGGAGATCTCCTGCCACCACCTGGAGGTTGGCAACCCTACCCCACCCACTTTCTAAAAACTCTTGGTAGGCACCAGAAAAGGTGTTGGCGGGTGCCATGATGCTCACAGACACCACGTTGGAGACCTCTGGGTTAGGATGCTGGACGAGGAGCTGGGAGACAGGTTCAAATCCCCACTCTTCCGTGGAAGTTCAGTGGATGACCTTGGGCCAGACAGATACTTTCAGGCTAACCCCCTTCACCAAGTTGCTGTGAGGATAAAATGAAGGACAGGAGAATGATGGAAGCTGTTTTGGGTTACCATTGGGGGGAATAGGTGGAGTATAGTTGCAGTAAATTTTAAAAATCTCTGCAGCTTAATTTTAATTGTCTCACAGTTGGAAAAGTACCGCTTCATTTTAGGTAGTCTGTAAAATGTCAAGGAGCACATAAAAATTTAGTCTGTAAATGTGGACACTTCATGCATTGCTTTGTAAAATGCAAGAAGGCAAATTTGTCCCACCAAAGTCAGAAGAGAACTCTGAAGCTAAGAAGTAAGTAACCAAGGAAATGACAACTTAATGGCAAAAAGTGTGTCTTCGAACAGCTAGGCACCATGGTGTGATCTTTATTTACTCTTATAATCCTCCCCCTCAGTATGCCTAAGTGTTGGTGGACATGTGTCATGTTTCATCCTCAAAGGCCAAAGTGTGAATTTCCTGTTACTTTTTTCTCCCCAGCTTCAGAAACTGTTTCAATGTAGTGTTTGTTAGAGGGACTTCATGCATTTTATATACTGTCAGTGAAGCTGTGAGAAATCACAGCCACAGAGAAAAATAATGAGGAAATGTACACGGGGGGGGGGGGGCTTTGGAGCCAAACTTTCAGCCTTGGCGCATTGTGTAGGGTTGTGCACTAGTTTAGAGTTTGCATTTTGGGTTGCAGCTATTTTGGTGTCTGGACAACCTACACCCACAGACATCAGGGGCTTGCATTTGTTCTCTGTTGCCCCAAGTAGCCTTGGATGGGTTCTGCCGTCATTTGCTACCTGACCAGATACAAACCTTGTTGGTATACCCAAACTGAAGTAATAGAAATTGCTGTTGGCCTGGCTAGGAGGAGAAGGGGAGAGCCAAGAGCAGGAACAAGGAGATTCACTTGGCCTCTAGCAACTTATTAGAGGGCAACATGCTGCTGGCCACTGAGGCTCACCACCCAATTCAGTTATTCCATTCCTGCCCAGTGAGAGAAGGCCCAGTAGGAATACTTCCACTGAAAATCTATGGAGAGCTAATACCATGTTCCTGATGTAGATGTATCAGTCCTGTAGAAGCCCACCCATTCCCAATTTGACTGACTGACTGGTAGCATCTCTGACTGGTACCTATCCTTGGCAAAGATACTCTGACCAGTTTTTGCAGTTTTCAATGTGTAAAAGGTAAAGGTAGTCCCCTGTGCAAGCACCAGGTCATGACTGACCCATGGGGTGACATCACATCACGACGTTTACTAGAAAGACTACATTTATGGGGTAGTTTGCCATTGCCTTCCCCAGTCATCTACACTTTACCCCCAGCAAGCTGGGTACTCATTTTACCAACCTTGGGAGGATGGAAGGCTGAGTCAACCTTGAGCCGGCTACCTAAAACCAACTTCCGTTGCGATCGGACTCAGGTCTTGAGCAGAGCTTTTGACTGCAGTACTGCAGCTTACCACTCTAAGCCACAGGGCTCAATGTGTGGCAGCATAAAAATATGAACTATTTCAAAATGGGAAACACATTACCAATACAGGTTATTGTGTATTGTCACATGAATTTTAGGGTGATTGCTATGGTTGCCAGGTCCCTCTTCACCATCGGCAGGAGGTTTTTGGGGTAGAGCTTGAGGAGGGCGGGATTTGAGGAGGGGAGGGACTTCAATGCCATTCAGTCCAATTGCCAAAGCAGCCATTTCGTCCAGGGGAACTGATCTCTATCGGCTGGAGAGGTTTGCCGCTTGAGGGGACTGGTACACGCGCAGTGGCAATCTCTTACAGGACGTCTCTGGATGTTAACATCGGAGGATACTGATGCTCGTTTAGATCTTCAGGACTTGGATCAATTACTGGACGATGCCCGATTGGCGACTGAGGATTTACAAATATTAACTGGACTTCTGGATAATCTTATTTCTCGACAAACTCTTTCTACCATGGCGGGAGCCCCACCGGAGGGTTTTTCCCTGATCCCGGATGCGGCCAGCTGCCAGGCTGAGGCCAAGCGAGTCGCTATTAGCACCGCTCTTCTCCTTGTGGAATGTACAAAGGACACCCCGGTAGCCACCTTGGCTCAAGTTTTGACCCCGACGTTTGGAGCCGAGGCATCCGCACTGGCGGTTCGAGTACAACCTCTGCTGGGCGGGGAACCTGACCCCATACTCTTGCTCCTCGAGACAGAACTTTTGCCGCGCATTACGGCAGAGGCTGCCCTAAGACTTGAGAACGCCAAAGTTCTTGCGGATCAGCAAGCCGCCGAAGCGGCTAGGGTCGCAAGAGAGAGAGAGGCGGCGGAAGCAGCCAGGGCGGCTGCAGCAAGGAATCAGGCGAACGTGGACACGCGCCCCAAGGACTATGTACTGGGACTATCAGGTCTCACCTTTTCCCCGGCGTTTGTCCCGTCGCGTACGACCCAACGCGCACGCCGTTTGGCTGACCGACGTCGAGACTCAGATGAGTCTGAAGACGAGGATTTATATGGGGATAGCTCTCAATGGGCCACGAGCTTCCGGACCAGTAAGCCTCATCTTACTGGGGGCCCAAGTGAGGAGGTTCATCTTTTACGAGCCCAGAATCGGGAGCTCTCCGACCGTGTGGATCAACTCCAAGAAGTAATGGAACTTATGCTTCACGAGAACAGGCAATTACAACAAACCCTGATAGCTCAGAGACAGCCCGTTCCGATACCGGGTCAGGCGGTACCCGTACAACCACCCGCTAATGTGCCTGCTCCACCCTTACCTCCTGGAGCTCCTGTTGCTCCTCCGCCCGGACCACCCGTGCAACCGGGTCAGCCCGCGCCCGGCCCTTGGAAGCAACTCAAATTGAGGACTACGTATGACGGATCTCTTGAGACTTTGCCTTGTTTCTTGCATCAAGTGGACAGTTATATGCGAGAACAAGGTCAACTCTTCCCCACGGAAGATAGCCGGGTGCGGTACGTAGCTTCCCTCCTGACAGGCAAAGCGGCTGACTGGATGGTCCTCCAGTTTGACACCCGCTCTCGTGCGATTCGTTCCCTCAACAACTTCATGACTGCCCTGAGAAGGAGGTTTGAGGACCCCTTCCTGGGAGAAAGAGCCAAAACGGAACTTTTACAATTAAAACAAGGCTCTGCTACAGTTCGGGAATTTGCCGATGAATTTCAGCGACTGGCAAGTAAAATTGTAGGTTGGCCCGAGACCACCCTAATCCATCATTTCAGGGAAGCCTTGCATCCTGACATTCTGAACTGGTCTTACATGCGGGGCGATCCCGATACCCTCGAAGGCTGGATCCTATTAGCCGAGGAAGTGGAAAGCCGCCGCCGCTTTATTTCTCTCGTCCGTCAAAAGCACAAGGAGAAGGGCACCCAAAAGCCTCAACCCAAGGCACCACTGCTCGTCCCACGAAATCCCCCACGTCCGCTCCAGGAACGTGAAGTCCGATTTCAGAGGGGTGCCTGTCTTACATGCGGAGAAATGGGCCACTTTGCAGCCGTTTGCCCACGCCGCCAGGAATTATTTCGTCCCAGCACGACAACCCGCGCCCGAGGTCGTCCACCACGCAGAGGCACCGCGGCCACCCGCAGCGCAGCTCCGGGAAGGCCCACACCCTCTGCACTCCATGCCGGGGACCCAGCCTCCCTGCCTGCTTCCAACGACCCCGCCGGGTCTCGGATTACAAGTGCCCCATTGGGGGACAGCTTTCCCTCTTCGGATGAGGAAAACCCTTGGATTTCTCCAGCCTTAAACCTGGAATCTCCCCTCGACTTGTCAAAAAACGGCTCCGGTCTGTGGTGAATGGAGCATCTCCACAGACCTCTCAGGATCTTCCTATCAAACCGAATGCTCCTACCAAAATCAAAGAAGTGGACTCCACCGTCTACGTAGATGCAGTTTTACAACAACTTAACGGAGGTCCACAAATCCCCGTCAAAGCACTAATTGACTCCGGTTGCTGTCGCACTCTCATAAGCGAAGCCACGTTTGCTGCCCTCAGAGCCGACTCAGAGGCTTTACCCGCCCCCGTCCAATTTGCTCAAATGGACGGGAGCCAATTCCAGGGGGGTCCAGTTGATCATCGCACCATAGGGGTAGCAATGGGAATTGGTTCCCACTGGGAACAAATAGACTTCACTATAGCCCCTATCCGATTTGAAGTGGTCTTGGGAATTAACTGGATTAAAGGACATAGTCCCAGTATTGATTGGGAAACAGACACTATTTCTTTCGCTAGTCCCACCTGCGACCAGCATCGGCAAAACTTTGCTCTGCCATTTCCGCCCGTTCCAGCGTTAACCTCTACTGCCCCAGTACCACCGGCTCTACCCGCTGTATACCGGGACTTTGAAGATGTCTTCGACCTTAAGGAATGTGATGCCTTACCCCCCCACCGGGCCTCAGACTGTGCGATTGAAGTAGTAAAGGACTGCACATTAACCAAAAGTAAGATTTACCCTATGAGCGCTTCCGAGCGCACTGTCCTCCGGGACTTTTTGGACAAAAACCTCGCCAGAGGGTTCATTCGCCCTTCGAATGCCCCAAACTCGGCCCCCGCGTTTTTCGTCCGGAAAAAAGAGGGCGACCTTCGCCTGTGCATTGACTTCAGAAAGCTCAATGCGGTTACCCAGACCAACGCCTATCCTATCCCATTAATATCGGATATTTTGGGACAATTACAGGAAGGCCGTGTGTTCTCTAAATTAGACTTGGTGGAAGCCTACTACCGAGTCCGTATCCGCGAAGGAGATGAACACCTCACTGCCTTCTCTAGCTGTTTCGGAATGTATGAATTCCTTGTAATGCCGTTCGGATTAAAAGGGGCCCCGGGGGTCTTCATGCAACTCATCAATGAAATCCTACATGATCTTCTATATCGTGGGGTGGTGGTCTACTTAGATGACATTCTCATTTATTCGAAAACTATGGACGAGCATGTGACTCTGGTCAGAGAAGTTCTACAACGCCTGCGTAACCATCAACTGTTCGCTAAACTAGCTAAGTGTGAATTTCACCAAAGCAAACTCACGTTTTTGGGATACATCATCTCCCACCAAGGTCTTCGCATGGACCCCGCCAAAGTCCAAGCCGTCCTCGATTGGACTCCCCCCACCAACCGTAAGCAAGTACAGCAATTTCTGGGATTTGCAAACTTCTATCGGGGATTCATCCCTAACTTCGCCCAAGTGGCTCTACCCATTACGGACCTGCTGAAAACTAAAGGAAAAGTAAGCTCGGCTGCCTTGCCCTCCGCAAAGATCCTATGGACTGAGCAGTGCCAAGCCGCCTTTCTGGCCCTCAAACGCCTCTTCACTTCGGAGCCGGTGCTACGGCACCCAGACCCAAATCAAATGTTCATTGTGCAAGTCGATGCTTCCGATGTAGCCATGGGAGGGGCTCTCCTCCAGCAAGGACCGGACGGTCTTCTTCACCCTTGCGCTTACTTTTCAAAAAAATTTGCGCACGCTCAATTAAACTGGCCCATCTGGGAGAAAGAGGCCTCTGCAGTTCATCATGCACTGACTTTATGGCGGCAATTCTTGGAAGGGTCTAAAATACCCTTTGAAGTTTGGACCGATCACAAAAATCTAGCTGCCCTCACGGGGTCCCATAAGCTATCGGCGAAACAACAACGGTGGGCGGAGTTCTTTGCTCAGTTCCGTTTCACCCTGAAGCACGTCCCTGGGAAGCAGAACGTTCTCGCGGATGCCCTCTCCCGTTTACCACAATATCCGGTAAAACTCGAAAGACCCACCAACTCTCTGTTCACCCCTATGCAACGTGGGGCCCTACCTATGCTGGCTGTGCAAACCCGATCCCAGCATCAACACACCTCGCAAGCTCCGCCAGCCCAACCGGCTGCCCAGCCGCCACCGCAACAGACCGGAGTTCCCGCCCCTCCTACCCCTCCGACCGCTCAGCCGCCTGCAGTCTGCGCGCCGCCACACGTAAGCACTAGCCCTATAACTATTTCTCAGATCTCCAGAACCGACGGGGGGGCTCCCTCCAAACTCCCCATCTCCGAATCCTTTTTAACTGTCCTTCGGGACCAGTGCCTTTTAGAACGTTCCGCTCATACCCTACCTCCTGGTGTTTTGGAACAAGGGGGGTCCTGGTACAAAGACTCAAAATTGTATGTACCCAAAGCTCTCCGGAAGGACGTTTTACATTTAGCTCATGGAGCCAAAACAGCTGGGCACTTTGGGTTTCTGAAGACCCTTCACTTATTGCGCAGACAGTTCTGGTGGGGGGGAATGCGTTCCGACATTGACTCCTTCATCCGCAGCTGTCCCGTTTGTGCCGCTGCGAAACGATCGCAGGGCAAACCCCCGGGACTGCTACAACCTCTTGAAACGCCCAGCAAACCTTGGGAAGTGATCGCTATGGACTTCATGACTGATCTCCCTCTCAGTGGGGGTAAAACTGTGTTGTGGGTTGTTACTGATTTGTTTTCTAAGCAAATACATTTGATTCCATGTGCAGGGATCCCCTCTGCTCAGAAACTGGCCCGCCTCTTCGTGACGCATATATTTCGTTTACATTCGTTTCCGCGTAAAATAATTTGTGACCGCGGAAGTGGTTTCGTTTCTAAGTTTTGGAAAGCTTTCCTCAAGTTGGTGGGGGTGGAACAGGGATTGTCTAGTGCATACCATCCTCAAACTGATGGTCAAACTGAACGTGTCAATGCTGTACTCGAATGTTATTTGCGTTGTTATGTTAACTACCACCAGGATAACTGGGTGGAACTGCTACCTTTAGCAGAATATGCCTACAATAATGCCATGCATCAATCCACAGGTTTTAGCCCGTTTTTTGCTGTGTATGGACAAGATTTCAGTCCCATCGTTCCTACAGATGATGTAGAGGGGGAGGGGAACCCCGACATTGCCTCCTGGGCACACGCCCTCCGTACCACGTGGCCCTGGCTCGTTAGCAACCTCGACCGGGCCAAACGTAAATACAAAGCGCAAGCTGACAAACATCGCTCCCCCGGGGGTGATCTGCAAGTGGGTGCTTTGGTTTACCTTTCCACCAAAAACCTCCGGTCCACCCAACCGTGCCATAAACTCAGCGCCAAATTCATTGGCCCTTTCCCCATTACTCGGGTCATAAACCCTGTCACAGTGGAACTGGCTCTCCCCAAATCTTTGAGGCGTGTGCATCCTGTTTTCCACATAAGCCTCCTCAAACCCCATGTTGCTTCTCCACGGTGGCATCCGGACCCACCGCCTGCGCAACCCATCATGGTGGGGGGGGAAGAACACTTCGAAGTCTCCAAGATCCTTGACTCCCGTATTCACCATGGTACTCTCCAGTATCTAGTTCGTTGGAAACATTTCCCCCCTGCCTATGACGAATGGGTGCGCGCACGGGATGTCTCCGCCCCCGACCTCATTGACGCCTTTCACATTGCTTACCCGAACAGGCCAGCCCCCTTGCGAACTGGGAGGGGGCCTTGAGGGGAGCAGAATGTCAGGCTGCTATCTCGGTTTCGTTATTGCCTCTGTCTCTGTGCTGTATTGTCTGCCCCCCAAGGTCGCATGCCTAAGCCTAAGCCTGGGAACTCAGCTCCTGGGAAACTGTATTCCTGCGTGTAATCTCCCGCCTTTCCTGCCTTATAATATCTCCCAGCTAGTGAGCCTTTCATAGCTGTCATTTTATTCGTTTGCACTGTATGCCTATTTGATCAGTAAAATCCACCTGTTTGGACTCTATACGACTTTGTGGTGATTTCTGGTTCTGTGGGCCAAGGGCTGACAAGCTAGTACCCGGAGGTTAAACCCAAAAACACACCGAAAATCACTCTCATGAAATTAACCCAAAATATAATGGGAAACAAATTACAAAATACAAAAGTACCATAGATTCAACGTCAAAATTCCAAAGATGGTGTTTCAGCGTTACAGTCATATACATTAACAAGGTAAGTATACATTCAATCATAATTATTGTTCTAATAGAATTAAACAACTTATCTTTTTTTACAGGAACAACATTCCTTGCTTTCAACATGTGTCAGGTCTTCAACGTTGAATCTATGGTACTTTTGTATTTTGTAATTTGTTTCCCATTATATTTTGGGTTAATTTCATGAGAGTGATTTTCGGTGTGTTTTTGGGCTTAACTAGTCAGTACACAGAAGTGTCTATTTTGATAATACCTGGAGGTTGGAAACCCTAGTGATTCCTTCTATGCCTAACCCTATTTCAGACACTAATAGATTTATCAGCTGGTTCAAATGCTGACAATCTAAACAGGGCTTTAAATGTTAGAAGAGTTGTTCTTGGCTGATTGAAAGTGCATAGGCTTTCTTTGCTAATGAAGCTTCCTTTTGTTTATGTTTAATTCTGCTGTTTCAATATAATGGTGACAGCCCTGACTGACTGTGTGAAAGAGAACATAATCTACAATAATGGTTGAGTCCTCTCCATCCAACTCAGTTTGCAGTGGGCTAAGGTGAAATGATTTATGTTCCCAAAATCCAAAAATATATCATTCTATTTCCAAGCTCATTTCAAAGTTCAGCCCTGCTGTGCTCCCAATTACCATAGGGAGAATAACAGGAGTCAGGACCTCATTACTGCCTGCTGACCAGTTAGCCTCTGCCCTTCACCCAAAAGTAACCTGGTGATGTTGGCAAGGCCAGCAATACCTCACTATGGGGTCAGAAGAGGAGGAGGAGGAGGAAGAAGAGTTGGTTTTTATACCCTGCTTTTCTCTACTTTTAAGGAGTCTCAAAGCAGCTTACAATCGTCTTCCTTTCCTCCCCCCACAACAGACACCTTGTAAGGTAGGTGGGGCTGAGAGAATTTGGAGAGAACTGTGACTAGCCCAAGGTCACCCAGCAGGCTTCATGTAGAGGAGTGGGGACACCAACCCAGTTCTCCAGATTAGAGTCCGCCGCTCATGTGTATGAGTGAGGAATCAAACCCAGTTCTCCAGGTTAGAGTCCACCGCTCCTAACCACTACACCATGCTGTAACTTTGGTACTGCTGCAGCAAAGTCCCAGGTACAGGAATCCATGTGAAATTATTAATTCTACGATGTGGGCTTCAAAAAAAACAACTATGTAAACCACCTGGATTACATACAGACTGACAGACTTTATTTGCAGTCATAGCCCATCAAGTATCCTACAAAGTTAAAAATTGAATACATATATAAATAGATATGGAATAATAATATAAAAAATTATAATGGAAATTAGGAACGTATCTAAACAATACAGATTCTGATCACAGATTTAAAAATTTAAACAAAACAGGATAGGAAAATCATTGAATAAAGTAAAATTGAATCTGTGTGAAGTCATTGCCTCCTTATTCCCTGACTGAACAAACAGAAGTTGAATCCAGATAAGACATAGGTGATGTTTGTTTGGAAGGCTGATATTCTAGAGCGATTGAATCCACTTGTCCTAGATGGAGTGATGTTGGCTTTTTCAGAGGAGGTTAAGACCTTGGGGGTGCTCATGGACCATGCCTTGCTCTTTGAAAAGCAGGTTGGCACCAGGAGCACTTTCTGTCAGCTGCATCTGATCTGGCAACTCTCTCATTACCGAGACTCAGCCAATCTGGCCAAGCCGATCCATGCTTCTGTAACCTCACAGCTGGATTACTGCAGTGTGCTCTACATGGGGCTGCCCTTGAACACAACCCAGAAACTACAACTGGTTCAGAATGCAGCAGCCTGACTATTGTCAGGGGCTAGCCACCAGGAACACATGTTGCCCATTTTGAACAGCTACATTGGCTGCCAGTCTGTTTCTGAGTTCAGTTTAAGGTACGGGTTATGACCTTTAAAGCCCTTCATGAACTGGGACCCACATATATGACAGACTGTCTCTTTCGATATGACCCTGTGCACCAACAAGTGACATCAGGCAGTAATCTGTTGGCAATCTCACCACTTAGGGTGGCCTATCTGGTATTGACCAATTACAGGGACATTTTGAGGCTATATGAAATGGGCATTAGAGCATATTCGAAGGTCAATACTAAGTACTTCAACCCATACGTTTATGATTCTATCACTAAACTAGCCTTATTTTAATAACACACACTTAAAAAAACCTCTATTGATTCTGTTGAAAAATTCACTCATTAAAAAAAAAAAGTTGCTTCAGGCCCCCTCTGGGATTAGGGGCCCTGAAGCTTAAGCTTCATTAGATTCATAGTAGATCTGCCACTGGTTAAAGGACATTTGGAGCAGCCTGTATTATTTCCTGTCTGGAAACCCTCAGGTCTAAACCATTCTCTTTTGCGCTTGGGTTTTGATGTTCTCTCCCATCACTAGTCTCTCTACTGCCTCCTTAGAAGGAGAGCTGTTATTTTTTTAAAAAAATTGTGCTTACTAACCACTCAGCATACCATCTAACTTTATTTTGCTGTAAAAGTCACAACCAACTTATGGCAACCCCGTAGGGTTTTCAAGGCAAGAGACATTCAGATGTGGTTTGCCTTTGCCTGCCTCTGCATAGCAAGTAGCAATCCTGAACTTCATTGGTGGTCTCTCGTCCAAGTATTGACCAGGGCCAACCCTGATACACAGTATTAGGCACACAGCATAAAGCAAATCCATTGCTTAGATGAACTTTAAATAAATAAATGGATTGATGCAGTAGTTAGTTTTTACTTTACCACATGAAGTCTCAGCCCCTCTCTTCTAACTACCTTTTGTTAAAACAAATGTAATTCCTACCAAGAAGGCCCTAACTAGTTTCTTCTTTGGGTTCTCAGTACATACTTGCAAAAATGAGCAGTTACCTATTCAGACTCCAAGTTGCTGACTACCTTTCTTCTGTGGAGCCCGTTTTACTGCTATCTCGGTTTATTAAGAAGTTTGCCCCTGGCAGGACATTATGGAAGCAGCTTTCCCCATAGCACATGTTCCATAACCTCCTTGCTCCTGCTAAGAGCAAATCTTCAACACTGTAAGCCCTGTCTACAGAAAAACACACTGGTAGACAACTACCTTTAAAATTCAGAAGTATGGGTTATACTTACACACTCAAGATTCCAGATTGATAGTTGTGTTATTCTGTAGCTGTCAAATAAAACAGACGTCCTGTGGCACCTTAAAACTAACAAAATGTCTAGCATGAGTTTTTGTGAGTCAGAGCTCACTTCTCCAGATGCAGAAAACTGTAAATCTATCTGGCCCAGTTTATATAAACAATAAAAAGGTGTGTGTATAGTTAGGGTTGCCAACCTCCAGGTAATTGGGTAACAAGAAACAGCACAAGCTCTAAATTTAAGAAAAAACAATGCTATTTATAGAAACAAACTATATACAACTAAGTGCAACAAGACATCAACTACAATGCCATGGAAATACTAAGCAATATCCAATTGAGACAGATTGCAATGAAAACTTTAGAAATTCCCAAAGTTGGCAAGCAGGTCTTGAGATGGAATGGCTTGAATGACAAGAAAAGGTAGGTCATGCTCAAAAACAAAGGTAAGTTCCGTCAGAGTGGTTGTAGGACATGCGCAATAGGAAAAGGACGTCAGACGTGAAGCCTGGCAGTGGTAGTCATGCACAGTACTGAAAAAGCCGTCCCAAGCTGTTTGTGGCGATCTCAAAGGAAAGATGAACGCACAAAATAATAGTCTAATAAATACCAAAGTCCATGGCATAGATAAGGAGATTCGTGGGTGGAACATGGTTTCTAGATTACATTCACGTTTCGCTAGGGGGCTTCATCAGCCTGGAAAAAAGTGTGCATATAAGTCATAAACATAATAAAAGGAAGTTTTCATTGTAATCTGTTTCAATTGGATATTGCTTAGTATTTCCATGGCATTGTACTTTATATGTCTTGTTACACTTAGTTGTATATAGTTTGTTTCTATAAATAGCATTGTTTTTTCTTAAATTTAGAGCTTGTGCTAAACCTCCAGGTAATAGCAGGAGATCAGGAGATTACAACTGATCTCCAGCCAATAGAGATCAGATCCCCTGGAGAAAATGGCCGTTTTGGCAAATGGAATCTATGGCACTGAAGTCCCTCCCCTCCCCAAACCCCACCCTCATTAGGTTCCACCCTAAAAACCTCCCGCCGGTGGCGAAGAGGGACATGGCAACCCTATGTATAGTGGGTAAGGCCAGTTGAAAACCAGATCCAGTCCAAAGTGTGAGGCATACCCAACCAGTGTTAGATAGGCAAAATGTAAAATCAGTTGCAGATGAAGTGAGATTAGCAAATAAAATAGGAAGTTACAAAGGTTTTACTGGAATAATCCACCTCTGTATGGGGTGGAAAATGCAAGATATTATCACCTATAGTGAGTAAGAAATGAAAGATCCCTGTTAAGACCTGGCTGAAAAATAGAGTTAAACTTCTTGATGAATGTTAATTCATCAATTCCCCACTGGATTTTCTCTTTGAAGTTCTTCTGTAGAAGAACAGTGACTTTCAGATCAGTAACAGAATGCCCTAGAAGATTAAAATATTCACCCACTGGTTTCTGAATATTGTGATTTTAAATATAGTCTTCTTCCCTAGTCTTCTGTTTATATCACATCTAGTAATCCTATGCATGTTTGTTCAGTCCCACCACGCTACAGGGAACTTGCTTCTCTTTACATATGCATTTCTTTACAAAACTCAAGAATGGACAGTTAACCATCTGATCAAAAGAAAAAAGGGCCTTGTCTGCAATGGGTTATATGCAGTTTGGTGATGGATGCAATGATTTCATTGACATCTCTAATTAATTTAATCTTCAAGTCACCATTGCTTTCTTATGCAGCTGTCAATAAACCTTTTTCCACTCAATTTGGTTTTACAGTAGGAGTGACAAAAAGTGACTAAATCTCTTTTTCCCAGGAAGGTTTTCAAAGATGTTCACCCCAATTTGCAGCACTGTATAATAGATAAGCATGTGACTAATGGATATTGCTCCTTTTTAGAAGAAGAAGAGTTGGTTTTTATACCCTGCTTTTCTCTACCTTTAAGAGCCCCGTGGAGTAGTGGTAAGCTGCAGTACTGCAGTCCAAACTCTTCATGACCTGAGTTTGATCCCAATGGAAGTTGGTTTCAGGTAGCCGGCTCAAGGTTGACTCAGCCTTCCATCCTTCCGAGGTCGGTAAAATGAGTACCCAGCTTGCTGGGGGTAAAGGGAAGATGGCTGGGGAAGGCACTGGCAAACCACCCTGTAAAACAAAGTCTGCCTAGAAAATGTCAGGATGTGACATCACCCCATGGGTCAGGAATGACCCGGTGCTTGCACAGAGGACTACCTTTACCTTACTTTTCTCTACCTTTAAGGAGTCTCAAAGCAATCACCTTCACCTCCCCACAACAGGCACCTTGTGAGGTAGGTGGGGCTGAGAGAGTTCTGAGAGAACTGTGACTAGCCCAAGGTCATCCAGCAGGCTTCATGTGGAAGAGTGGGGAAACAAACCCGGTTCACCAGATTAGAGTCTGTCGCTCTTAACCAAAACACCACGCTGGTTCTCTAAATGTTTTTGTGTGTCTTTTTTATTTTATGAGACTGTCAGGGCATTCTGTGAGACTCTGAAGCACCAGTTCTTCAAAGTGTACAAGGAAAGGTATTGGACTAACTTGGATACAGTGCTGTAACTCTTTTATGTCTAATGGATTGAGAAAGTGGGTTGTATCACTCCATGCATACACATCTGGTATCCCTTGGTTGTGAATGTGACTCCAGATGGTGATCAAGAAGGTGGTTTTATAACCCACTTTAAGACGACTGTCTGCTGACAAAGATATGTGTTTTCTTCCCTTGAGAGCAGGCTGCTCAGATGGGTAAGTGCAAGTGGTTGAAATTTGGTTGTTAACTCTGAATAATAATAATGCTTTGCATATCCACAGCATCTTATATTCGAGGATCTCAAAGCACTGTAACAAGACCAGTTAATTAGATTTCATCATTACTGGCTGAAGGCAGGCAGATCTTCAGTTCATCAGATCAGGATCTTAACACTCAGCAGATGATCTGACTATCACACACAGAGTTGTGGTCCACACACAAAAAAAGTTTGCATTCTTATCGTTTCATTTTTTTCCCCCAGTCCTACTTTGGACTGTAATTGTCAGGAGCTGGTTGACAGGAATCCTTCACTTCCGGTAGGGGTTTTCCCATGCTAATACTGAGGGCGAGATAGCCACGGTTGTGGATTGTGACTTCAATTAATGGCTATTCCTGAATCTAATGGCATCATAGAGTAGGGAGTAATACTGTCAGAGTGCCTGGGATAAGTAGCTAGTGTCCATGTTTAAGGCTCTTCCCCCCACCCCATCAAGCAGCACAGACGGGGACTGCTCAACGGCAGAGAAAACACCCCTCTTTGCACATTCCCTTCCTTCAGCGTTTTTGCTCCTTCTCCATACCTTAGCAGTGCTGCAGCTCTTACCTTTAGAATATTTTGCAAATGAGAAAAAAAGGGGAGCGATGCTGTGTGTTTATTTTTTTTTATTCATTGGCTAATGCTGATCATTATATTGTTTTCTTTCCCCCAAGCTCAGAATACAGCTCTGACTTAGACAAGTGTTACTGTGAGAAGAATAGAAGACATGTTCTCCTAATCCCTTGGAGAGGGCGAGGTAACGACAAGGGAGACAAAGAATGAAGAGTGGGTGGGCAGTGTTGCCTGTTCATTTCCTCTGCTTAGCTCCTGATTGTCACTCTTGTGCCTCTGAGCTGCCCATAAGCTTCCAGGGATGCTCAGGTACAGTGACTTAATTATGTAGCCTGCTATTTGCGAAGGTCTGAGCCGCATCCCACAAAGAAACGTCCCTTTAACCTGAGCCAGATTGGATTATTACGCCAATTTATTGACACATTTCCCTCCTTTAGCAACACATCTTTTGCTTCAGATGCACAAATGCAGCTGTTTGAAATGCTGCTGTGTTATGACACAATTTATATTTTAAAAAGCAATATTACACGTAACATTATTCTTTTTTCTTTTTTTTTGCAAAAAAGATCCAGCCAACAACAACAACAAAATCCCTTGAATTTAAAATAATGGATACCTGTAAGTAGGAACTCACTGGAGAGATTTTGCTCAAGTAACATATAACTATCAGTGGATCACCCCAAGGGAATTACTGCTGTATCTGGCAGAAGCTGTTTGCGGCGGAATAAACAGACAAGTGCTCCATATATCATCTTAAGTAAGACAAATAAAGTTGTGTTTCCGCCTTACAACGATGTCATTGTCAGTTATAAAAGAATAATTCTGTATGACTTTTTATGAATCTTTCCCCTGTGCAGAAGTACAATGGCCTAATTTTCTACCCTGCATATTATAAATAATTGTCCTTCTTCAGCAGTGTAATGCCAATCCACAACTACGGTTCTGCTGAGTATTGAGGTTTAGAATGTTCACATGGCTAAATTACTTACCACTACTAGAAAAAAAAGGCACTCCCATCCCTGTATTTCTGATATCTACCCATGCTACTGAAAGGGGGATGAAAAAGAAGGTTTTAAAATGTGTTCCTGTTAAAATTTTGGAATTCCTGGAGGTAGGAGGTGCTCCCTACCAATCCAGAAACAGAAAATGCTCTCCTTATATAGAAAAGTGTGGAAATGAACAACAAACCCACCACCACACAGCGAATAAAATAAGTAAGAAGTTGAGTGTTAGTCGACATGTCATTTAAATGTATTTTGACTGGAATTTTTTTTGGGGGGGCGGGCTAGGCACAGAGATTGTTTTGCTTAAGAATTCTATTCATGTAGCAGGTAGCCTGTAACATTCCTAAAGGGAAGGAAAACGGTGCTAATAATATTAAGATAGTAGGAAGTTGTTTTTATATAACTTTTTTTGTTTTGTTTTGTTTTAAAAAACAGTCCCCTTGCCCCTGACCCTCTTCAGGTTTGGTTTGCTTTTTTGACCGCATTTGTTCTATGACTTGTAAACTTCCCCTGGGTCTTGACTGCACAGCCCCATCTGGTAATCTCTCTGTGACCTGCAGTGGCCAGGATCAGGGCAAAGAATTTGATTCAGAAACACTGCAGAGTGTACCTTGAGCACATTGCACCAATGTTGTATCACAGACAGGAACATATAAAGAAATCTCTTGTTACATGTGTGTATACACGTATAACACATAGCTGGCGCGCATATGCATGCATCAATATGCACTCTCGGTTTACGCAAGGGATTAGGATTTATTGTGCACCTTTATGCTATTCCCTTGTACCCTACTAATTAATCTTTTCTGCCAGGGCTACTTATTATACTCATTATAACACATCTGAGCAGTTCAAAAGCCTTCAACGTTTTTTAAAAAAACAATGCCCTGAAGATTCTTTCTCTTCCCTGTTTCTCATTTCTCAGTCTTCTGTGAACAGAGAGGGAATAGCCCCATTGCACACCCCTGTCCACTCTGCCTACCAGAAAGGAAAATCATGAACAGTCTCTCATAAAGAGAATGTTCTATTTGCAATTCCAAGATACTCTGGCATGTTCCATAGTCTCTCCCCCAACACCATTTTTCTCTTTCTCCTTTTTGTAAAGTGAAGACATGAAAAATCTGAAAAATTAGGCAATTTTGAAGCTAATCTATGTGGACTCATTCGCACAGCCCCTAAAGTGATTTTATCAATATCCAAGCTTTCTCAAACTATAAATAGATTTCGCTTTCCTTGGTTACAGTATGAATGTCAAGGTAACCCTTCTCTTCCATTACTTCTTCCACCAAGTGCTACGCATTGGGATCCTTCGGTAGCTTCTCAAGTAGGCACCAAAGTGGTCTTTCAGCGCTTTCCGCATGCCCCATGAGACTAGTTGGGTGAATTTTATTTCTAGTTGTTCACCAGGGTGATCAAATTTCCTGATTATCCATAAGCAAATTGATCATGCTGTATGTTACAAGCACCAGTTTGGGGCTGCATATTTTTCAGCACAAAGCTGCAGTTATTTTGTGCAAACACAGCAAGCCTCTGTTTTACTGCTCTCTGATGGAAGCGTTCATGGTGTCAGTTCACGAGAGAGAAAAGGTATCAATTTATATTTTGAGATAAGGCCGCTTTTAATTATATTTGCTTACCTGAAAAAAAATTCCTTGGGGCAGCCTTGTGTAAAGATAATTTGTAATGATACATGGTCAATCTTGGCACAATTTGTCTAAAAGCATCATCAAATGTGACATGAAGCAGCTTTAAAATTGAAATTAATCATGCCCGTATCTCCATAACAAAGGACTGCAAAGAAAGGCAGTATCTGTTTAAGCATTGTTCTGTCAAAGTTGGTGAATGAGGTTGAGAATTCAGTGTTTGTTCATACTGGATTGTTATAACTTCACAAAAGAAACAAACGGCAAACACTCTCTTGTGTTTGGCAAGGGATGGATAAGTAAGGGCATGATTACTCTCAATGGATGCATTTCAACCCTGGAATTCACCAAGAGATGAATAGGGTCCATAGTGTTACTACACCTATTTTCTTGCTCTGAATATGCACACAGTATAGCCCTTTAAACTTGAACTCCCTGGTGAAGAGAGGAAATGGGCCAATTACGCAATTGTCCCAATTATCAAAGCCCCAGGGAACAGATGCTATGGGTAGGTAGTCACTTTTATGTCACAGTCTGTAAAAACAACCATGGCGAAAAACATTAAAATATTTTATAAACTACATACAACAACCCAGAGGAAAGAACAGGCATGAAGAAAAGCAACGAGTGCCTTCATGCCTGCCATATCAGTCCCAGTTAACTACATCATCCCTAAACACAAAGCTGCTCTGTGTATTTGCTAGATTTGTTTACTTAGTACAACTTGTTTGCTTGGTATGCAACCCAATGCAGAATGAGTCTAATTGATTTCAATTGGCTTAGACTAGAGTAACTCTGCATAGAATTGCACCGTTGCAATGCAGTCCTACCCAGATCTATATTCCTCTAACTCCACTGAACTCAGAAGGATGCAACTCTGCTTAGGCCTGGCTACTATTAATATTGCTGCCTCTACTTAATAGTTATTTAAATGGGCTAGCTGCTTTACAAATAGTAGCACAGTGACATACCAATTCACATCAGGCTGATGTGTGGGGGGGAATGATGCCCTTTCCTTCTGAAAGCCATATAAACCTGTCCCAAATTGAACGTGCAAAATTTCCCCCATCGTCAGCCCAGTGTAGTTTGTAGTACAGTAACATTGTGCTGAACCAACTCACAGACATTGCCAAAGCAGACAAAATATACATGAGTACACCTGTTGTGAATTTCAGGTTCCTCAAACAGGCCATGACGTATGGCTTACTATGCATATCAGGAACAGGACCGTAAAGTGATGTGGAGCCCTCTAGGACTTAAGGGACTTCTGATCCCTTTGATGTGAGTTCTTTAGTCAAGACTCCAAACGCCATAAATGGGAAAGTCAATAAATTCATAATCAAGCTGTCAGTCTTAACTCAAAAGTGGCCATTTCAGATGTATCTCTCTCACACACACCAAGCTATCATGCAGAGCTGTGTCTGGGGGCAGAGCTGAATCTAGGAATGGAGGGTTCAGTTTTATGCAAATTACTTCTGCTTTCACTGCTGATCACTGCTGTCCCCTTCAAACACTACCTCTGTAATTTACAGAGCATGGTGTTGTGGTTAAGAGTGGTGGTTTGGAGCAGTGGACTCTGATCTGGAGAGCTGGGTTGGTTTCCCCACTCCTCCACATGAGCGGCGGACGCTAATCTGGTGAACTGGATTTGTTTCCCCTCTCCTACACACGAAGACAGCTGGGTGACCTTGGGAAAGTTACAGTTCTATTAAGAGCTCTCTCAACCCTACCTACCTCACAGGGTGTCTGTTGTGGGGAAGAGAAGGGAATTGTAAGCCAGTTTGAGATTCCCTCCTTCTTCTTCCTCCTCCTTCTTCTTCTTGTGACAAGCAGCCATAGAAATAAAGGGATCAGAGAGACATCCGGGCCCATTTTAATTGTTATTTTTTATGTTTGTGCATTTTATTGTAGTGTATTTATTTATTTCAGTCATTTATGCCCTGCATTTCTCTCCAATGGGGACCCAAAGTGGCTTACTTCATTTTCCTGTCCTCCATTTTATCCTCACAACAACCCAGTGAGGTAGGTTAGGCTAAGAGTGTGTGACTGTCCCAAGGTAACCTAGCGAGCTTGCGTGGCAGGAGTGGGGATTCAAACCCAGGTCTCCTAGATATTAGTCTGACATGCTTAAACACTTCAACACACATAGAGTATGTGTATTTTAACTTGGCTTTAATTGTCTGAATAATGTGTTGTTGTTCAGATTGAATGGTTTTTACGATATGTTTTTATTGGGCATGGTTTTTAATCCATTAGCAGCCCTGATGGCTTTCATGTGGACAAAAAAGTTGGGCTACACATTTTGTAAATAATAATAATAAAAAAAACAATAATATCAAGGAGTGGGCCTGATGTTCTTTATACTGTGGATCTCTTCCCCAGTTTAGTCAGATTCAGGCCTTACCTGCGGTTGCAGCCACAGCTGTCGAGTTATAATGAATTTTTCGGTGCAGAGGTGAGATTGGAACACCTGGAGAGAGCACCAGTCCTCTCCTCCCACTTCTACAAATTGCCTCCCCCACCAAGTGTTTCCACTGTTCGCCCCACCTGCACTGTAACTTCTCTGGCATTACAGGGGCTGAAATAAATTAAATCCCTTGTTAGCTGTTTGGGTTCAGCAATAAAAAACGAAAAGACTCAGACTCCCATTCCCAAACCCATATATGCAGAATTAAATTTGGGAATTAGGTGGCGTGGTGCAGGCCATGCCGACCTTCTGTCACACAGTTTTTATAGTGTCCTGTGGGCAAGCCCATTAATCCAGCGTTATTGTAGTAAGTTTTAGGGTTCTGGTGGAAACAAATCATCCTTTGGCCAATTTAAAATGTATCTTAATTCATACTCGTATATTTATTTGATAGAAAATGCTTGTCATCACGATGGGCATTATGTTCATAGAAGAAGAGCCTGTATATTGCAAAGACCGTGTGCGTGAGTGTGCGTGCACACACGCATGCACACATACACAAACACATACACAGACATACTGCAGCTTCGGTAGGATCTGTGCCAGTAACTTCCAGGCAAGTTATGGCAGTTTTTTCTGGTAATACTACAATCTCTGTGGCTGCCCTCTGCTTTCAGTGTCAATTTCTTCACACTGACTTAAATTCAACCATCTGTGCTTGGAAGGCACATGGATAGGGTTGCCAACCTCAAGGGGGCACCTGGAGATCTCCCACTATTACAATTTATCTCCAGGGGATCAAGATCAGTTCCTAGGGCTGCCAACCTCCAGGTGGTCACAAATCTAAATTTCATGCTAAAGTTAGCTGAGGGGCTTCAATGCCATAGAGCCCAATTTTTTGAAAAACAAGCAAAACAATATGCAGGCCCTCTTACAGCTAACTAGGATTGTCAACCTCTAGGAAGCACCTGCAGATCCCCTGCTATTACAATTGATCTTCAGATGACCAACATCAGTTCTCCTGGAGAAAATGGCTGCTTTGGAGGGTGGACTATAGCAATATACTCTGCTGAGGTCCCTCCTAACTCCAAACCCAGCCCTCCCCAGGCTCCACCCCCAAATCCCCAGGTATTTCCCAACCCACAGTTGGCAACACCACACATAACCACAATCCACTCCACTGTTTGAAGTATTTAATTTTCTTACAGCAAAACTACCATGTCCTTGATGGGTATGGGAAGTAGGTTAAGTAAGGCATGCTCTGGGTGAAAAATGTTAAAATGAAACCACCCGGTGGAAGGTTCATGTGTTTGCTGGATTTAGTAGGCAAGATACCAGGCAAAGGGAACGCATGCTATCATTGGTTGTCCATTGACCCCAATGGGAGTGTTTTAATTTATATCACTGCTTTTGTTTACTTACAATGATGTATATAATAGTACAACCTCTCATTTCTGATTAAGCCCTGTTACCATGCCTCAATTGTTGCTAATTTCCCCTTGTTCTGGTAGTTCCCCCAAAGAAGCAGTTATACTAGTATTACATAAAACTGGTTGTTGAATGATAATGCTGCACCAGCATTACTACACTATGCCAGCATGATGTTCTGTTACACTGATGTAAGGGATATAGTACGAATCCTATACCCAGCCAGCAAGTATCACCTGTGCAAAGGATTGCACACATAGATGGCTTCCTAGCTAAATAGATACCTTCTACCCTGATTCATACAATAAAATAGGTAGTCGTTAACAAGAGTTATTCTTGATTTGTGTCTGGAAGTGATGGGCGAAAAGACATCCTCCTAGTGACTTGCTGACCAGGGGGAAAGAGTGATCAGAGAACGTAGTAAATATTACATCACCATGTGTTTGCCTAAGAGACCTCAGTGGAGACTTGTTGGACAACTGTCTACAGTAGGCATTATCTTGGTAATGAAATAGTAATAAAAACATGAAGTCGTAACAAGGGAAGTCTGGATCTGGAATGACAGGAGGAAAAGGGGGAAGAAGGAAATTTTCTTTTTAATGAACCAGAGAGCTGCCAAGATAAAAAGTGACCTGGTAATGGTTGTAAAGTTTAGGAGCTACTGTATTAGAGATGAGATGTTGTCCTACCAAGCTTTTTACTCGACACACTTGTTGTAGCCCTGGGGCATGTCACACACTTGTGAGAAGTTTACTGGAGTGTTGATGCAATATTGTGTCAGTAACGGAGTGATTTGTTTTTCCTCCGGACATTGATTGAAGAAATTCTTATTACATTTTATGGCTTCCTTGGCCTTACTGCAAGAGTCAAGACATAAATTGGACCATAAATTGGCTTGTGTCGGAATCTACATTGAAATGACACCAAATACATGTCATCTTGCCTCTGTTTCGGGAGCGGCAGGAATCTGCCACTGCTTGTCATCTTGATCAAATGCTAGTCCCCTCACAGCTTCACCATGTGCCACTCCTTTGGAAAGCATATAAGCCTCAATATAAACAATCATTTTTTGACCGTTGCTATAATAGCATCAGTAGGTTACTGGTGTCATTAATTCCTATCAGAATTGCTTACATGGCAAAACATTTCAGCAGTAATTAGCAGCTGTAATAACTACTCTGGCCCCATTTGTATAACCAAACAGCACTGTCCAGTTATTATATTTTCTTCACTGGTCATGCAAAGAAGGCATGCCTTAAAAATGTTGTTTTGCTTATTTCCGTCATCACATGTGCTTTTTTCTCTCTCTCAGTTCTATTCATTATTTGTTTCCATTGGTTTCAATGGGAGATAAATGTCTGGCTGCAATTTTTGTTTTCTGCCTAATTGGGATGAAATTTTCAGGGATTTCCCCCCTAACCCATGGGATCAAGCCTGCCAGATTTGAGGCAGAGAGACAGAAGTGTGTCTGTTTTGTAGACAATTAAAGGCACAACACATTTCCAACTCTCTTTTTTCCCCAGCCGACTGGAATGAAATTCTCAAAGATTGTCCCCAAGGGATTCTCCCTGCCAAATTTCAGGCAGATAGAAGAAAGGGTCTCTGTTGCATCATAGGCAGTGCTTTAAAAAACAACAACAGAGGTATCAGTACTGATATATAAGGCTGCACCGATTTCCACCAATTCCCACTCCCTTTGCAGACCCCCACTAGGCATTTCCTGAGGGTCCTCTTTCTCTGGCTGAGAGGGACAGACCAGTGCATGCGGATCAGGACTTGGGAGAGGCCCCCGCCACCAAAAAAAGGTGGCAGTACTCAGTACCAGTGAGTACCATTACCCAAAAAAGCCCTAGTCGTAGGCAGAAGGAGAAGTTTGGCACCCAAGAAGGCAGGCAGAACTACAGAGCAGATAACACTTGGGAGCCACAACACCCCCACTTCCTCACACACAGCTCAGTCACACAGGAGAAAACAATCTCAGTAGCAAATAAGTCTAAACATATCCTGTCTGTTACGGAAAAGGTACTCTACCTAGTCACAGAAATGGCAGCACTGTTGCTGCTTATATGGAATCCAGAAAATCTCAAGGAAGTCCATTATGTCCAACTGTTTTTTCTTGTTTGTTCTTTTATATGATCTTGCATAGAAGCTGCTATTTACACCATACAGGATGAATCATCCGAAGCCCCCAAGGAAGGTTGTTAGTATCGTTAAAGATTTAGTGGATACTCCATCACCATGTGTGTTGATTTCCATGCTGTTTGGTAGTGATCCATTAATGTTGTTGGAGTAGTGTCTCTATTTTTAGTATTTCTACTATTTTTAAAGTAGAAATATTACAACCATCTTTGGTGTTAGCTGCTCTGCCGCCCACCACTGCTGAGGTGATGCAGATAGTTTCAGAGGCAAGGTCTTCTTGGTTGTGGTGTCCTGGCTGTGGAATGCCATCTCCACATCCATTCCCCTGGGTTTTACATTTTCAATGCCAGTTTAAAGTATACTCACTTTCACCCAAATTCCATTGACTATGGTATTGATTCTTATATTTTCTTATATTTTCTATGATTGCTTCCCAGGTGTAGGCTGGAACGTTAAAACAACCCTGGATCAAGATGAACCACATGGCCCCTGCAAGGCTGGTTGCACCTCAGGGTTAGGATTGCCAGCTCCAGGTTGGGAAATACCTGGAGATTTTGGGGGCGGAGCCTGAGGAGAGGGGGGTTTGGTGAGGGGAGGGACTTCAATACCGTAGAGTCCAATGGCCAAAGAGGCCATTTTCTCAGGTGAACTGTTCTCTATCGGCCGAAGATCAGTTGTAATAGCGAAAGATCTCCAGCTACTACCTGGAGGTTGGCAACCCTACTCAGGGTCCACTGGATTCATACCTGGGCCATAGTGGAGATGACAACAGGTGAGACTTCACTTGCTGCCATCATTGCCTCAGCGATGTCTGCACTGCGGCTCAGCTTGCTCCTGGTTGCCTGTGACCCTCCATATTCAAACCCCATGACTTTAGCCTACAGAGCACGCTGCTGACTTAGCAGGAGCCTATTCCGATCCCAAAGGATCTTGTCCATGTCACAGCAGCCTGCAGTGCTCACAGACTCTCAGACAAGTGCATCAGAAGGTAGGAGAGTCAAGCAATTCCTTTCATATGTCCCTCTCTGCTTGGCCCCACACTACTACCAGAGGTCAAGTCTCTTTTGAGGAAATCCTATGCTAATAGTATTCATGTGTGTAACTCCAGAGTAGATACTGCCACCTGCAAAAAGTACTCTGTTTATAAGACAGACAAGAAAAACAAACCTCCCTGGTGGTGTTTTCCCACCACTTGTGGTATTTGAGCAGGAATATGAGTCCTTGGCGGAAGGCTAGAGAGGCAAGTAGTAGTGATAGAACTGTAGTGTGAGGCAGCAGAGCAAATAAATTGCACTTGTAGATCCAACTGACTTGCTTTGTGTTACTTCAAAGTTAATAGTCTCTGCTGTGAGTGTAGCAGGTATATGCATATAAATAAAAATTGACACAAAAATATACAGATACAATGGGGAAGTATGGAGAGCATACAGAACTACGATATATTTATCCCACAAGGAAAGCGAATCTTGATCATTTGTGAGAGAGACACATGGAAAGCTTTCCTTGACATGAAATATGGTGGCATCCTCATTTAATCCATCTTTGCCAAGAAATAAAACCTTTACTTTTTTAAAAATTGAAATGTTTATATTTTTAAGCTATCAAATTAAGATATAAGTACTATGTGTCATAGTTAAGGAATTACTGCTTTACAACACTGCAAATTGATCCTAGCTCATTAAATCCATAGTAGCCCCACCTTAATTCTTTGGAAATAAAAACTTTAATTTTACAGGAATTTGTTTCAAAGCAGATTGCAGTGCAACACTAAATTACACTTTTAAATCCACTGATGCCCATGTAGCTCTGATGAGGACTGTATTGACTGTAGGAGTACAGCTTCCTTTGAACAGCTGAGTTCTGTAAAACTGGTAGTGGATTAGTAGAAACGGACATGCTGTCTCAACTGTAATGGATACTCTCAATATTCCCTTTAGTTTCAATGAAGAGACCCTTTAAATGTTACCCTGGGCACTTTAGAACGGCTTTTTTCATAATTTCTTTCTGCATGGACAAAATAACATTTAAATAATGCAGTCCTGTGGTGTGGTGTAGTGTGGTGTGGTCTTGTCACATGGGTCTTGGTCAAGGTAACACTGGCTGATTGCAGGGCTCTTGGTCATCAGTAGCATCTCACCAGCAGAGGGCAAGATGATCCCATGGGGGAAATCCAATGGCTCACAAAGTCCCCAACCATGTGGTAGCTGGCCATGGAAAAGTTGCTTCCACTCAGCCAGGGCAATGCTTAAAGGCCCCCAGAGACTGTTTAAAATGTTAACAAGGAAAATGGAGGCTGGATCAAGATAAGCCATCTTGCACTTCTGTCTTGTTTAAAGAAGACTTTGATTTATTCCTCACCAATCCCATTGGTAGGAGCCCCGTGGCGCAGAGTGGTAAGCTGCAGTAATGCAGTCCAAAGCTCTGCTCACGACCTGAGTTCGATCCCGACGGAAGTTGGTTTCAGGTAGCCAGCTCAAGGTTGACTCAGCCTTCCATCCTTCCGAGGTCGGTAAAATGAGTACCCAGCTTGCTGGGGTAAAGGGAAGAGGGAAGGCACTGGCAAACCACCCCATAAACAAAGTCTGCCTAGAAAATGTCGGGATATGACATCACCCCATGGGTCAAGAATGACCCAGTGCTTGCACAGGGGAACTTTACCTTTAACCCCATTGGACAGCTGGAATTGTGAAGGAATTGCTGCAGAATCACAAGTATGGCTTTCCACAACTTTTGTGGGCAGAGGAGTACACTGATAGTGTAATCCTATGTAGAGCAGAATACGCAGATTGGTTCTGTGGTCCCCACACTGTGTCCTGACAGACTTGAGTTGCAGGTTCTCAGTTCCCATGTGTGTAGTGCCCAATTCAGATCATGACTATGGTGCACATGAAGAAGGGGCTTCACCCTTCTCTCCCACATGCCATTTTCCTCACCTGAAGTGACATATGGGGCAGTATTTGAGCTGCTGGGGAAACCTAAGAGTGTACACAACAATGATATATGGGGCAGTATTTGAGCTGCTTCGGAAACCTACAAGTGTAAATCAACAGATGACACTCAGCTTTTTCTGTTAATGGATGGCCATCCGAACTCTGCCCCGGACACACTGACCAGGTGCTTGGATGCCGTGACTGGATGGTTGAAGAAAAGCCAACTGAAATTAAATCCATCGAAGACGGAGGTCCTTTGGCTTGGCCAGGGTGGCCTTGGGTGGGGTGCCGGCTCCTGACTCTTGACGGCGTGCAATTAACATCTGCACCTGCTGTCAAGAGTCTGGGTGTGATCCTTGATGCCTCCTTATCTATGGAGGCTCAGGTCACAGCCGTGGTCAAGGCAGCCTTTTTCCATCTCCACTGGGCCTGGCAGCTGGCGCCTTACCTCTCCCACCCCGACCTAGCCACAGTGATCCATGCGACGGTCACCTCTAGACTGGATTACTGTAACTTGTTCTACGAAGGGCTGCCCTTGAGGCTGACCCGAAGGCTCCAGCTGGTGCAAAACGCTGCGGCGAGGCTCCTCACGGGGTCTTCGCCACGGGATCATATAACACCAGTGTTAAAACAACTGCACTGGCTCCAGCTGGGGTATCGGATCAGGTTCAAGGTGCTGGTTTTGACCTTTAAAGCCTTACATGGTTTGGGACCATCATACCTGCGGTACCGCCTCTTCTGGTATGCCCCCCAGAGAGCCTTACCATCTGTTAACAATAATCTACTGGTGGTCCCTGGCCCGAAGAATGTGCAGCTGTCCTTAACAAGGGCCAGGGCTTTTTCGGCCCTGGCCCCGGCCTGGTGGAATAGTCTTCCTGGTAACATCAGGGCCCTGCAAGATCTTAAGGAGTTCCACAGGGCCTGTAAAACGGAGCTATTCCGCCAGGCCTATAATTGAGGACAACTGCAAGAAGAAGATCCATTTTTACTGGCCTCCCCATCCCACCCCCACTCTTGAAATCTGTGGGGGCTGATCTGCTGACACTTATCTGCTGTGGCACCTAGGCATAGTTATGGCCATCTGATTAGGATTTTAATGGTTTTAATGTTTACAGTTTTAACGCAGTATATTGGATATTTATGTTTTTAATTGTTGTTACCCGCCCTGAGCCCGGTTCGCTGGGGATGAGGGCAGGTTATAAATTTGAAAAAATATAAATAAATAAAAGTGATTCAGTTAGAGTAATTCTGCATAGTAGTGCACAGCAAGTTTATGTATTTATTTATTGTTTATTTTACACCCAGTCAGGCTCAGGGCAGATTCCAACAATAAATACAATAGCATAAAGACATATGAACAGTATTTAAACGCACAATAAAAACTTAAAAACTAAACTCTTATTAATAGAGATGGCACCTTCTTTCAATGACCAGCTCCTATAGACTATCCTTGCCAGAGAGGTGTTTATCAGAAAGTCCATTTACCTCTAAGGCCCACCGGTTCAAGCCAGTTAGAGAGGTTGGAAAATCTAGGAATGGCTTAAGCTATGGAGTAGCAATGCAGTGAGCTAGACCGTAGAGCAGGGGTGGGGAATGTCAAGCCCGGGGGCGGTATAAGGCCCGCAAAATCATTTGGTCTGGCCCTTTGTGGGTCCTGGCAGATCTCTAGCTCAGAAGGATCTAAGACTGGTGATCCGCCCCCTCCTGGGGACAGGAATAGCCTCTACTCAAGGCGGATGTGAGTTTGTTTTGCCAAAAAAAGGAACCCTTTTTCCCCTTGCAGAAGAGTCGTTAGCTATGGAGCTGCTAGGACCGCCCAAGAAACTGTGTTAATCCTTTCCCACCCGGGCCGTGGAGAAACGTATTCCCTCTATACTACAAGAGGGCTGGGGGTGGAAGTGGTAACAATGGATGGGTTAAAGGGGGCAGGGCCAGAATGCACGGCCCGCGAATGATGTTATAAATATCCAAATGGCCTTTGGCAGAAAAAATGTTCCCCACCCCTGCTGTAGAGAGTAATAAAGGTATCCAAAAAAGGGGAAGGGGTTTCTTTTATATATCCTTTCGTCTGTAGTCTTTGGTTGCCCCACAAATTGGTTTGATCAATCACCATGTAAATGAGTAATAGGTGAATACTTAACATTTTAAGAACAGAAAATTGTTTGTAGACCAAGCCTCATCTTCTGAAAAGCCTTCTGTGTTGGGGAAGTCATATATTAGCACTGCCTGCCCTGTTGGGCAAAGAGTTGGCCGGTAGCTTCACTTGGATTTGCTGTGGGTCAAACTGAAAAGGGTTCATGAGGCAAACCTGAGCAATCAGCCTCCTTAACTGAATATTGAGAGGCTGGCCACACGTGCAGCAGGCTGAAGCTATACCACAGCTGAGATATTGCATTACAGTTGCTTCATGCTCTGCTTTCACAGTGATGGTAGCTCTCCCGAAACCAGCGGAGACACAGTGTCATAAAACAGAGGAGTCTTTTCAGCGTTGTCTGGTCTTGATCGATCTCTGGGCGACTGGTCTTCGGTTATTTAGTGACTCCCTTTAAGTACAAAGTGGCTCTCTCGTCGAAATAGCCAACCACTGAGATCATGTAAATAATGCATCCTTGGAAGCACAATTATGGCACTTTACTGCAAAACCCTATCTCTGTAATGTCCTTCTCTACAGAACCATGTTTCAAATCTCAGTTTGACTTTCAAATATTAGAAATCTATTCCTATTATGCACTGATTTGATAAAAACAGCAACTAGTGTGTGGAGAACCAGCACAGGCTGAAGGATCAAGCAGGAGGCTTGTTCCTCCTGCTCTGAAGGCTGGGGGACAGAGTTTTTATGCCAGAATTTATAAAAAAGCAACCCCCCTCAAATTACTGAAACTAAAAGCTGCATATGGGCACTATATGGTTGCCAACCTGCAGGTGGTGGCAGGAGATCTGCTATTACAACTGATCTCCAACTGATAGAGATGAGTTCCCCTGGAGAAAATGGCTGCTTTGGCAATTGGACTCTATGGCATTGAAGTCTCTCCCTTCCCCAAACCCCGCCCTCCTCAGGCTCTACCCCAAAAACCTCCTGCCGGTGGCGAAGAGGGACCTGGCAACCCAAGTGCACTACCCTCATGATGCAAGCAGGTACTGATGGCAAAGAACTCTGCAAATCTGTGTAATCTCCCAACAAATTGGGAGCCAATCCCGAAGAGAAACAAGATGTCATTCCTTCTCTTCCCTTCAGCCTCAGAGAGTGTGCTTCTGCCATATGAGCCATATATTCTTTGAGATCAGCTTTCCTGACCCCCATCAGCTGAAAGTACCTAAGGGTCAGAGGATGTGTGCCTTCAGAAATTAATCCTCCAGCTCTGTACCTCTTTCACCTATGGGGGCAATCCCTCTCACTGGTGAAAAGATCCAGGGGAGGGAGGAATGGGTTTTGGAGTGCCCACACCCTATAAGACACCTGCAGAGCCACCATAGACAACCCACAACTCCTATGCTTCAGTTGTGAGAGAGCAAATGTTGGATGGGAGACCACCAAGGAATGGCAGGGTTGCTATACAGAGAAAGACAATGCAAACTACCTCTGTTAGTCTCTTGCCTTGAAAACCCTACTGGGTTGCCATGTCATAAGAACATAAGAAAGGCTCTGCTGGATCAGACCAAGGCCCATCAAGTCCAGCAGTCTGTTCACACAGTGGCCAACCAGGTGCCTCCAGGAAGCCACAAACAAGACGAGTGCAGCAGCACCATCCTGCCTGTGTTCCACCGCACCCAAAACAATAGGCATGCTCCTCTGATACTAGAGAGAATAGGCATGTAGCATGACTAGTATCCATTCTAACTAATAGCCATGAATACCCCTCTCGTCCATGAATATGTCCACTCCCCTCTTAAAGCCTTCCAAGCTGGCAGCCATCACCACATCCTGGGGCAGGGAGTTCCACAATTTAACTATGTGTTGTGTGAAAAAATACTTTCTTTTATCTGTTTGAATCTCTCACCCTCCAGCTTCAGCCGATGACCCTGTGTTCTAGTATTATGGGAGAGGGAGAAAAACCTCTCCCTGTCCACTCTCTCCAAACCATGCATAATTTTATAGACCTCTATCATGTCTCCCTTTAGCCACCTTCTTTCCAAGCTAAACAGCCCTGAAGCACTCCACTGTTCACTTCCCTCCATTGGGAGAACTGACCATTGATTCCTACTCTCTGCTTCCTATTTTTTAGCCAGCTCTCAATCTATAAGAGGACTTGTCCTCTTATCCCATGACTATGAAGTTTGCTTAGCAGTCTTTGGAGGGGGACTTTGTCAAAAACTTTTTGGAAATCCAAATACACAATATCCACAGGCTCATTCCTGTCTACATGCTTATTGATGCTTTCAAAAAACTCTAAGAGGTTAGCGAGACAGGACCTACCTTTACAGAAGCCATGTTGGGTTTTGCCCAGCAGACCTTGCCCTTCTATATGCTTGACAATTCTATCTTTAATAATGCTTTCCACCAATTTACCCAGAACAGACGTTAAGCTAACTGACCTGTAATTTCCTGGGTCCCCCCTGGAACCTTTTTTATAAATGGGTGTTACATTGGCCATTCTCCAGTCCTCTGGTACAGAGGCTGATCGAAGGGACATATTACATATCTTTGTTAGAAGTTCAGCAATTTCCCATTTGAGTTCTTGAAGAACTCTAGGATGAATACTGTCTGGTCCCTATGACTTGTTCGTTTGCAGTTTGTCTAGACGTTCTAGGACTTCCTGCCTTGTTAGCACCTGAGGCACCCCACTGCTCACATCCTGCCATTGGGAGAACTGACCATTGATTCCTACTCTCTGCTTCCTATTTTTCAGCCAGCTCTCAATCCATAAGAGGACTTGTCCTCTTATCCCATGACTATGAAGTTTGCTTAGCAGTCTTTGGTGGGGGACTTTGTCAAAAACTTCCTGCCTTGTTACCACTATTTGCCTCAGTTCCTCATTTTCCCCTCTCCAAAATCTCTGTTCAGGAGAAGGAATCTGCCCTGTATCTTCAACAGTGAAGACAGATGAGAAAAACTCATTTAGTTTTTCAGCAATCGCTTTATCCCCCCTTAGAGTTCCTTTACTCGCATTGTCATCCAATGGTCCAACCGCTTCCCTAGCTGGTTTCCTACTTAAATATACTTAAAGAATTTCTTATTGTTTGTTTTGATGTGCTTAGCAATATGCCCCTCAAAATCTTTTTTTGCATCTCTAATTATCTGCTTGCATTTCCTTTGTGCAAGTTTGTGTTTGCTTCTGTTCGCCTCATTTGGGCAAGCCTTCCAGTCTCTGAAGGAAGACTTTTTTTCTCTAATTGCTTCCTTCACCTTACCTGTTAGCCATGGTGGTGACCTCTTGGACTTATTACTACCTTTCCTGACCTGCGCTGCGGTACACAAGCTAGCTGAGCCTCTAGTAATGTGGACTTGAGTAACTCCCAAGCCTTTTCAAGAGATTTAACCCTCCTAACTGTTCCTTTCAACTTCCTCTTTACCAGTTTTCTCATTTTAGAGAAGTTCCCTCTTTTAAAGTCAAAGGTAATTGTGTGAGATTTCCCAGTCACTTTCCCACTTCCATATAAATTAAATTTGATGCCATTAAGATCACTATTGCCAACTGGCTCAACTACATCCACATCCCGCACTAAATCACTGGCAACACCACAGAGTATTAAATCCAGGATCGCCTCCCCTCTGGTTGGGTCTATGACCAACTGTTCAAGGGCACAGTCATTTAGGATGTCTAAAATTTTTATCTCTTTGGCTTGACTGGAGCATACATTTATCCAATCAATATGAGGGAAGTTGAAGTCTCCCATTATTATTACTTCATTACCTTTACATGCTTCCCTAATTTCATTCTCTATCTCAAGATCACCCTGAGCCATTTGGTCAGGGGGCCGATAGAACATCCCCAGTAATAAATCTCCTTTGGGGCCCAGAATTGTCACCCATGAGGATTCTGTGGATGAGTCTGCCCTTTTTATGGTCTCTAGCTTATTAGACACTATGCCCTCTTTGATATACATAGCAACACCCCCTCCAAGATGCCCTTCCCTGTCATTTCTATACAGTTTGTAACCAGGGATGCCTGTATCCCACTGGTTCTCTCCCCTCCACCAGGTTTCTGTAATGCTCACTATATCTATGTTTTCTCTTAAAACTCTAATCCCCCCATTTTTGCTTGGAGGCTTCTAGCATTAGCATAGAAACACCTCCACACTGTTTCTCTCTTTCGACTTGCCTGGCATGTGCCTTTGGGCATCTTTAAGTGGCTATCCATCATTTTGTCTCATTCCCTTTCATGTCTAATTCCTATGTGGGCAATCTGAAGCAATTTTCCCTTTGTCCATGTGCACTGAGTTTGCCCGAACCGGATACTTCTCAGCTCCTGTCGGCTTTCCCCCCAGGTTCAGTTTAAAAGCTGCTCTGCCACCTTTTTTATATTATGTGCCAGCAGTCTGGCTCCATCCTGGTTCAAGTGGAGCCCATCCCTTTTGTATAGGCCCGGCTTGTCCCAAAATGTTGTTCAGTTTCTTACAAATCTAAAGCCCTCTTCCCTGCACCACCATCTCATCCACGCATTGAGACTCACCAACATAAGAACGCCCCTGCTGGATCAGACCAAGGCCCATCAAGTCCAGAAGTCTGTTCACACAGTGGCCAACCAGGTGCCTCTAGGAAGCCACAAACAAGACAACTGCAGCAGCACCATCCTGCCTGTGTTCCACCACACCCAAAATAATAGTGATCACCGCACCCAACTGTGCCTGCCTAGCTGGTCCTGCACGTGGAACAGGTAGCATTTCTGAGAAAGCTACCTTGGAGGTCCTGGCTTTTAGTCTCCTGCCTAGCAACCTAAATTTGGATTCCAAGACCTCTGGACTACATTTCCCCACGTCGTTGGTGCCAACATGCACCACAACCACTGGCTCCTCCCCAGCACTACTACCAGACTACCTATATGACGGGTAATGCCGCAACCTTTGCACCAGCCAGGCAAGTCACCATGCGGTCCATGCACCTGCCAGAAACCCAGCTATCTACATTCCTAAGGATTGAATCCCCCACTACAAGAAGCCCCCCTCCCCTCTGAGGCATATCCTCGGTACGAGAGGATATCTGTTCATCCACCAAGGAAGAGGTCCCTTCTAAGGTACCACATCCCCTTACCTCAGTGAGATGGCCTCCTTCCCCAAGGGCTCCATCATCCGTGACTGGCAGGTTGCTGTCACCTTGGGACTGGGATGTGACTATTTCATCCCCGGAGTCCTTAGTCACCTCTCTCTCTGCCTGCCTCAGCTCATCCAGTTGAGCTACCTTGGCCTCAAGGAAGTGAACTCGCTTCCTGAGAGCCAGGAGCTCCCTGCACCGAGTACACACCCACAACTTCTGTCCAGCAGGCAGATAATCATACATGTGACACTCCATGCAGGACACTGGATAGCCCCCCCACCCCTGCTGGCTTTCTACCTTCATAACCGGTATTTTATTAATTAACTGAATGCAAACAGTTCCTTCCATGCTATCTGCTGCTAATTCACATAGATATTCAAGTTGCTCAGTACTCCAACTGGATGGAGAGAATTACTCTGCCAAGATAATAAGATTTTATACTCACCCTACAGATCCCCAGTCACGATCCACAGGCTAAGAGCCACAGGGCAAGAGCTTGCGCCTCTGGCAAGCAGGAGCCTTGGAATTTAAATGCTCACAGCCTCCACCTCTCACACACAAGCTCCAATCACAACAACCCCAGTTAACAAGGTAACAATCAAGCTTTCAGGCAGCAATCAACCTTAATCACTCACTAGCACAACAATCACAACCCTCTCCCAACAAACCTCAGTTAAATTCTCAGTTTAGGTAGGCTTCCCAGCGTTTTAAGAAAGGCAAAGTTTAAACTCACCCCTGCCTGTAGTCCCCAGCTCAGCTGAATCAAAATGTCAGCTGCAACGTGACCGCACTTTACACACACACATTGTGCTCATATAACACCTATCTGAAAGTAACTTTATTTAGGCTGCTAGTTCTCACAATTAAAGCCCTGCAAGAATCATCTGTTTTTGGCATGAGTTTGTGTACCACTATAGGCTAGCTCAGCAAATGTTGTTGTTGGTGTGCCCCCCCCCACCTCACTCCAACAGCAGCTTACATCTTCTGCAAGGTGATGTGTCTGTTTTGGTAGCCACTAGGATAGTTTCTGGGAGGTGATTTGGAAGATACACACCCCCTTGACTATCTTCAAGAAGGGTTTTAAAACTTTTTATATCACAAGTCATTGCCTTATTGATCTTTTTGGACTGTTGTTGGTCTGTCTGCTACGCTACTGCTAATAGTTAATGGCTGTTTTTTGTGGGAGGGGAGAATTGTGTTCTGTGATGGCATGGTTTTAAATAGTGGTGTTGTAGTCAACCCTGAGCTTATGAAATATACAAGGTGCTGTTAAAAACACAATATCAGCACAGCACTAATTGCACTACATTTAAAGGAGCAAAATGTAAATGTTGGTTCTAAACACTTGATTTTTGTGGGGGGAAATCCAGGATGCTTTATTACGGTCTCCAGTGTTGAGATCGTAGTTTTGTGAACATGATCCTTTAGCCCACATAAAAAGACACACATAATACCACATAGAGTTAAATATAGCAAAACTGTCTCTTTAAAGAAACTTGTGGAAGATTCACATTAAGGTTAAAATGTGGTCAGAGCTTGCTTCTTTAGAACATGTAGAATTCTTTAGGTATGAAAACGCACGTTCTGAAAATTATCACATTTACTACTGTTTAGTGATGTATTTATAATATCCCTCTTCTTATAAAAAGAAAAAAAACAATGGGGTTACTACATATGCGCTAGATATGGCTAATCTGAAATGGCTTAGGTAAGGGGCACATAGGTAGAGTTTCCAAAATTCAGGTGGTGACTGGAGATCTCCCACTATTACAATTGATCTCCAGGTGACAGAGATCAGTTCACCTTGAAAAAATGGCTGCTTTGGAAGGTGGACTGTATGGTATTATATCCCACTGAAGATCCTCCCTTCACCAAACCCTCCCTTCCTCAGGCTCCACCCCCAAAATCTCCAGGTATTTCCCAACCCGGAGCTGGCAACCCTACACATAGGTTAAGTGTGCTATTTGCAAAGGGATCCCTGTGGTCCACAAATGCCCAGATGGAATTAATTCTCCACCCTTCCCAATTGGTGAGGAATAGCTAATGTGAGCAAAACCATGTTTGCTAGTGAGCACTACACACCCTATTCCTGCTGTTGGTACTGATGGCAAAAACCTCCACTGGCATATATTTGCCTGAGGAATAAGAGATGAGATTCATGATCTGGAATAAGCCAGTGCCGGGGATTCAGCTGCTTCCAAATTCTGTCCAGCTCTATACTGACAGCAATCATCTATCTAATTCTAAACTGGACTATATCAATAGATCCCTAAAATGGAGCTAGGGACAGATTGGGATTCCTTTACAAACCTGAAGGAAGTCCCAAGTTTTCAGAACAATCTGAAATCGAAAATGTTGCAGCTTTCCCCAATTTTTTATGACTATCCATGTGCTCCAGATTTGCTCCAGTCTGATAGCCATTCAACATGACATACTCAAATGCATGAGCTGTTCTCAGCTGTTCTGTACCGAAAGTCATTGGATTACCAGCAAGGCCTCTAGCAGTAACAGGAATCAATGGGGAAACAGCTTCTCCTATGAGGAGTTGTTCTAGCAGAGCTTTGATTCCTTTGAAAAGTGTTTGAGAGACAGTTGTAGGGATGCCAGTCTTTCCCCTGGAGAAAATGGATGCTTTGGAGAATGGAATCTATGGCATTGTACCCCACTGAGGTTCCTGTCCTCCCCAGGCTCCTTCCCAAAATCTCCAGGGGTTTCCCAACCTAGATCTGGCAACCCTACCCCCATCACTCACTGGTGGCCAGGGTGGACCTGGCAACCCTAGACAGTCATGTAAACAGGGCCACCATTCCTAGTAGGGGGACATATTCAGTGGTGGGGAAAACAGCACATGTTATCCTGTTATTTGTCCTTCAGGTTTTCTTCACACACAAGTGCCCCGTCAATACAAAAAGTCAGGAAGGTGTAGTGGTCAAAATGTCTGAGTAATATCTGGGAGACTCAGGTTCTCCCCATTCTGCCACTGAGCTTCCAAGTGCTGTTACACCAACCTGAGTACTGCGCATGCCACAGATCCAGCTAGCTGTGAAATGCAGAGCTTGGGACACAGGGACAAGAAAAAAGCCAAGTGAATTGTAAATGCCATGACTAGATAAAAGTTGAGCAGAAATATATTGTAGCACCAGCTACAGAAGGAAAAGGATGCACCCAGATATTTTATGCTTCTCTGAGCTGTGTATGACATCTTTGGAGACAGGGACTTGTTTTTCAACTCAGTTTGACAAGGCAGAAGGGGGTTACATAGCAAAGAAACACCTCGAGTCAACTGTAAATCGTCTGCCTTGTTATCATTCAGAAATCTGCACAGTTGTAGCAGGGAAGAAAGTATGCGTGCATACAAGAGCTGTTCAAAGAGAAATTATATTGATAGTACATAAGCTGTAGTTAAGGAGCTTTCAGTTCTGCTGTCCAGAAGCCAAAGTCTCCGGGGTCGAAGGAAGGAAGCACAAGGGGATACTCTGCTTTAAAACTTGCAGCAAGTCCCATTAGCTGCTAATGACGGTGACTCCCGGAAATCAGTCTGTGCTGCCTCGAAAAGAACAGACCATGCAATCCTTCCTGGAAAACGGATATGTCAGATCAAACTGTTGCTTTGCCTACTTACTGCTTAGCTTTCTGTGTTCAGAGTCAATCTTCAAAACTGGTTTACAACCAATGAATGTTAGTCAATAAGAATCACTAGGATATTCTATGGCCCTTCTATAGTAAGCATTAAGACAATTAAAAACAGCTGAAAATGTTTGACATGGATTCCTTTGTTACAGATGCCCAGCATCTTGAAAATTTAAACACACAAAAAAAGGATTATCTTGCAGAACCCAGCTATGAGGGTAGTCTAGCAGATACTTCAGAGTAAAAGGTAAAGGGTATTTAAGAATCTTTATATTATTTTCATTTACTACCCCAAAGTTTGCAAAAAAACCACATCCTATTATGCATAATATGTTATCTAATATGTTATACATAATATGGTATCTGAAGAAGTGAGCCTTGGCTCACAAAAACTCATACCTTGCCAGAATTTTGTTAGTCTTCAAGGTGTTAGTGGACTCTTGCTCTTTTCTACTAATATGTTATCTGTAAAATAGAATACAATAGACAGATTAGATTGCAATATAAGCACAGCAATCAATATTCCACCAAATCAAGTTACTCAGGTTCTGCTCGCAATTCATATAACACTCAAGTCTAAAACATCTCTCATAGAACATCCATTGACAGTTACAGAGTATATGAAGAAATAACAATCAGGATACCTCTGTGAATATACAGAGTGATTTTTCCTGACCAGCAGGAAATAATTACAGTGAGTCCCATATATAATGGGTATTAGAGAGAAGGCCTGCCATAGCAAACAGCAAGGCTTCGTTGCGGAGTTGAGTCCTGGACCTCTTGCCATACACAATCTCTGCACTGACTGCAGTAGGGCTTAGAGATGCTAGCATTAATGCTTAGGACTACTGTGGTGTCATAACATGGGGACATGAAGAAAGGAAGCCATCACTGTAAAAACAGAGATATGAACAAATTTTCCTCCTCTGGTTCTTTAGTATTGAATAATACTGGTTTCAGCTGGTGTCCACATATAGAGTATTATACGAAGGAAAAAACCCTAGCTAACCTCACAAAGAGCTATAGTAATTGCAATGTTTAAGCAATTCTAAGTGTTCATATATATTTGCTGGTCAGCAGTAGGCCAAATTTAGGCTTCTTTTCATAACTAGATTACATATTCCAAAGATTTTCATTTCAATTCAATTCCATTCGTAATTGCTTATTCCTAGGGGCATTCTTTCAACTCAGAGAATCTGGCTGCATCATATATTACTACCTCCTTTGACTTCCTTTTGGCAGCTTTGTTTCACTAGGCAGGTCAGAATATAGCTGTTTGCAGACATATGTCCCCATTTATTTAATTTCATTATATGTCATATGTCAAAAATTCAGCTCTGACTAACTGCTGGAATAAATTTTGTCAGTCTTTAAGGGTTCATTGGATTCCTGTTTTAATTAATTTTCTGTACCACAAATGTTTCATGCACTTATTCTTGGCAAACTAAAAATTAGGATGGGGTGTCCCATTTTACAGATGGTCAGCTGAGGCTGAAAGAGGCAATGGTATGCTCAAAGCCAGGCCATGCAATGAATTAGTAACAAAGGTGGGAATTAATTGCACCACCTTTCTGTGACATCCATCTCTCCACCAAAAACACAGGATGCACTGGCTTTTTTCCCCAAAAGTGTTGTCATGAAAATAGTTCCCAGGGAGACAAAACTGCAAACAATTAAGTTCTTCTTTGGCCATTCCTACTGAGAGATCAAGTTAGAAATTGACAGACCCTCCAAAGTTGAGCCATCCAGATAAAAAGACACAAAATACTTGATGCCCAGTTGTACCCTGCAGGGATCTCTGAACAGTGGGTGACTGACAACCCTTGCCATATGTGCTGCTATTTCAGAACACAAAAAAAAGGCCACTTAAGGATGGAATTCTGGTCATTCCTAAGCCTTTCAAGGCTCTTACAGGTTGAACATTGAACCTTAGCATTATTTGAATGTATTTTTTGTTTGCTTTAATAAGCATTTAATGGAGCTCTTGGGAAAGCTAATGGAGTTGCCTTGGGGACTTGAACAACATCCCAGTGTGCTCTGCATAAATTTGCTTTAGCTGCAGGTGAACAAAAAGTTCCGCTAAGCAAGAAAGGGAAGGTAACAGCTGCTGAATACCTTTTGATAGCCTGGGGACAATTGGCTACCAACTGACTGGCAAATTCTTTTCCTATTCCTATCTAGAAGGGGAAACAAAGACTCTTTTTACTTCATAAAATATATATCTCTGATTTATCAAAGAAGGGAAAATGTTAGTAACACAATAATTTGGGAAACAACATCATGTTATAAAGGCCCAGACATGATGAATATGGTTTTGTGACCACTATTCTTCTCGGGGGGGTTCTCCCCCCTCCTTGAAGAAGACGACCTTATATTTTACTGTCTTATTAAAGAAATGCATTTTGGAAGTCTGCCACTGTTAACAGTATCCGAAGGATTTAGGGTTGCTGAAATGCACTTGAAGATTTAATTCTGCTGACTTCAGCTCTGATCTGAAGTAAAAACTGTAACCTTAGATTAAATGTTTAGCACTAGATATTGCAATTGCTGTTCCTCATCATAAATCCTTGTGTCTATTGCTGTTCGAGACAGCTCTCTGAGGACTGTAGCCTCTGTAGGTAACACAATGTTCCTGTCAAATGAAGCTCTTTTTTCTTTTTCTTTTTGCTGTCAAGTCACAGCTGACTTATAGCAACCCCATAGGGTTTTCAAGGCAAGAGATGGTCAGAGGTGGCTGGCCAATGCCTGCCTCTGAGTAGCAACCCCGGACTTCCTTGGTAGTCTCCCATCCAAATACTGACCAAGGCTAACCCTTCTTAGCTTCTGAGTTTTGACAAGATCAGGCTAGCCTGGACTATCCAGGTTAGGGATGAAGCTCTTTACAATTCTGAATTCTTACTTTGAAACTGTTTTAAGTATGTGATTATCTTAATACTTAGCACAGTACTGTGGCACAAGACCTTTACAATATTTGCCATAGGTGTTCATTTGGCTCAGCCCAATGGCCATGGCCATAGAATGTTCCCCAAGGTCAACAACCATGTATATCTATTTAGTCCCCCAGGAGTCAGACCATACATACAGCTGAGTAGTACTCAATGGGCTGGGACTGTGGCACAGCCAGGAGCAAGGACATGTGCCAAGAGCAAGTCCCTTCTTTCTTTATTGGTTGGGGCAGGAGAACTTCCCAGGACCAGTTGTGATCTGAGGCCTCCTAGACTAACTGAGCCTTCTACAGTGAGGAACCTTAAGTATTCAAGAGAAGGGGTGCTGGAAGTGGCTCAGTGGTGGAGCATCTGTTTGGCATGCAGAAGGTCCCAGGTTCAATTCGCAGCATCTTTAGTTAAATGGACTAGGCAAGTAGGTGGTGTGAAAGACCTCAGCCTGGGACCCTGGAGAGCCACTGCTGGTCTGAGTAGACAATACTGACCTTGATAGACCAAGGGTCTGGTTCAGTATAAGGCAGCTTCATGTGTTAATGTGAAGTTCAATTGTCAGTAGCATTCTCTAGGATTAGAAAGGAAGAAAAGTAGGCTAGAGATAGAGATCCAGTAATATTATGATGTTCCTCATTTTATTAGCATTAATTCCAATGAAACATACCCCAGAGAATAAGCTATTGTTATTCTGTCAAAAGCATTGTGAAGGTTCAAATGCTAAAAAACCGACTGAGTAAGCACAATGAGGTTTTTTGGCTTAAACGTCTTAGAACATGTGGCTAGGAGCTTGTACAAGATCAATGTAATAAACCAGTATTGACGATAAAATACATTTTATATATCCATCAGAATACCCGTTTAACATGTTAGGATCATCTTTCATACTAAGTTATCAGGGTTTTTTTTAGGTCTCTACAGACTCCTTTTAGGACTTCTGCATCCATTGACATTTTAATCTTTTTAAAGTGGTCATCTGATTTACACTTGTTGGGCTCTTTCTTCATTGAGAGCACCACTCTGATTATTGCACTCACATAAAGTCATGGTTAAAATGTCCCCATAGTATCTTGCCCGAAGCCATTGCGTTGTCTCCAATGACCTTGAATATATACTGTGTATTATAAATCACAGCGTTTCTCCTGCAGGTTTGGCTACTGGAAAAGATATAGCCAAACCAGTTTGTAATTTGTGCAAGGGAGTGGACAGGATGGAAAGGACTGAGGCTTACAGCACCCATGTTTTTGTAAGAAAAAAAACTGTTATCACAGGACTGTGCAATGTAAAGGCTTTTAAAACAACAACAACGGAAGCACAGAATAAAGCAGCAGTGGGGCTGTGGTAGTGTTGGGCAAACTGTAATCTCCATAATCTAAATCTACAAAAGTGGAAAATACTATACCCTCTCACTGATAGGCAGAATTACTTCTAGGGTGTAAAAACAATGGCAGCTAATTTTCTGTACTCCTGTGTGACCAAGGCACTCATGCAGACTGGTGGGGGGGGGGGCAGAGGGAAATGCAATACCCCTTCTGTTCATCCGGTTGCGAGGTGGCATCTGCCAAGTTGTCTTCTCTTAACGATGTATATGCACTGCAATCAATGACCATTAATACAAGTGTGAGAGAGAAACATAATACCTCTATGCACGACCCCTCCATGCACATTTGAACTGAGGTCTTAGTCCAACACCACTACACCACACTGGTAGGGTTGCCAGACTCCAGGTGGTAGCTGGAGATCTCTGGGGATTACAACTGATCTCCAGCTAATAGAGATCAGATCACCTGGAGAAAATGGCCGCTTTGGCAATTGGACTCTATGGCATTGAAGTAGGGTTGCCAGGTCCCTGTTCGCCATATGCAGGAAGATTTTGAGGGCGGAGCCTGAGGAGGGTGGGGTTTGGGGAGGGGAGGGACTTCAATGCCATAGAGTCCAATGGCTAAAGCAGCCATTTTCTCCTAGTTGTAATAGCAGGAGATCTTCTGCTGCAATACTTTGCATCCCTCGAGGAACTTGTTACAGCCATTGTAAGAAGCTGTGTATTTAATCCGCTTTTAAATCTCTTGAGACTATTGTACTACTGATTTTTATAAAAATTGAGTGCGGCAACACCATGTATCCACATGAGGAACTTGACAATTTTTATTGAAGTGAATGCATACACTTATGGTGAAATATGTGGGACTGAAGAAGACTCTGAAACGATCGTATCCCAGCATTCCACCTTGTTCTTCAGTAAGATGAACATCCATCGGACATCTACCTGTATTTAGGATACAAAATATGAACATATATTGTTGTATATGCTGCTAGCATAGCACTTCACTGAAGTGATCATTCACCCTTGTATATAGCTCTTTGCTGTTGTTGTTTGTTTGGTCTTTCCAATACAAACTGTTTTTGCTTTTATTTGTAGCATACTCTTGTACTAATTTCCTAACCTATGGTAACAGTACAGAGGAGTTTGTTTTTTTGATTTCCTGGAGGTTGGCAACCCTACATTGAAGTCCCTCCCCAAACCCCGCCCTCCTTAGGCTACGCCCCCAAAACCTCCCACCAGTGGTGAAGAGGGACCTGGCAACCCTAGCAATAGAGATGACTGCCCTGGAAGGTGGACTCTATGGCATTATACCCCATTGAAGTCCTTCCCTTCCCCAAACCCCTCCCTCCTCAGGCTCCACCACCAAAATCTCCAGGTATTTCCCAATCCAGAGCTGGCAACCCTACAGTGTAATGGAGGTAGCAGAGCTGGGCCTCCTATCTCACTAGTAGGGTTGCCAACCTCCAGGTAGTAGCTGGAGATCTCCTGCTCTTACAACTGATATCCAGTCGATAGAAATCAGTCCACCTGGAGAAAACAGCCGCTTTGGCAATTGGACTCGATGGCATTGAAGTCCCTCCCCTCCCCAAGCCCCCCCTCCTCAGGCTCTGCCCCAAAAATCTCCTGTTGGTGGTGAAGACAGTCCTGGCAACCCTACTCACTAGCAACCTCCACAAATCTCACTTGAGAGGCCTGCGCAACTGAGCCTTGTCTTCCACAGAGGCTTAGAAGCCAATTAGAAGAGATCTCTTCACATGTGTAAGTATAATTAACATCTGAATGAAAATCAAAACAAAGTAGCCCTGGCTGAAATAAATATCCTGTGTAATTTGCTCCTCAGAAACAAATACATATGAATACCATTTAAGCTGTATCAGTTTACTAAGGCCTATCAAATAGCTTCAGGCTCTACCTGCATTGGTAATTAATGGACATTCAGGCCTGAACATTACTGTTGTTATATTGTAAATGTGGGAGTCTCCCAGAAGATGCAGATGTTATAGTTGCTTGGGCAAGTCTCTTCCCCCCCACCCCCACCCCCAGGCTCCACTTAAACTGCCATCAGGGCTGTGGACAAGATTCAACAGATCTGGTGCACAGATGTGTAAATTACATCTCATTGGGCCAGTCCGGCTCCTGGACCTCCCTGTGGAATTGATCCTCTGGGAACGCAGATGGTGGCGTTGCTGCTGTGGCTTTCCTCCTTGAGTTTCTGCCAGGTGGAGCAGATTTCATTTCCAGCTGGGAATGTGACCCCCCCCCTTGCTAGCTTCTGCCTTTACTAAAAGATATTCGGTGTCTGTTCCTTCCCCTCTAGTTGGCCTTTGCCACTAAAGTGTTGATGGGGTGAAAAATGATTGCTGAATGCCAACCTTTAACTTCATAGATTGTGCCAGGAACAACTTACGCCTTTGACTTAAATCAGAAGAGTGGGAAGAGCGACAGGGCTCCTCTACTTCTGCCCAGTTGTACAACAGCCTTGAGAGATATTTTTGCTCCTAGAAGATAAAAGGGGAGGCAGCAAGGTAACAGCACCACTTCAGATCTTCTTCTACAAACAAGCCAGGAATTTTAGAGGTGTGAGTGTAAAACGGCTGTTTATGGATACATTCCACAGATATTTCCCAAATGGTTTCGCCTGCACTCTCTGTGGGCCACAATTAGGGTTGCCAGCTCTGGGTTGGGAAATACCTGGAGATTTTGGGGGTGGAGCCTGATGAGGGCGGGGTTTGGGGAGGGGAGGGATTTCAATGCCAATTGTCAAAGCGGCCATTTTCTCCAGGTGAACTGATCTCTATCGGCTGGAGATCCGTTGTAATAGTGGGAGATCTCCAGCTATTACCTTAGCCACAGTCCCAATCTGAATCAGCTCCCGCACAGCTCATGGTGCACATCTAGGGTTGCCAACCTCCATGTACTAGCTGGAGATCTGCTATTACAATTGGTCTCCAGCTGATAGAGATCAGTCCACCTGGAGAAAATGGCCGCTTTGGCAATTGGACTCTACGGCACTGAAGTCCTTCCCCTCCCCAAACCCCACCCTCTTCAGGCTCCGCCCCAAAAACCTCCTGCCGGTGGCAAAGAGGGACCTGGCAACCCTATGCACATCTGATCACCAGGACCCAGGAGGATGTGAGGAAAACATAATGTATAGTTTGAATCACAGCAGATGTGTAGCCCTTGTACCTTGTCATCCATAAAAGGCTTTTGTAAGACTTGAACTGAGAAGTTTGGAATTTCAAGCCATATTTTACCAAACTCTTATTTACTTTCTGAATTGATGCTTGCAAGTTGTAGTTTTTCTCCTAATCTGTGCCTCCAAGCAATTTATTGGTTGTTTTGCTCTTAAAAGAACAGACAGCCTGGCTTTATTGCCATTGCTTTTCTCTAATTGTCACTGAGGAAACAAACTGTATCCACTAACTATGAAGCATCAATAAAGTCAGGATTACAAATTCATGCCCTATATACATATATATGCATTGTTCCCAAACCTTGGCATTACCGGGAAATTAAAGTTTGCAGCTGGCCTCTTTGTTAATCATGTGAACATGAAATCCTTAAAGGTCTTTGCAATGGTCCCCATGGGGGTTGCACTCAATACTTCTCTCTGGTGGGGCTTTGCTTTTCAGCAACAGTGGTTTAGGGTGGGGTTTTTTTTTCCAAAAAAGAGCTTATCCCTATTTCTATTCAGAGCCCTGCAGTTTTCAGTCAGTAGCCGTCTGCCATGTGGCACTTTTAATAGGAGCTTCCCCAGCTCCACGGTAAATACAGTCTTTTGCCAGACACTATAACCTGCTCAAAGCCCTGAAAACAGGTTGCCAGAAAGCCTCTGTCATTACTTAACATCACAATTGCTCAGGTTAAGTGCCGGTCTGCCTAATAAGTCTTTGTGTATTTTGCTCGATGGATCCAACCTTGTATGGGACTGAGATACAAAGTACAGAGCTACCCAGACGTGTTTCGACTTACATTATTTTCTATGCTGCATTGTATATAAAAAATACCTTGTTTTCCAAGAACTTTAGGTACATTTTGACTATAACGAAGTTCACTTTTCCTTCGTGGTACCTTAACATCATGCAACACTTACTCTGGGTCACACACAAGCAGCCCTAATTTCAGTTTTCTCAAGTAATTTCCTCCTCTGGCCAAGCAGCCCTGACATGGGCTGACCTGTGCATAACTACTGCTTCCTTTCTAAGGCTCAGTTTGAAACATTTGCTGAATAATTCTTTATTTGAAGGGGAGAAAGCCCATAGTAGACTCTTCATTTTTAATTTCCTGTAGCATTGTCAACTAACTTTCTCCCTGACTAATTCCCATTGCTTTTATGGGACTGGAAAACTCTGCCTTTTCTTCCCCACCAATAAATGAGTTTTTGAATTTAGTGTTCATTATCTCTTAAATCAATTGATCACTACAAATTTTATTTTTATTTTACCTGCCATGTATAGTGATGTTACATCTTTCCTTCTTTGAAAGAAATATTGTATGTTTTTGTATATATTCTGTATATCCTTAGAGTATCTCATGCTCGAAAGGCATTTGGGCATAGGCTCATCCAATTCAAAACCAAACGTATTTGCAAGGGCAGTTCCATCTTCCCCCATCCTAGCATTAAAGTCACCCACTATGAGCGTTTCTACAGAGGGAAATTTCAGTTCTAGATCCTCAATGAATGATGTTAAGCGATTCCATTAGTAGGACAATTTTTGATGGTCTAAACAAGGAGGGATGTAATATTGTGTATATATTAAAATGCATTATATGATTATTTGGGGCAGTTTGTGATGCGATCCTCCTGTTTGCCCTTACCTCTTTTTGTTGTTTTTTTCACCCTCAATGCTTACATATAGAGTGTCTTGTGTGACACTTTAAAGATAGCGAGCGTGTTGGTTAACTGCCTGATTTGCATGTTCCTTCTGTCCTCTCTTGCAGTTCTTTCCCCATCAGTACTGTTGCCAGCTCTGGGTTGGGAAATACCTGGAGGTTTTGGGGGTGGGCCCTGGTTGCCAACCTCCAGGTACTATAGCTAAGATAAGAAAAAAACCTGTGCTGTAAACTAGTAAAGACTGTAGCAAATATGCAGCACGTGGGCTCTGGTAATATAAAGAGGAAAGGAGCAAAAAGGCTTCAATAGTGAAAGAATTTTATAAGTAGGAATAAATGGCAAAATGTCAGCACAAAAAATTGACAATCAATTGACATACAAAATGCAACAAATGTCAATTACATAAATGACACACCAAATCAACAGATTTATACAATTAAGCATCAGCTTATATGTCTTATGCAAGCCAGCTGATTTAAACATTGAGAATTATCAATAATTTTTATTTCTGATATTGTTTATGTACCCTCACCAGGGACACTTTTCCAAGATGAATGAATCTTTGGTGTGTGATTTATGTAATTGACTTTTGTTGCATTTTGTATGTCAATTGATTGTCAATTTTTTGTGCTGACATCTTGCCGTTTATTCCTACTTATAAAATTCTTTCACTATTGAAGCCTTTTTGCTCCTTTCCTCTTTATATTACTAGAGCCCACGTGCTGCGTATTTGCTACAACCTCCAGGTACTAGCTGGAGATCTCCTGCTATTACAACTGATCTCCAGCCAATAGAGATCCTTTCACCTGGAGAAAATAGCCGCTTTGGCAATTAGACTCTATGGCATTGAAGTCCCTCCCCTCCCCAAACCCTGCCCTCCTCAGACTCCGCCCCAAAAAAACTCCAGGTATTTCCCAACCCAGAGCTGGCAACCCTAAAAAGGAGGGACCTCAGCAGCATATAATGCCATAGAATCTACCCTCGAAAGCAGCCATTTTCTCCAGGGGAACTGATCTTGGTCATCTGGAGATCAATTGTAATAGCAGGAGAGGTTAGCAACCCTAAAGGTTAGCAACCCTACCTATCAGGTATATCATTCCTTGTGATTAGTCATCTGAATGCAGGTGCCTTAATAAACTAAGGTTTGTTTGATTCCCACAGTTTGATCCCAATTCAGAATCCCAGCTATTGAAAAACAAATATTTTATTAAGGTACTGCATTTGGACATTATGGCTTAGTGAAGATGGCTACACACTTCTGCCTTCACAAGAATACCTATGTGAAACTACCTTATAACGATTCTTTTTATAAAAAGAGTCTTCCTGAACAATGCCATAACATTGACCTCAGCACTTCGGTCCTTTGGGCCGCTGTGATAATCTACCCCCCAACTCTCCTATACCATTTCACTTTCTTTTACTCAAGTTTCTTCTTCATGCTGTCTTCTTAACTGGTGGGCTGTGCATCAACCAAACAAGATACCCTTCTTCTTTCAGCCTCCTTCCAAGTCCCTAACAAGCTGATCCCCTTTATCACTTCTATTTCTAGAGTCTGTCTCTCAAAGCCACCTATGGTTGGTTTCCCTCTGTTGCATTCCAAGATAAGACTATCTAATTTTGACTTCTAATTTTGAAGGTTTGTCCTTGGCATCCAGACAACGCTTCTATTCTCAGGATGCTTTCTGCTGAACATCCCGTCTATACAAACTGTACTCAGGGAGCCTCTCACTTCTCTAGCCTGTTTTATCCCCTCCCAGAGCTTGCCCTCCCCTCTCTGTTCTAAGCAATTACTCTTATTAATTATTCCGGCTAACAGTAATTATCAGCAGCATGCACCCCCAGTCACATTAATAACGGAGATCTCTAGGACACTGAGGAATTGTATGGAAAGATTGACTTTACCATTTGGATTTCCTAGTCAGCCAAAGCAAGTGATTCGGTTTTGTTCCTCCTCCCTCTTTAGGAATACATTCACACAAGCATAGATAGAGCACACTCTTAAATCAGTTACAGCATGATAAGACAAGCCATATAATATGTAAAGCTATTGCCTCGCAGAGGCACTTAAAGCACCCAAGTGATGTACAAATAAGCAGTCACTGTGAGGATGGTTCCAAATGACTTTTCCCATCTCAAGGGGATCTCTGTTGATCATCTCATTGCTGATATTCATAAGCATCAAGGGGCTGTGATAGTTCAACATAAATTCAGGCCATGGAACCTATGAATCCAGTTTTATTTTCTAAGTGGCCAAAATATATCTTTGATCTTTTTACTAGTACACAGGAAGAGCCCTACTGGATCAGACCAGTGGTCCATCTAGTCCAGCAACCTGTTTCACTCAGCAGCCAACACAGTTGACCTGGAAAGGGCAAACATAAAGGGCAGAGAGACTGAGGCCTTCCCCTGATGCTGCCTTCTTGCCCTGGTATTCAGAGATTTGCTATGGCTAGTAGCCAGATAGACCTTTCCTCCATGAATCTAATTCTCTCTTTGACCTTTTACGCAGAGAAGTTTCCCTGCGGTCACCCCTGCCAACTGCTTCGGGGCTTCCTTTCGATTATGCATGCCTTTTCCAATAGTCAGAGGTCGCCTTGCTCTCCTCAGGTGTTTTGCCACGTTTTCCAGATTCTGGCTAAAACAGCATCTGGAAAACATGAGCAAAACACACGGGGAGAGCGAGGCGACCTCTGACAGGAAACATCCCTGCATAAAAGGCCTTAGAGTCATCTATTCTCTACATCCACTAGTGGCAAATTCCACAATTTAATTACTTGTTGAGTAGAGAAGTATTTCCTTTTGTGTGTCCTGAATCTCTTGCCCATCAGCTTCAGTGGGTGCCTCTGAGCTCTAGTATTCTAATGTTATTTCTCCACCCTGTTCATAATTTTATACAAAAGTATGTTGGTACATATTGAATTTTGGGCGTGCATCTATCTGCATGGTGTGATCCCAAAAAGAGTTTGTGAAGGTGTTCAAAGGGTCTTGAACTGTGTGTATAAATATTACTCATGGAGTAGAAAAAATAATCATGTGAATCCACCCATGCCGGTTCTTAAAGACTAGTACAAAAAATGTAGCTACAATGGCTAAACCTTATAACAATTCTTTAGAGTAAATAATAAATTTGTAAGCTTCTTATACACTTTCCATTCTTATGTATTTCTTTCATACAATTTATCACCATGTCAGTTTCATCTTACATATTAAAGAGTCCAATATACGTAATGAAAGTCTTTCATATAATTCCAATATTTGTTATAATAGTCCAACAACTCTTCAACAAGGATTGTAAAGGCACTTGCAATTGGCAGGTACAGGTGACCAGTTATTTTAGCCTGTTTTCGTTGTTCTTCATCAGCTGCCCATTGTGTAGTTTATCCGCTTGAAGTTATCTTTTACCCGACCTTGGTTCGACAAAGACTGGCATCTGTTGTGCAGACATTTAAAGTCCTTTAGATGGGAACCACGAAGTTTCCACTAGCTCAGTGTGACATTTATATTTGTATGTTTTGTGACATTTTTGGTTGGTCCTAATAAAATGTACATCTTTCATTTAAAAAATTGGAACTTATGTTCAGAATGGATTTTTCAAAATAACTATCAACTTCATGCTTAAGCAATCTGGAAGTGATTCTTCTTTATCTTTATGACTCTGGATGTCGCAGGGTCCTTGGAGGGGGAAAGGGGTGGACTCTCCATTTATGAAGCCACTCGGAAATATGACCATCCTCTCTAACAAGGGAGCTTGCTACATCCCTGGTTCATGCTGTTAAGATGCAGTTATACACACAAATAACATGTTGGTCTTAATGGATTTGTGTGGCGAACTTGAGGTAAAATTGCAGCATTTTTTATTTGCATTATTATAGTGCGTTGCAAAACTTTGCTCTTCATGGAACAGCATTTGTATTTTTTAAACAAATATATATGCAAGGAAAATTAAAGCAATGAAAAACAGAAGCAAAACCTCTCTTTAGTAGATGGAAATGGCCTGCAGTTTCCAACTGAACTGCAAAGTTGTTTTAATAACATTCTAGTGAGAATGGAGCATTCTGGCTAAATTCCTCCAAAACCCAATAAAGCAGATGACTGGAAGCTGTAATGGAACTGATGTTATCAAATGTTTTTCCTTTTTGAATGCCACCATGTTTTAGGTTACTGGGGGAAAACAAGCGATGTATGATCCATATAGCTTTTGACAAGGGTATTGGAATCCATCTGGTTTATGGAATTGTCTTCCCCCCCCCCTTCACCCCCATTTTTAGCCTGAAATGATGAAATTGTAATGCTACAGTTTAACTCCTGGCTCTCTGCAGTAGCAAACTGTCAGCAAGTATTCAATGGACTGCAGCCCAGGGTGTGAGTCTGTGAAAGAAAAATGCATTACTGACAAAGTGCATGCAAGGGAAGGCAGAGCAGCTGAAAAAGGGGGCTTTGGTTTTGTCAAAGGAGCACCACTGTTAGTTGTTTCCAAGTCAACAGCTTGATGCCACTGCTAAACGGTACAAGACACACTACACTGTGTGAATCTGTGATGTGAGCATGCATTATGGTTATTCAAAATAGTTTTGCAAGGCTTCTGCAAACTGACCTTGGTTCAGCTTCGGCATGCTCTGTACAAGCTGGTTTCATAATTTAAAAATCATGGCATAACAGCTGATTAAGAACAACAATAACAACAACGTCTTCTACAGGTTTGGGTGTGCGTGTGTTTTAATTTAAATAAGCTTCTCCAACATTGGGGGAATTTGTTCTCTCAGTGTGCTTCATTAGTGTAGCTTACCACCACAAAGACTGACTGTATTGAGAAAGATTGCACCATTATCAAATAATTAGGAATGCCTTAGCAGGTGCACACACTTACCTTTGTAATTAAATCCTTGTTAAAACACTGAGTTCCAGAGACTTTAAATGGTTCCCTTGTCCCAGAGGGTGTAGCCCAGAAAGTTATTTTATGGCTGAGATCATTTGGGAGCAACAATATGAAGCAGAGAATCTTTTCTTTTCTTGGGATATTTATAAAGCACACATGAAATTTTTTTTAAAAAAAATTGCAGTGGCCAGTGCTAAATAAATGGCTATTGGGCAAAAGACCTGAATCAAATGGCATGCAACTCCAGTCTTCCTGTTTAAAAATGCAAGTTTAGAGGAACAATGGATATGTAGCAATCAAAGTGTTGACTGGCACTGATCACTGAAGTATGTCAGCTCCTTTAATGACACTTTGACGTTTATCTGTATCTATATCCCTCTCTAGATCTTAACCATTTGTATTAGCATTTTGACTTAATTACTTCAAGGATGTATTTTTAATACAACCCTTTTAATTGCAAGCTTTACGGGCTGCAAAATGACATATACAATGTGTAAAACCTTCAGATTTCAATGAGTTCTAAGGATTGCTGCCACTTTGATTAACCTATTGTTATTCCATATACATTGGGGGCGGACTGTCTGTGTGTGCAAGCCACTTCAGCATGGTACCAGCCACTTCAGCGTGAGCCAACTTGGTGTAGTGGTTAAGAGTGGTGGACTCTAATCTGGAGAACCGGGTTTGATTCCCCAATCCTCCACATGAGTGGTGGGTGCTAATCTGGTGAACCAGGTTGGTTTCCTCACTCCTACATATGAAGCCAGCTGAGTGATCATGGGCTAGTCACAGCTCTCTTAGAGCTCTCTCAGCCCCACCTACCTCGCAGGGTGTCTGTTGTGGGGAGAGGAAGGGAAGGTGATTGTAAACTGGTTTGAGTCTCCTTAAAAAGATAGCGAAAATTGGGGTATAAAAATCAACTTTTCTTCTAACTTCTTTCATGATAAAAAGTACTTCTAAATAGAAAATAACATTTATTCTATTTATTTATTCAGATTATGCCCCAATTCTTCCCAATGAGAACCCAAAGTGTCTTACAACTTCATTCCCCACTCCTCTATTTTATCCTCACAACAACAATCCTGTGTGGTAGGTTTGGCTGAGAGAGAGAGTAACTGGCTCAAGGACATCCAGCAAGTTTCCATAGTAGAGTGGGTATCTGAACCTCACAGTGCATTCCCGAGAGGAAAGCGTGTGCTGGGCTTAGGAGGCAACGCAGTGGCACTGCCTCCTAAGGAGGTTTCGGCACTGCCAAAACCTCTACCTAGCGCCAAAAATCTGTGCATGGGAGATACGCCATCTAAAAGGTGGTGTATCTCCGCCAAAAAAAGGGGGCGTTCCCAAAATGGCGGCCCCGCCCCCTGGCCGGCACCGTAACTCCCCAGGAATGCCTCCCAGGAGGCCATTACGCCTTTGCCGGAGTTTGGATGCCGGCGGCAGGGTCCGGCGGCATCTGGGCCCAGCACTGCCACAGCAGTAGCCAGAGACCGGTGTCCAGCCCTGCATGCCGGCGCTGGGGCCACAAACGCCGGTGTGTGCCTCTCCGACGCTGGCGCTGTGGGCCCTTGCACCAGTGTGGGCCGTTGCTGGCCTCCAAAGGCCTTTGGGCGCGACCACTGGTGGAACTCAGGAATGGGCTGTCAGTCTCTTCGATCATTGTCCAACTCTCTAACCACCACACCATGGTCAATCCACCTGCAGACTGGCATGTATAGAGCGTATTCATGGCGTATGCAAACAATGGCTCATGGGATTGTCACATGAGATGATAAATACAGGGTTGCGTACTGTTTTCTACATAAAAGTACCTTCAGTGAAGGAGAGAAAAAAACTTCACGTATGAAATGACCTTTAGATATGTATAAAGCACACATGAAATCAAAATTGCAGTCGCTTATCTAAATAAATGGCTACCATGCCAAAGACCTGAATGCAATCAGATGGCCAGTTGATCAAGGCAACACAATGGGTCCAGAAAGGATCTGACCACAGTTCTCCCAGACTGGACCTATCCTCTGTCCATTGGTGTTTCATACTGTGTTGAATCCTGTACACAGTTATGATTGCATAAGCCCTACTGAAGCTTATTATTCTTACATGCAAATGCTGGTGTACAAGATTACGATCACTGTATTCAGTACCAGATGTTTCTGTACCAGATGTGTAGGAGCAATTATGCAACTGCAAAACATGCAGCACTTTTGCCATAAACATAATGACCTCAAAAAGAAGTGCCGGTTGATTTGTGTTTCTTGGGGAGAAAGGGTGCTTGCAAACCTGAAGTATGAGTTGGTGCTTTAATATTGGCTGGAATATAAAATACGTACATTTTTTAAAATCCTAGACGATAAGCCTGGAGGTAAGGAAGTCAAATTGAGGAAGATAAGGAACAATCTTTTTGACAGTGGAAGTGGGGCATCCACTTCTCTGTCAGTGAAGGAATATGGCCATACATGCCAAGACAGTACAAGCCCTTCCTTCATTCCAGCATCACAAGACTGTGACCAGTGGGAAGCTGCAGTGAAGTCAGGCCCTCAAACCAGAGAAACATGTTTAAAGAAGACAGCATTTGCCCTAAAGAGAGACAGCGTAGTGTAGTGGTTTGGAGCGGAGGACTCTAATCTGGAGAACCGGGTTTGATTCCCCACTCCTCCACATGAGCGGCAGACTATAATCTGGTGGACTGGGTTGGTTTCCCCACTCCTACACATGAGGCCATCTGGGTGACCTTGGGCTAGTCACAGTTCTCTTAGAGCTCTCTCAGCCTCACCTACCTCACAGGGTGTCTTGTTATGGGGAGGGGAAGGGAAGGAGATTGTAAACCGGTTTTATTCTTCCTTAAGTGGTAGAGAAAGTCGGCATATAAAAACCAGCTCTTCATCTTCGTCTTCTAAATAACAAGTCATCCTGCCTTTCTTTTTCTTTCTCATCATTAACTACAATGTCATGCATCAGAAATCTGATCTGAACTAAACCTGGGGAAAGGTCTGCCATTGTTTTATTGTCATAGTTAAATTCCCAGCCTTCCCTTTTCTCACAACAGATCAACAGCCTGTCGAATTCTCCAAATGTTGTGGGCTACTTGCAATTTTTAGACTTCTGAAGGAGTAGCCAGTTTCTGGGCTGAGATATTATTATTTTTTAGACAAATTGAGTTAGTCTTAGAAAATCAATTTAGACAAATCTGCAGCCGTGTGGGTAGGAGGATGCACCAATTCTCTACCTAATTTGAATAAATGGGACATGAGATGACTCCTGAGAGCAGCACTGACAGCCAAAAGAATTATGCTGATGGACTGGCAAAGGAAACCCATGCCATGACTTGATTTATGGCCTATTGCCCTTCTGGATATAACTAAGTGGAATAGAACTCCCTTTATTTGTACTAATAAAATGGACATCAGTTCTCTCATGCTAGAATGATTTCAGAGGTAGTGGTGTGAAGAGCTGGCATCCACAGTGGCCTTTTCCACACTTCCTCATCGTATGTGCCCGGGTGGTAGTCTGTTGATGTTGATATTAAACTAGGAAGCATTGACACATTGCTTGATGTGATCTGCCTCAAAATTAGTCGGCATTCTCTTCGTCTGGAATCCTACACTGCAAATGTATACTTTTTGTTTTCTATAACGATGATATTATCTGGATTACGTGGCATTCTGCATCAAATATCTACCAGCATTTTTCACCCTTTAAATTTTTGGGGGGACATTGAGCCCATTGCACAGGAAACAAAAATCTCAGCACTGGCGTTGAATGCATCAGCATGGTGTAATGGTTAAAAGCGGTGGTTTGGAGCGGTGGACTCTGATCTGGAGAACAGGGTTCGATTCCCCACTCCTCCACATGAGCGGCGGATGCTAATCTGGTGATCTGGGTTGGTTTCCCCAATCCTACACATGAAGCCAGCTGGATGACCTTGGGCTAGTCTCAGTTCTATTAAGAGCTCTCTCAGCCCCACCTACCTCATAGGGTGTCTGTTGTGGGAGGGGAAGGGAAGGTGATTGTAAGCCGGTTTGATTCTGCCTTAAGTGGTAGAGAAAGTCGGCAAATAAAAACCAACTCTTCTGCTGCTGCTGCTTCTTATCATGGTACCTGTTTTTGAATTTTAGTCATTGGGCTGGATCCTTTTCTGAGCATGGGAGGTGGAGAATGCAATTTTTCTGACTCTGCTCTTCCCCTGCGGTTTACTGAGCTCCTTATAATGGTGCTCCTGAGGGACAGGAGACACTCAGAAACAGCATGCAGGGTGAACTGGGAGTCTGCAGTGGGGGCAGGGATTGGTGAAAAATGCTCCTACTTCAGCTGGTGGTACAAGACATTTGGATCCAACTCATCGGATCTGAGGAATGGCTTCCAGCCAATAGTAAATTGGCTGGCCTCTGTTCGGATGATGAAACCAGCACAACAGGGCCACCCACAAAGAAGAGGGACAATCCTAGGAATACAGAAAAATATAACTTCATAAATTAGCCAAAAGGAAAAAAAAAGCTGTAATGTGGCCTTAAGAAGAGAATGTTGAGAGCAACAACATTCCTTAAAGGGAAAGATGGGAGAAGTCAGCCGTGTCAAGGCCCAGAAAATTCCCGACAATGGGCGGTATGATTTACAAATTGTCCCCTCTGCAATTTCTTGCTGACACACAGCTTGTTATGTGTTTACACCTCACCTTTCTTCTATCAAAGGTTGGAATTCATAGGATTAACAGGAAGTTTAACATCCAGATGCAAACCTGACTGATACCTGCTCAACTTTGCCAATACATGCTATATAATGTGCCTTTAATATGCTGGTACAGCACCTAAAATACCCTTCACATTCCCAGAAAGCCACATCCTGCTAGAAAGGTGTGTAGGGGAGCAACATTCATCTGGGAAATTTTTCTGCTTTCCAGTGATGGACAGTATCAGGAACTACCAAAACTGCCAGTCTGACCCAAGCCCAACACTGAAGGTTGTTGCTTTACATGACAACTCAGTTTATGGTTACTGTTTTTTCCCAGCCAAGTCATGGGAACCCTTTGCCAAACACACAAAGCTGCCAACTTTGCATGCCACCTTAGCCTGCCCTTCTCAGCTGAGTATTGGGAGGCTGTCAGGATTTTTTTGGATGTGTGGTTGCTCTAGACACTACAGTACACTCTGCTGTTCAAATGTTTTATGTTTTAAAATCCTGGAATCTATTCCTTGCCAAAAATAAGTTCCAATATCCTGGAGAACCTGTCTGTATACTTTCCAATCCCGGAATGCCCTCTTAGCAATAATAATGAATACCTACCCTACTGTGTTCCAGGTTGGTGCCAGCATGCCTTTCTGCTTTCCCCCACCCACCCAGAACAATGGAAATCCCAACCTATCCCTGTTGGCGGTCAGTTATTATTTGTATATGCAGAACGTAAGAGTCATGGAAGTATAAGTAAAGCAGAGTAGGCAGGTTGACTGCAAACGTTTGATTCTTTGAAGCCAACAGATTTTAACCTATGCAACAGATCAGTTTTCCATTCATTCCTGATGTAGAAAAAAAGTTCTGAAGGAAACAGTGAACACTGTGCCTTCTTTAGGAAGGGAGGGGTACTTGAAAGCTTGGTCCTAAGCAATTGTCTGGAGCATTGGGAAGGATGGATAGAGAAGGGGGTGCTAGGAAACTAGTTGATGCATTATTCTGTGCATTACTGTTGACTATGAAATGCAAACACGGATCAAAAATGGAAATAAGAGAACATTAAACACAGAATTTTAAATCAATATTGACCCTGATGAGCAGAAAACACTTTGCATATTATTATGGTAATGACTGAATATTGTATTATGAAAAAGTAATGTGTGAAACAGTAGTGGATTGGATGGGTCAAACATTTGGTTATAGGATGATAAAGTCTTTTTTCTGCTTATTAGACCACAGATCAAGTTGAATTCAAGCATCCAGCTGAAAACTGTCATAACCTGATGGATGTTCAATGATTGATGTCAGCTTGCATCCTTTGGGACAGAAGGCAAATGCTATTTAACGATGTACAGAAACAGGATTCAACCATTTAGGACAGGAAATAGATAAGACAGTCTTAAGCACTTGACATTTAATTGAAATGGAAATATTTAGGAAAGCATCACAGATGGTGCTTTGTGGTTAAGATTCCTGCTCTCCAAGTATCATGCAAGTTGGGCTATAATAGTGACTTAAGATATTTGTATCATGGGTTCATTTTCCTCAAATGCTTTGGGGAAGCTGTGAACATTTTGTCATGGGTTTTCTCAGTTTGGCATTTACTTATTAAGATATACAGTCAAATATCGTATTTCTTCCAATTTGGTTAATACATGTTTGTGGAGTGTGACAACAGATCTTTGACATCAGGTCACCGTTTCAGGACAACAGCATAAGAGCTGTCTATACTTTTACTTTACTTCATTGATATTCCTCTATGTTTGACAGGTTCAATAAGAATTAACTAACGCAATACAGAATCCTTCATTGCTAAGCTGTTAGTTTGAATGGGAAGCCAACAAACAGTGACCAAGGGGGACTGCTTAGGCACAGTAATTTTAAGAAGGCAAAACGCCTGTCACTGGTTTATGATTGTCCTTCCTTCTTGAGTACAGAGTAATCTATACAGAGTTACTCCAGTGAAATGAATGGGCTTAGACTGGAGTAACTTTGCCTAGGTTTGTGCCGCCAAACACACAGCCTCTTGTACGCACACAAACCACAGCAACTTTTTTGCCTGCCAAAGTCAAACTGATAAAGAGTTACATGGCTATCTAGTTGCCAGATGTCTGGCTGTGCGACTCCCTGGCACTAAACTGAAAACAGAGACAGATCTATGGATGGGATCTATTAACATTATAGTTACCATCTGACAACTGTTTAGCGGCCACAGCCCAGTTCCTAGCAGGCAGGTGTTCCCATCACAAAAGCGCACTATCACAACTGGTCCTGCTAATTGATGAGAGTGCTGGCAGTCACAGCAGAGAGGACAGGAACTGCATTAACACAAAGAAAGAGCCGCTGTTGTTTCATCCTAGGCTATAGTCCCTCTGATCAACAGTCTCTGAGGCCTGGGCTGGTTCCTCAAGTGAGACTCAGAGACCTGTAGAAATCTGTGGAGGTACTCCTGGGAGTCCGCTGATCCTGTTCCCTACCCCACATTTATCCTATGTTTCGCCAGTGAAATGTAGTGAAATAATCAATGTGTCAATTGGTGTCAGTGTGGAAAAAAGCAGACCCCATACTTTCTACAGCCCTCTGAATGCAGATGCAGAGAACCAAACATACTTTCCAGCCATTCACAGAAGATCATGTGTGTGTGTGTAAAGTGCCATCAAGTCGCAGCCGAGTTATGGCGAACCCTTTTGGGGTTTTCATGGCAAGAGACTAGCAGAGGTGGTTTGCTAGTGCCTTCCTCTGCACAGCAACCCTGGTATTCCTTGGTGGTCTCCCATCCAAATATTGACCAAGGCTGACCCTGCTTAGCTTCTGAGATCTGACGAGATCAGGCAAGCCCGGGCCATCCAGGTCAGGGCCCAGAAGATCATAGATATACTTATTTCCAACGCAGTAATCACCAAGTTTATAGGTTGGCTTCAAAAAAGGCAAACGAGTATGCCACTTCCATAGGGAAGGGGCTGTGGCTCAGTGGTTGAGCATCTGCTTGGCATGCAGAAGGTCCCAGGTTCAGTCCCCAGCATCTCCAGTTAAAGGGACTAGGCAAGTAGGTAATGTGAAAGACCTCTGCCTGAGACCCTGGAGAGTCACTTCCAGTCAGAGTTGACAATACTGATTTGATGGACCAAGGGTCTGATTCAGTATGAGGCAGCTTCATGTGTGTTCATATGTAATGTATTGATAGCTTCATTGTCTAATAACATTTGAAATATTGATCCTATTTCCATGCAATGGCATGGATGTGCATCAGGGTTTTAAGCATTTTCTGATTCAAATAGCAGCAGCCCCTCCCAACCTGGCAGGGGTCACTCATGGGGGAAAGGTGACAGATATACCATTCCTGTCATCACTTCCTGTGCCAACACCACTACAACTAGGGGTCCGAGGTGGGCGGCAGAAGCACTTCTATATGTGGCCTTGAACTCTACCTGGGCAGTGCTTTCTCTTGCACTGCTTTCACCAGCCCAGAGTTCAGCCCAGAGTGCCTCTATAGCCCACCTGGGATGGAGGATCCTGAGTGGGAAGCAGTAGAGAATGTCCATGCCTCCTTTTCTGACACCTGGGGTTCATCAAGGTAGGGTGCAGAAGAGACACCACTGCAGATCACCTTATATGGAGAATCCCAGAGGAGTTTCCACAGCTCAGGTGCACACCTACTCTGCTACTCCCCACCCAGGAGGATCATCCATCCTAGGTGGGCTGCAAAGGCACATTAAAGCTTGCAAGGAAAGCAGGGATAAATAAGCATGGGCAAGCTCAATAGCTTGTACTGGCCCTGGGAAAAGAGAGGTGTTTTTGAAAATCAAGCACAAAAGTACAAACTGCCAAGTAGCTGAGAGTCAGCATGGTGTAGTGGTTAAGAGCGGTGGTTGGAGCAGTGGAGTCTGATCTGGAGAACCGGGTTTGATTCCCCACTCCTCCACATGAGCGGCAGAGGCTATTCTGGTGAACTGGATTTGTTTCCCCAGTCCTACACACGAAGCCAGCTGGGTGACCTTGGGCAAGTTACAGTTCTGTTAGAACTCTCTCAGCCCCACCTTCCTCACAGGGTGTCTGTTGTGGGGAGGGGAAGGGAAGGTGATTGTAAGCCAGTTTGAGTCTCCCTTAAGTGGTAGAGAAAGTCGGCATATAAAAACCAACTCTTCTCCTTCTTCTAGTTCTTTGGGATGTGGAACATTGAGTGTAAAATATGGGCACACATCTTATGGACTAGTAATTATATACTGGCTCTACAAATCTAAGCCATATGACGGGCAACGCATCCATACAGTTACCTGTTTGCACATGAATCGCAAGGTCTCATCATGGTGTTACAAAACATGCAGTAGTCATGTGTGATGTTGGACAGGCCTGGGCCATATATTTTCCTACAAACTACATGTTTTTCACATTTGAATGTAGCCTGAGCACACTTTTGTTATCCCCAAATATCTTGAACATTAAAAATACCTTATAGATGTTGTTGACTTTGAATATTATAGGTACCAGTAATATATACCCTTGCAACTAGTGCCCATATTGAGTGTTATAACAGTGTTATTAAAACTGTATAATGGCTGAAACCGAGAGTTGCTGCTCCTGTTGGATCAGGAACACACTGAGAAAATGGTTGGCACTGTCATCTTTTTCAGGGAAGAAGGAGAATACTGGATTCATTCCCCACCACCATGTTGCATCAAGCAGCTTATTGGCACTACCTGACAGCACTAGCCTCCTTTTCATTGACCGTGATTCAGCAAACCCAACAGTTACACACATGAAGCAGGCTTCTACTAAGTCAGACCATCAGTCCATCTAATTCACTACCACCTCCTGCAGGCAGCAGGTCTCCAGTGTCTCTGGCTTTTTCCTCACACCTGCTGCCTGAGATCCTTTAACTGGAAATGCCAGAGACTGAACTGGAGATGTTCAGCATGCAAACCATGTGCTCTGCCTCTCCCATAGGTTTTCTTGCCAGAGAAGTGGTCCAAAGCAAAGCGTGATCTCAGTTCCCATGATACAATTGCACTGCAGCAGTTAAGCAAGCCTAGCCTCATAAGCTTCCTGGATATCACCAGGCAGGCCGCCCTGTACAAGTGTGCTGTAAACAATTTAGAGGAAAACCTGAAATACAAGAGAACTAAAGAAAGAAGGAAGTTATCATGCATTGTTCCTGAACCAGCTATGCTATCAATGCCCAGAAACATTTAGATAAGGCCTCCCAGTTCTACAAAATGCCTGTCTTGTATACAGTATCAACCGGTCCAAGTTTTTTTTTTTTAACTTTTCATCCTGTAGTTGCAATATCCAGAAAATGCCACTCAATCCCCTCCCCTGCAAAGGGTGAGGGCAAAGGGTTCAGGGTTTGCTGGCAGCCAACAGAAAAGAGCTGGTAGATGTGGGCACATCCAGGAGGGTGCATGTGCAGTGTGTGTGTGTGTGGGGGAACGTAGGAGGAGGCCATATAAAGCACCACTGCACCATCCCCTACCTCTCTGACCAAGCTTTGGTTCCTCCCACCCTCAATGGTGCATCAGTGCAGGCAAAGTGTGTTAAGTTCTAAGCATGAGGCTTAGGTAAGCACTCTGAGCCATCATTTGAAGGATGAAGGGGAAATGCTTCAGACCAGGACGTTGGGGTTAGAGTGCTTCTCGTGGAACTGGGACAGGAACCCCTTGGGGGAGTGCCATCATCCTTGTGGCTAGGGAGAAGGGAAACAGCACAGCACACCTCCCTCATGCATCAGGCAAGGGAGAGCCTGAATAGTATGCAGTTTGACTGCATTGGCCTCAAAGTCAGGATGGCCTCGCCCAGAATACAGGGATGAGTAGACAGAGGAGGCCTGACTCTTCTGCATCCCATCAGTTGTCCACACTATGGCTAAGTATGGGGTGAGTTTTGCCCTTGGCAACTGCAGGTCCTTATCTTGCTGACAGTTGGCCCTTGATTATCCCAACTCCTCATATTCCCTGTCCAGTTACAAATTCCCATTCTGTGAATCAATCTCCACTCACAGATGGTAGAAAATAACCTACTGGTGTTTTTTAAAAAAGAAAAATGCACAATAGCTTTTAGCGTTTTTGCACTTTTTGAGGCCTTTTGTATATTTGATTATATTTGAAAGCATAAATTGTTGTAAAACTCATTTATTCAGTAATTTGGTCGATCTGTTAATTTTATTCACTCTGTTAATTCAGTCGAGTTTCACCTGTGAAAATGCCCAGATCAGAGAAGATATCTCATCTGAATTCAGGCCATACAGCCTTTCTAATATTGAGGGGTTCTGTGAACATTGTGAATGATGTTGCAAATGTTGTTGATGAACAGCACTGCTGAAAATATTAATCAAGGAATCAGTAATATAGCCCCTTTCATCTTAAACCTCTGTCGCCAGAATTCACACTGTTCTCTTTTAATTTGGCTCAGATTTCTGAACAGAAGAAAATACATAGTCCTGAAAATGTTGCTGTCAAAGTTCAGGTCAGCTAGCAGAAATATTCTGCTGTATTGCTAATTGCTGTAGGTGATTTGCAGTTGGAATTGGAAAGTCAGCCGCTTTCTTGGCATACACATGAGCTCATACACATGAGCCCTGTTCCTTCATCCAATGGTCTTCTGCACACTTTACTGAGGAGAGAAGTTCTGGGCAGCCTTTGCCAAATCAGAGAAGCAGAGACACTACTGGGTTCTCATGGAAATATCTATCATTATACATTTACCGGTGGAGAAGAAGTGTTTGGGATGAAAGTGCAAACCCAAAGAGCACTGCTTCCAAGGCATTATGAATAAATGCCCTAAGTGTTAAAGGCCCAGGTATATGTAGAAGCACAGGAGGGAGGAAATAGTCAGCACATTCGAAGTTCTCTGTGCTGTGGCCAACAGCAGAAACTTGCGCACAAAATAGCCTCCACTGTCTTACAGCAACCTTGGAACCCACCAGCTCCATGCCATCCACACTCAGTTTTGCAAGCCTGCATTTCCAACTTTTTACCACAGCCAGTAGGAAAGAGGTTTTTTTTCCCTCTTAAGTCAATTTACCATAATCTATTGTCACATGTTAACTGTGTTATAGTTTGAAGCATTAGCACCTCTGTGTTCCATTTTGATCAGATGTAAACCATCATATTATTAAAGACACTTCTTTGATCTAACAATGTTTCCCAGTTTGCCCAGGGCAGGAAACGTCTGACAACAGATCACTGAATGAATGTGTTTTTTTGAGGAGTCTGAAATCAGAATATCTTTTTAGCTTCCCTGTGGGCATTACATTTTAATTAAAAATTGTGTGGGGCTGAACCTTAAAAAAATTAGTTGGCCAGAACCTCAATATGGCTGAGAAATTAAGGGAGCAATCCTAATAAGGTTGCCTCAGATGTAAGTCCCATGTTATTTGATAGGGCTTGTGCCCAGGCAAGTGTCCTTAGGATAGCACTGAACCAATACGCTGCAATGGAAGCTAGTGGGATTGTCTCTTTCCACAGGATGTCCTCTTTCCCCCTCCCACATATGAAGTTGCCAAAGTGCCTTGGAGTTCATGCACAAAAAGTGGAATTGGTGTACATTTTTCTTTCTTCAGCTGAGTTGTCCATTCTGTTATGAAAATCTGCAGCTAGAAGCAAATCTCTAGCCATTAAATAGTCTTAACTAATATGGGATCATAAAGATGTGATAAAATATACTACTCTGGAAATTAAACCTGTGGCCAGTGTAGCTGACCCTGAATGTACAATGAGTTAGACGTGTTCCTTGCGATATTGCTTCCCTATTGATGCTAACCTCTGCCCTGTTCTTGTAAATAAACCATAACTCTGATTCTTATGATACGTCCGTTTAGAGAGGGTGTATTCTTTCAAAGTGATATGCTACTGAGAGGACCCTTGGAGCAATAGTTCGATAGTACATGCTTGCACAAAAAGTCCTAAGTGCAACCCCCCTCTTCAGTGCAACAGCTCTCAGGAAAGCTCTCAGGTAAGGTGAGAGCCAGCATGGTGTAGTGGTTAAGAGCGGTGGTATGGAATGGTGGACTCTGATCTGGAGAACTGGGTTTGATTCCCCACTCCTCCACGTGAGCGGCAGACGCTAATCTAGTGAACTTGATTTGTTTCCCCACTCCTACACATGAAGCCAGCTGGGTGACCTTGGGCGAGTCACACTCTCTCAGCCCCACCTACCTCACAGGGTGTCTGTTGTGGAGAGGGGAAGGGAAGGTAAGCTGGTTTGATTCTTCCTTAAGTGGTAGAGAAAGTTGGCATATAAAAACCAACTACTCCTCCCCCTCCTTCTTCAGTCTGGAATAGGCCTTTGCCTGAAACCCCAGAGAGCCACTTTCAGTCAGAGTAGACACAACCAAGCTTGGTAGACCAATAGTCTGCGTCAGCAGAAGGTAGTTTGATTTGTGGCTTTGAAGAACTGGTAATACTCAAGAAAATGAATACCTCAAACCGAGTCCCTTCTGTGCCTAAAAATACATCTAAAAAATGGATTTTGGTTTACCTATTTTGGTTATCACCCTAAATTGCCCTTCGCATGCCTTAACAATTATAAGAGCAGGTGGCATATGTTAAACGTTTCTGCTATCTGTGGTAATAATGACAAGTTTTTGAACTTGAATAAAATGTATTTTGTGGTAAACTAGACAAAACCATATCCCTCACCTTTAGATTCAGCCTACAAGCCTCAGCCTACAGGATAAGGAACAACCCTCTGCATTTCAGCAGTACCTCAACAGTCAAATAGGTCACAGGTATCCTTGCTCAAGACAAACAGCCATTTATTGGGATTAATCACTAGATCCTACCCTGAATTGCTGAAGCTCCAAGGAAAAGCAAAGCACGTGTAGGCATTTTTAACCTGGCCATTACAATTCATTCAGGACTGGAAGAAGCTTGTTTATGGTTTATTATATTTCAACTGACTTTATTGATTTTGAATAGCTTTAGCAGGCGCAGCATAATTATAGCCAACAATGCAAATCCTGCATGTAAGAAATGCAATTTGTTAAGAGGCACTGAATACTTCACAAGCTGTGTCAGGAAAAACATTAAATGGGAATGTGCATTTAGCACCGAGATTTCCCAGTTCTAGTTCTGCATGTTTAAAGTAGAAAAGAGCAAGGGACAATAAGTACCCTGCCTTATACCCTGCCAGAAATTTTGCTAGTCTTTAAGGTGCTACTGGACTCTTGCTCTTTTCTACTGCTAGTGACAGACTAACACGGCTACTCATTGTGATATATATGCATGTTTAAAGGTTCAAAACAGCATGGGGGGAAATGTGCCCTCTTATACTACTGTCACCAGTTCCGAAGGATGGAAGAGGGAAAGGCAGAAGGCCTTTCTTTAAAGTTATTTCTTTAAACAAAAGCACTGATATGGTAAACAGCGGTAGAAAATAGGATGCTCCTTACCTGTTTGAAAGGTATCATTAGCTTTAATTTTAACAAGTATTCTTTCCTAGGGGAGTATGAGCTTCATTTGACAATCCTTTCCTTATGCAAGTAATCCTTATTTATAGGAAGTCGTCTTCATTGTTAGGATTTCCTTAATACTGAAATATAAAACATGTACTTGGAGATAGAGAATTTTATATTTCAGATATCTTTTTCATCATGTCTTCCCCCAATGGCCTTGTTGCCTTCCTTACATTGTCCTGACAAGGAATTTATATGCTGCTGTTGGTGTAATGAAGGGTTAGCCAGTGTCCTATTTACCATCATGGCTGTATTGGCAAAGCAGGACATAGACATTAGATATTTGTTTCTTTGCTGGCACTTATGAGACCAGCTTAATATATACCACTTCTTTTGCAAACATAACCATCAGGAAAGAATCAAGGGGTGAGAGAGCTCAGGATACTGACTAGCTATGCCAATTCCACAGTGGTGATGGTGATTCACTGGCATCCGAGGCTTAGGATGGCACTGATTGTGTCGCTCCTCATTTTCTATGCCCCTGACAGTGCCCAGTTCTGGCCCCTGTACTGGCAGAGATGTGTCAGAATCGTTGTTGCACTGGCATAGTTCTTTACCAGCATCATGGTGATGTTACAGTGGCATAGAGCCCCTGATACTGGCGTATCTTCCTATGCTGGCATATCAAATTTGTTCAGTACCTAGCTGGTATAAACTGATAACCAGATTGTACTGTTTTTTTTATATATATAAATTTTATTAGGTTTTATACTAGAAGTTTTCCATTACATTGAACAACATCTATAACAATATCAAATTTCAATTCTAACTTAGAGTTGTTATAGTTCCATATCTTATAATAAAAAAAAAGAAAAAAGAAAAATGGAAAAAAAATTTTTTTGACTTCCCCTTCCCCTCTATCTGCCTCTTAATAAAAAGTTCATCCCGTCGTAGGTAATCTAATCTTAATAAACTATCAATACCATATATAGAAAAAAAAATCATAGTCTGTTAGTAAATATACTTATACTTAATCATTATAAAAAAGATCAGAAATAATCCTCTGGATCAGATTAGAAAATATTCTTCCATTCTTCCCATTTTTAACTCATATTCACAATAATGCATCCACGCCCCCCATTCCCCCAAAAACCGAACGTCATTTTCTTCATTTAGAATAGCTGTGAGTTTTGCCATTTCTGCAACTTCAAACATTTTAACAATCCAGTCTTTTTTCTCAGGAGTTTCTAGCCCTTTCCATTTCGCTGCATAAAGCAGTCTCGCAGCTGTTGTGGCATAAATCAAAAAAGTTCTTTGTATTGCTAAGTCGTCTGGAATCATACTCAGTAGCATCATTTCTGGTGTTTTGGGTATATTCTTTTGTAGTATTAATCTCAATTCATTATAGATCATGTCCCAGAAGTCTTTGGCTTTGTCACAGGTCCACCACATGTGATAAAAGGAACCAATTTCTTTGTTACATTTCCAACAAGTAGGGGACATCGTTTTATAAATCTTTGCAATTTTCTTGGGTGTTAAATACCATCTATACATCATTTTATAAATGTTTTCTCGCACTGACTGCGCTTTTATTCCTTTTAGATCTTTGGACCATAATCTTTCCCATTTATTTAAAACAATATCATGTCCCAGATTTTGAGCCCAATCGATCATAGTTGGTTTAATCGTATCCTGCTCACAATATATTGTTAAAAGGAGATTATACATTTTAGAAATCAGTTTTGTATTATTATCTAGTAAAATCCTTTGAAAAGGAGATTTTTCTTTAGAGAAACCTTTTTTTGCATCTTGTATAAAAACTGATTTGATTTGGTAGTATTGGAGCCATTGTAAATCATCCTTAAGAAGTTGAAAGTCTTTTAGTGAGCATTTCTTTCCTTCCCAGTTAATTAGATCTTGATAAGTAATAAATTTGTCTGGTCTAAGTGGGCACAAAGTTAGCATTTCTTGAGGCGATATCCACATCGGTGTTTCTGGTTCCAAAATATGTTTATATCTCATCCAGATACGAAGTAAAGAGGACCTGATTATATGATTACGAAATGTTGCTTGTAATTTAATTTTATCATACCACAAATAACCATGCCATCCACTTAAGTTATTATAACCTTCCAAGTCTAACAAACGTATATTTGACAAGTTCATCCAGTCTTTTAGCCATACTAAAGCTGCCGCTTCAGCATAGAGTTGAAAATTAGGCAGTGCTAAACCTCCTCTAGTTTTTAGATCCACCAAGTATTTATAGGCAGTCCTTGGTTTTTTCCCTTGCCAGATGAAGTTTGAAATGTCTTTCCTCCAAGTTTCAAAGTATTTAGTTTGTGATATAATTGGTAAATTTTGGAATAAGAAGAGCATCCTCGGTAAGACATTCATTTGGATCGTTGAAATACGTCCCATTAGTGACAATTTTTTGTTTGACCATATAATCATATCAGTTTTAATCTTACCCCATAACTTGAGGCAATTGTTGGTTATCAGATCTTTATTCTTTGCAGTAATCCAAATTCCCAGGTATTTAACTTTGTTAGCTTTCTCCCAGCCAGTATAAGATATAAATTCCTGTTGCTGTGTTTCCAATAAATTTTTAAATATTATCTTTGTTTTTTCTTGATTCACTTTAAAGCCTGATACTTTTCCAAAATCGTCCAAAGTCTCCTGAAGTATATTCATTGACTGTGTTGGATTTTCCAAAATTAGCAGTAGGTCATCCGCGAATGCTCTCAACTTAAATTCATGTTTTTTAATTCTTAACCCGCGGATGTCCTCCATACTTCTTAGTTTCACACATAGCGGTTCCAACACCAACAAAAATAAAAGTGGAGACAAGGGACATCCCTGTCTAGTCCCTTTCGTGATTTGGCAATTATCTGACATTGATTCATTAACCAAAATTTTAGCTTGTTGGGAGGTATAAATAGCCGATATACCTTTCTGAAAACGATCTCCAAAATTCAATTTATCCAAAATCCGTTTCAAAAAGTTCCAAGAGACCATATCAAAGGCTTTTTCTGCATCCAAAAATACAAAAGCCGCATCCATCGCTTGCATATCTGTCTTCATAACAGTCATTTGAGTTTTTACTTCTTTCAAGTCTCCAGTGACCACATCCAACTTCTGATTAATAGCTTGGGATGCTTGACCAAGATTTGTCATCATAGAAGTCAACTGTGCCATCTGTGTAGACATCTGTTCAAACTGTTTATTTGTTGCCTCAGTTTGTTTAGTTAGCATATCCTGTAACTTTTTTTCCATGGTCGAGGTTTGTAAAGAGTCCCTTAGTTTAGTATAGGCAGGGCTGTGTAGTGAGCCAGAGCGGGGTCGAGACATTTACATTCAAAAAAAGCTGGTAAAATACATGTCCACAGACAGGGCCTTTAAGGTGCTGATTAAAAGATGATAATTCAAACATCAGCCTAATAATTTTTTCGGGTTGAAAAGAGTCGAAATTGGCTTTAAAATTGCATTTTAAAGTTTTAAAATACCAGTGAGTTTTTTCGGTCGCTCTAGATCGGGTTAATCAGGAAGTATACCGGAAGTTGCAAGTGCTGCGGACCTTCTACCGCCTCTTCTCGATGGTTATTCCTTCAGGAATGATTTCAAAGTAACTCGAGTGCGACGCATATTCAGTCCCACAGCTACTTCCTGTTGTTTTAGTTCCGATGATAGAGAGGGTGTTGTAGAGAGTCTTCCGTTCCAGGCGCTCCCTTACTACAAACGTGGCAGGAAATTCTTTTCGCCGGAAAATCAGGAAGAAAGATCACCCTCCCCTTCCCTCGGACCTTCTCATTGGTGATAGTTCTTGTCAATCTAAAAGGTATCCTTCCGACTCTTTGTTATGGTTTAGGCTGATCAATTTGATAAAGGTCCTGTCGCTAATCCCGATGACTAACTCAGATCAAACTTTTTCAGTTCGAATTAAGGAGGAATGGGGGTCTCAGAAATGTTCTTATCAGCCCCCCGTCTGTTCAAATATTCCAGTAAGTAGACGCAGAGTTCTTTGTACTCACTTGGGTGTCAAGAGGTGAGGTTCTTTTCTTTATGTAGTCCTTATGCTGGTAATAAGGTGGTGGAGGGTAGAGCTTGAGGCCAGAGTTGCGTTTTGGCGATGTCCTTCCCTAGTGCCCTCGCAGGACCGGCGTCCAGGACTCCGAGGGGCTTAAAAAAGCCCCCTCAGAGTACCTAGGAGGTCAAACCGCGTTTGCGGGCTGCAGGGAGTTCCTGCTTTCCAACCCACTTGCAAGGGTCGGATTGGGGTATCTATGTACCCCAGAAATAACGCAAACTTGGATTTCTCCCAGGACAGCCTGGGGAAATGGAGTGCTCTCTCCAGCGGCACCACCGGAAGTCACCAGATTGTACTGTTGATCCAATATACATACAGTAATACCTCCTATAAAGTGGTTTCATTTAGCTTTTCATCATGGATGTAATTTTTTTTACTATGAAGTGTGGGGTGGGGGAGGTAGGCCGTGGCCCCACAGCATGATTATCCCATCTGGAAGTAAATATGGCTGGGCCAAAAGTGTCACAGCATTGTTGTGGGCCACCCCGCAACTACATCAGATGTCCTGAGTCATAGCTACGACTAAGACCTGCACGGCTGAAGACAGGTCTGAGTCGCAGCTATGAAAATGACAGAGAGAGGGGCTGCAGCTCTCCCGGAAGGAAGCATCGGCTTGGGAGGTGACTCAGAGAACTTCCTGGGATGTTCCAGCACAGGAGCCTAACAAAGGCAGTCAGCTATTGCCCCCTTCTCCAGTCGCCCCTTCAGATGTCACTGATACCTAAGAAATGGAGATACTGTGAATGCATTGCCATTAGAAGCAATGCCTCTAACAGAGCTGTTTCACACTCCGTTTTCAAGAACATAAACCCAACATTCAAAGCAATATTGTTTTACTTATGGGGTGCAAGGTTATATCATTAAGCAAAAAATATCTTCAACTGTTTAGAAAGAGCTTTACCGCTACAACAGTTATAGTGGCTTCTAAATGGGTTTTTCTGATGTTCCATCTACTAGTGAATAGATGCCGACTGTTTGAAAAACTGCAGAAATTTCAAAGATTACTGAATCTGTGAAGATAAGAGAAGGTAGAAGAAAAAGCTCTGAAATAAGCTTATCCTTTAATAATCTTTGTAAACTGTATTTTAATTTAGATCTAAACATGTTTAGATTCTTTACAGTTCTATATCGCTGAGCTTGTTAATGTTTTATTTGCAGCTTCTTTTGCTTTTACGTTTGTTCATTCTTTGTTGAACACTGCCTACTTTCTTTTTCACAATTGCAAAGAATCTGGGAAATATTTATTGTAAAAATATAGTGTCTATCTTTATACATATACTATAGCATATTAATAAACTTTTTTCTGCAAAAAATTGCCTACTTTCTGTGCTTTTGGATGATATAATTTTTGACAATAAATAAATGCTTCTCTGTATTGAAAGAGTCAGTTGTGCTAGTGCCAGTCTTGCCTATACACACTGCATTGGTGTTACAGACAAAACCCTTTCAGTATGGCAGTGAGCTTTTTTTATTCAGTGCATTGCCAATATAAGCATATGTTCCACCTGAGAGGACAACCTTGACTTCATGTATGTAGGTTCCCTTTGATGACTCCAGGGGAAAGAAAGACACCATGCCATTTCCTTTTCTCTTTTCCTTGGGGCTTATAGTAGCTTTGTCATAGGGTGTTCATATTCCCTGTAGTGGCATTTGTTTACAGGTCACACCACATCACCATATGCTCTCTTCCTTGGTTCTTTTTGACAGCATAGAATCGGAATTCAAATATTTTATTCCTCTGCTTTTCAAAGAATGATAAACAGGCTAATATCATATTAGTTAGCAATGCAAAGGATGGCAGAAGTGTCTTTTGTTTAACACATTTCCCTTCCTCCTATGCACTGGTGAAAATGGAGCTGTTCCGGGAACTGAGCACTAGTACATTTTCTGATCCTCTTTTTTACTAACTCTCGCCCTTTTATAAATGATAGATGGCACATCTTGTAGGGTAGCAGCTCTGTTCTGCAGCAGGCAATATAACAGGGGAAAGTGAAAGAATACTTAATGGTATATTCCCATGAGTGAGGGATGACAGTGTATCTCTCAGGTGGCTAAGCAAAGTGGAGCCACAAGTAGGTCAAGTAAGCACCAAAAGTGCTATTCTCTTTTCCTTTCTATCCTCCCTAAGGAACCCACTTCCATCTATTTGATATATATTTATTTAACATATCTCTGGGAATAATGACTCATAGTTGTACTTTCATGCTTCATTGTCTTTTTGGCTTGATTTTCCTCCTATAAAAGCAATTTCGAGTAATGTCATTAAAAAAACTTCACGAAAGATATGATTGGTTCTATTCACTTGATGCTTTGAGGTATCACTTACAATGGATGTCTATTTGTGTTTGGCATTGAGGGCTCATTGGATTATATATGAAATATAAGATCTGAAAGGAACAATGTGTGTGTCTCTGTGTGTGTGTGTGTGTGTGTGTGTGTGTGTGTAAAGTGCCGTCAAGTTGCAGCCGACTTAAGGAACTATAGGAACCAAATTTTATGGCACATGTTTGTATGTATGCTTTACCACTTGCACTGAGAACAAACCTAGGAGAGCTAGATGGTGACCAGCTGAGTAACCTCTACTTTTCTGTCAAACCAACTCTTCAAAGGCCAACTGTGAACAGAGAAGTTAAACTGGCACATATTTCTCTTAATTAGGAAAGACAAGGTTCAACCCACACGTAAATATCTCATAAGGGACTTTTAAAACTTATTCTTTAGAGTGCACATCTGGCTACCTTTCCTCTCAAAAGATTTCCAGTCTCTATGGAGCTTGGCCACAGCGACCTTCAGTGTAGGCCTAGAGTTTCCTGGCTCTTTTTCTCTTAGTAATGGAGAAGCCCAAGACTTCATTGCTGCAGATACCCTGATTGTGGAGAATTTATTTTATTTACAAAATTTATACCCACCTTTCTGCTTTCATCAGGGCCAGTAATGCAGCTAAGATTAAAAACATGCATAATAAGAACACCTTAAAACCTATTAATACCAAAGAATTAAAACCAAGTTTAAATACACAAACAATATAATAAAACCCATACATTAAAAAAAAAATTAAGAACAGTGCAGGCAGGAAGAATCTCTGAGGTAATGCAAAAAAAAAAAAACTTCACTCAGTAGTGGAAGATGGAAACAGAAAAGGACATGTGAACCTCTCTGGGGAGAGAGTTCCAGAGTTTGGTGCCATGACAAAGAAGGCCCTCTCCTGGGTTGCCACCCATCTAATATCAGAAGGAGGGAGCACCTGAAGCAGAACCTCCAAAGATGGTTGTAGCAATCAAGTAGGTTAGTATAGGTGGTCCTTCAGGTATGCTGGTGGCAAGCCATACATATCTTTAAAGGTCAACAACTGTACATTGACTTGTGTCTAGAAACAGATTGGGAGCCAAGGTAGATGGGTGAAGGCTGGAGCAATATGGTCCCTATGACCCAGTACAGTTATTCTGGCGGAAGCATGCTGCACCAATTGAAGTTTCTGTCACTTTTCAAGGGCAGCCCAATGTACAGGGCATTGCAGTAATCTAATGTAGATGTAACCAGGGCTTGCACAACAGTGGCCAGTTTTTTTCTGCCACAGCTGGCTAACTAGTCAAAGCAGTTAAAATGCCTTCCTGGCCACAGCTACCACCTGCTTATCCAACAGTAAACCAGGGTCCAAGAACACACCCTAATTATAGACTACAAGCAGGCGGTCAGCCTCAAACCTCAAAGGACCCTATTCTCAAAATCCTCAGATTAAATAGTGTTCCACTTGAGGTGATGCCATTTCCTGTTTTGTCAGGTGGGAAAGCTACTATCTGGACTTTATTAGCTTCACTCTTTTCCTAATTGGGAAATTCCTCTGTTGTGAAGTTCTTTCCCTTTGTGGCCAAACTCTAATGCAGACATTAACCACTAGCAAGTCCATAATCCCTGCATAGGTTGCATGAATTCAGTGATGCTTTAGATAATCAGGGAGGAAGGCATAAAGCAAGGATATATTTAAAAAAAATTTATGTGACAAGCAATAGAGCCAATGTGGTTAGCATTGCAATTTGGATGAGGATCAGATAAATGCAAGCTCCAATCCCAGTTCTGCTATGAAGGTCGCTAGGTGAGTTTGGTCCAGTTAGTGTGTTGTATTCTTACACTCACTCAGGTGAGTTTGGTGCCTTCCTCCAGCAAAAGAGGCTCCTCCTTCAGGGGAAGGCTCCTTGACAGGAGAATAACTGATTCCTAAGGTAGCTGAGTTGAGTGGTAGGATACAACCCATTATCTCTCAGGGTTGTTGTAAAGGTAAAATAGGTGAAGTGCTCCCCCCCCCCCGAGATCCTTGGAGGAATATAATGCATCTACTCCATTTTTATCCTGCTCTTCCTATAGGGTTGCCAACCACTAGGTACTAGCTGGAGATCTCCTGCTATTACAACTGATCTCCAGCCAATAGAGATCAGTTCACCTGGAGAAAATTGCCACTTTGGCAATTGGACTCATTGAAGTCCCTCCCTTCCCCAAACCCCACCCTCCTCAGGCTCCACCCAAAAAACCTCTGGCCAGTGGGGAAGAGAGACCTGGCAATCCTATCTTCCCACCATGAGTTCAAAGTGCTTCTCCCTTTTTTTCTTCACAATGGCCCTGTGAGGTAGGTTAGGCTAGAAGAGAGTGACTAGCCAAAAGTCACCCAGTGAGTTTTGGAGCAGATTGGGAATGTGAATCCAGTTTGAACCATTACACCAGAATGGTAATAAAATAAGATGTACAGCTAATAATAAAATTAATAATAACATTCCATTGTAAGTGGAATCCATATTTTGCCTGAGAAAAATGAAATTTAAAAGTATATTTTGGACACTAAAAGAAGTATTCCAGTGTATGTGAAGAGGGTTATACACAAAATATAAAAAAGGTGTCATGCACTCAGGGCAACTGAATAACCAGAACCACTAGTTGCATTATTAAAAGAAGTTGTTCCTCTAATTTCTTTTCCTGCGGCAGACAAAAACCAAAAGGCTCTTCTCAAATGTCAAAATGCCAGTGTTGTTGAATTTCATGTAGGAGACCAAATTCCCAATGCTTCTACAGGTAAAACAAACTTTAAGAAGGATTCCAGCACTTTTGTAATGATGGAATACAACCTTAGGCAATATACATTCATAATCTCTCAGGACGAATAGCCGTTAAAAATGCAACAAATTACTCAATTCATGATTTGGGGAAAAAATATTTTTCCAGGCAGTTATCTAAAATACATGTTACAACATTACCTAAAAGTTGCACATTAGCAGGCTGCTTACATTAGCAATTAATTCTTCAGTGCCACTCTATATCACATCAATTATAGTATGAGAATGGTAAGTATCTTAGACCAAGCGTCTAGGAATTTCTCTGTGACCCTTTGCCAGAGTTGTTTGCTCAGCCAGAAGGAGCATCTCAAAGGTGTACTGACAAGGCAGCTATTGATTTCCCTAGTGAAAGGAAATCTTCACAGACAGCATATCCATTACTGAGGGGCTTTTCAAATTGTCTGTAAGCCGCCTCAAGTGCATTTGTTGGAGAGAATGGGATAACAATTATTTAAACAAACATATTACATTCTGGACGATCCTTTCATTTCTCCACACCACATAGGAAACCAGTTTTTTTTTTTGTAATGTAAAGACTACGTGTTCTGAAATGAATATTCCACTGATGGGTGCTGTAACCTGGATGGCTGAGGCTGTGCCAATCTCATCAGATCTTGGAAGCTAAGCAGCTTTAGCCCTGGTTGGTATTTGGATGGGAGGCCACCAAGGAATACCAGGCTTGCTATGCAGAGGAAAACAATGGCAAACTGCCTCTTTTAGTCTCTTGCCTTGAAAACCCCATAAGGGGTCACCATAAGTTGGCTGCAACTTGATTGCACTTTACATACATACACTGCTTTTTATCCTGCATTACAACAATATAGCACACATATGGGTCTTATACCAAGTCATGCCAGTGGTTGGTCTAGTTCATAGCTCAGTATTGTCTACTATTGCTGGCTGTATCTGTCTCAAGAAGATAAAGGTCTTCCTCAACTCCTGTTAGTTGTGCGGGGTCAGAGACTGAACCAGAGGAAAATCTACAAGCACATGCATATTCTGCTTACCCCATGTCATCCTACTGGTCCCTCTCCATGTGTTACTCCCTTCTTCCCATACATAGCACAAAGGTACATTTAGTATTACATGTGAAAGTGCCTCGTGTCTCACCAAGTTGAACTCTTGTAAGGATTGTTGTACTTGCATCTGGAACATCTTGTGTCCAGTCAGAGGAGAGGAAATGACAGGATTGTCCAGGATGTATTTATTTGTTTAAATGATTTCTATCCCATTTTCAAGTTATAGATAGGGATGACCACTATTACAAGTATGGTGAGAACTCCACCCTTGCTCTGTTTCAATCTACTGGAGCCTGAAGGACTACATATGAAACAGGCCTAGGAGGAGTCATGACTTCTGACATAAACCTTTTCAGCTAAGGCCATATATGTTGTCAGGAGAAAGGTATTCACACATGTGAAGGGGAGCTCTTTACTATCAGGTCAAATATCCCACGGGTGTGTCCTTGAATTTGACAGGTCATGAGATTAAGTTTTAGAGAACCCTATTACAAATAATGCTTTAAAACAGCCCATTTCTATCTGCACCATAGAATAAACCACTGCTCTTTCTGTGAAGTCATTGTGGTATAGTAAATAACTTGTCAAACTAGGACCAAGAGACCCAGGCTCAAATCCCATTCAGTCGTAAATTTCATTGGGTGACTTTGGGCCCGTCACTCTATTTCAATCTAACCTACCCCGCAGGGCCGTTCTGAGGATGAAGGAAGGGCAAATGTTGTACAGCACCTTATTTATGTAAACAAAGCAGCCATAGTGGTATTGCTTATTTGGAATATCTGCGGTGATTAGACTAAAGGAGGTTGATTCAAGGATCTGTGCTCTGTGGCGAATTGTTCAGTAGTCCAAACCCTATACCTAATTGATAAATTGGTTGATTCTAGTGAGACTTTCTATCCCTTCTTCTCTGGCAGTGAATGAGAATGTATAGAGTTCCAACATGCACAGTATGTAACAAACTGCTTCATAATAGCCATGTGTGGGGTAGTTAGAGTCTTGGACTAAAATTGGAAAGAGCTGAGTTAAAATGTTCATCCGTGAAGCTTGTTGGGTGGTGATAAACCAAGTATCCTATCTCAGTCTTACTTACCTCACAGGACTGTTGTGAGGATAAAAGGGAAACACTATGAGTATTGCTCTGGACTCCTTGGAGGAACAGTGGAGTAAATGTGACAGATTAACTATACTTAGAGAAATGATAGGATGACTATGATCAAATAAGTGATTTCCAGTGGGGCCTGAGTCACACCATCTGATTATAATGAGATTTAATATGTGCACTTAGAAATGCAATCACATGACTGTTTGAATGTGCAGCTTCAGGAAGTCTTGGAGGAGACAGGTTATCTATACTATTTCAATCCAGATTCAGGCTTACATTTAGGGAAGAAACAGCTGGGAGTAGGGTTGCCAGCTCCAGGTTGAGAAATACCTGGAGATTTTGGAGGTGGAGTCTGAGAAGGGTGGGGTTTGGAGAGGGGATGGACTTCAATGCCATACAATATTGGTATATTGGCAAAACGAGTCGCCAGATTAAATATCGTATCAGTGAACATCGATCTAGGATCAGGAATCATGTGTTAGAAGCACCCTTGACTCAACACTTCCTAGAAAAAAATCACTCTGATGAGGAATTATCTTTTTTTGTACTCTGGCATTTTGTTCAACAGGGCAATGATTAAAATTGATACAGAGTTGTTATTGAGACGTCAGGAATCTAAATATATCCATCTTTTTGACACAATATCCCCTAATGGTATGAATACAACTTTGGAATTATCTTGCTACTTGTGAATTATATCTCATGACATATAACTGTTTCTTTAAGAAACTTGCTCAGTGTACTCTGCCTCCAATTATGCATGTGACTCACTGCTTTAAAAATTCTGTAATGACATTGCTCTTTGGCCAACGCATAAGCGAAGGAATACCAGCTAGCGTGTGAGTATATGAATTACTACATACTATTGTATTTATTAGCAAAAGTCTATATAATTTATGCCTCTATGCTTAATTTGTTATTATTATTATATGATTATGATTATGTATTTAGTGGTCCCTGAGGAAGGCTTCCAAGCCGAAACAGAGAGATAACCGGACCTCTGTAAAGAACTACAACTCTGGAAAGGACTACAACCACAAGATGCTGAATAATTATTAATATAATTTTATTCAAATTGTCATTGTACATATTGAACACATTATCAGCATATTGTCCTTGGTTGGACTTGTATATCAATGTATATACTTTAAATAATTTTTGGATTTATGTAACCTGTGGTGGATATGATGTAAATACCACTAGTGTTACAAACTAATTCGTTGCTGCACTGTTACTGCTGTCCTTGTTTGCTAATTAATTTACAGCAGGCTAACCATTGTTTACTAACCACCTGGAGGTTGGCAACCCTAGCTGGGAGAGATAATATGAACTTGAACAGATGCCTGGAGAATGTAATGGGAGGGATAAGGGCCAATAAACCAAAGCTCAGTCCAGAGAACAGGTGCTTTTGAATGACAAAGCTGCTTGGGAAGGAAGGATTGTGCTCCCCCCCTGAAAGAGCAGGTTCATTGGGAATAGGGCTGCCAACTGCAGGTTGGGAATTCCTGGAGATTGGGGGTTGAGGCTGGGGAGGAAAGGGTTTGGGTAGGGGAGGCACCTCAGTGGGTTATTGTAGTATAAAGTCCACCCTCCAAAGCAGCCATTTTCTCCAGGGTAACTAATCTCTGTAGTCTGGAGATCAATTATAATTTTGGCCGATCTCCAGGCCCCACATGTGAGTACTGCTGGATCCTGGCCTAGGCTTGGAGGCTTAGCTTTTCTATGTGGCATATAGTGCCTTTTTCCATCTTTGGCTGCTATGCCTGCTCCTCAAAAAACATGAACTGGCCACAATGATTCATGCTCTGATCACTTCCATGTTAGCTACTGTAATACACACACTCTATGTGGCTTTTGAAAACTCTCCAGGAACTTCAGTTGGTTGAAAATGGGACAGATAGGCTACAGTCAGGGGCTGGATACAGGCCCTGTGTTGAAAGACTGGCATCTGCCAGTCTCTTTCCAGGCACAATTCAAAGTACAGGTTCGTTAAGACCTTAAGACCTTAAGTGGTTTGGGGGCAAGGGTACCTGAAGGACCGCCTCCTCCCATAATATCCAGCCCACCTAGGGTTGCCAACTTCCAGGTACTAGCTGGAGATCTCCTGCGATTTCAACTGATCTCCAGCCGATAGAGATCAGTTCATCTGGAGAAAATGGCCACTTTGGCAATTGGACTCTATGGCATTGAAGTCTGTCCCCTCCCCAAACCCCACCTCCTCAGGCTCCGCCCCCAAAACCTCCCACCGGTTGCAAAGAGGGACCTGGAACCTTAAGCCCACCAGTTGAGGGCCTCCTTACAAGCCCTGTTCTTTGCGTCCCACCTACAGAAGTAAGGCAGGCCTTTTCACACACACAACACAAGCCTTTATTGGCATATAAAAAGGAAGAACATACATTAGGATAAATCCAAGTACAAATAAATAAAATTGGATAAAACCACCCCAAATCAGCCATTAAGGAAAGCTATACACCATTCATGAGCAGGCCTTTTTGGTGACAGCATCTTGACTGTAAAATGCTCTCCCCTTTAAAGCTTGCCTGGTGCCTTTTATGTTCTTTGCTTTTATGCTCTGGGTTTTTACTGCCTAAGTTTTTAATGGTTTGATTTTATATTTCAATGAATTTGTCTTATATTTTGTGAGTTGCCTCAAGCAGATCTCTAAAGAGGCATCATGTATATGTTTTAAATGTCCATATTTGTAACATTTTCTTCCTCATTTTTCAATGTGGCTACACCTTTGCTGGTCAACTATTAAAAGCCACTTAAAATTTTAGTGCACATTTGAAAAATTCAGGTTTGGGCATCCCGTGGCCACTTCAATATATATTGAAACCCTAGCCAAATATCATTTTTTCACATATTATCACAAACACAAAATTAGGCGAATCAGATCTACGATGAGTGATCTTTACCACTTAGTATTGCTGAAGCCCCCCCCCCCCCCAAGAACCTTGTTAGCCAAGATTTCAGGTAAAATATGTTCAAAAGAAGACAAACAGTACACTACCAATAACTCCGAGGTATTTCTCTCATATGAACAAGCCTTAAAGCTACACTACTGTTAGGAATAGAATATCTCTAGTCCGCAGATGAGAAAACTTTGGATCTCTCCTGGCTACGTTGTTCCTTTTGTCTAATCATATTCTGTTTACTCTTCTTCAGCATTACCATTTCTAGTGAATTCCTTTAGGTGGATATGTGTGTCCATTTTTTCATGCGTTGCCTTGTTATACTTTATAACATGACTGTATGTGTTCAAACTGCATTTTTCAGCAAACTCAACACAAAAGAAAGCAATTTGAATGCTGTTTGGGTGGTAACATTTCATATGTAAAAAATCCATTTGCACCTAGATTGTATGAAAGACCATTCCAGGTAAGAAAAAAACAAACATCTTTTTTCTTTGTAGTATACTATCACCAGTTCAGTTTTTGAAGTAAAATATCTCATCACTAGGGATGCCAGCCTCCAGGTAGGGCTTGGGGATCCCCTGGAATTACAGTTCATTTCTAGACTTCAGAGATCAGTTCCCTGGAGAAAATGGATGCTTTAGAGGGTAGATTATATGGCATTGTACTCCACTGAGGTCCCTGTTCTACCCAGGCTCCATCCCCAACTCTCCAGGAGTTTCCCAACCTGGATCTGGTGACCCTACCCACCAACCCCCGCCAGTGGCCAAGGGGGGGACCTAGCAACCCTACCCATGTCCTACAGCAGAATTCCAAAATGTGACAAATAGCTAAAAAAATCAGAGATCAATGAATGGTGACAGTTACCTAAACATGATTGTCAGATTGAGCTGGTAATATACCCAAAATTGTAGAAATATAGTTCTACTTTTGGTCACAAATATTTTTCAAAGAACGTCGCCATTCACCATATTTTGGACATTTGTTACCATGGACATATGTGGGGGAAAAACTCAGGTGCTGGAAAGTAAAAATGTCTGACCTTCAAAAAAGGAAAAGCTAGAAAAGGAATAAGGATTCCAAAATGGTGGACTGTAGATCTGTTGGAAGTAGATATCTTGCTGCTGTTCACCACTTTTTAAATGTCTGTTGAAAGGGCTACATTCATTGTTCACACACTTTAATACTTCAATAGTAGAGTACTCAGGCACCGAAGAATTAAAGAAAAATAAATGAAATTACATTTTTTAATTTTCATAAAATAGTATGGGTATGTGGTAGGAACATATGACACTGATATTGTTGGTACTATCCAGTAGGTGCTTTGGGGGAGGGGGCCTCAAGTCACAGCTGACATATGCCGACCCTGTAGGGTTTTCTAGGGAAGAGACATTTGGAAGTAGTTTGCTGCTGCCTGCCTCCATGCCATGACCCTGGTATTCCTTGGAGGTCTCCCATCCAAATACTAACCAGGGTCGGGGGGGCTGAGACTATGTGACTAGCCCAAGGTCACCCAGCAAGCTTCCATGGTGTGAGTGGGGATTTAAACCTGGGTTTCCCAGATCCTAGTCCAACACCTTAACCACTACACCATGCTGGCTCTCTAGGTGCTTAAACCACTTATTAAATGACAGAAAATGAGGGTCGCAGAGTATTTCCATTGCCATTCTAGGCCTGTTAATGTCTTTATGGTCATGCACTATAAACATTTTAATTAAGGTACCGAATTACTTGAAATTTCACAATTCCACAAGATGGTACATCTGTTAGCATTAGACTGTGAGCTCACACAATTATATACAGATGGAGTGGTTTCTGATCCTAGGCTGAAAACCTACCGTTAAGTGCTTAGCTTCTGGGTTGGATTTTACCCGCTTTATTGCTGGGGAAAGAAAGAAGAAGAGTCCTTTTTGATAAGCAAAAAAGGCTGTTCCCAGGCTCATGAGTCCCATATGGACAAAAGCCACATAGGAGGGGATTGCATTGAGCAAGGGAATTAAGAGATATCAAGCAAAAAAACTTGATAGGATCCCATGTGCAATCTACACAGAGTAGTAGGTCTATTACTCAATCTCCTACATATCTACATTTGCCATCATTCTCTCTTCCTAATAATCTGCATTTCTGCATTTAATATTCTCATGGTTCTTGCCTCTTTCCAGTTTTCCTGGAGGTAACTGGGGGATCATGTTCTAGGCATCTAGAGCATTATGTTGGTGGTGATTGCTATTATTTCCACATACAAAATGCTTTACTACTTTTAATAGAATTATGTTGTTTCCCAAGGCTGCAGAGCAAAGTCTTGGCTGAGCAGAGACCCTGATCTGTCTGTCCTCCACGGAAATTGACCAGAGTAGAGTTCATCTTTTCCTTCCCTTTCTCATGGAGGTGACGAAAATGCCAGGTAGCCGACAATCCCTGGTAGGCTTGTTACAGGAGAGAGGTGATTGCTGAAGGTCCTTCCTTTACATCCAGAGACGGCTGTTTATAACCAAGCAAGAGTTAAAGAACTTCAGCCTCACGTTGTTTCTGCATGAAGCAAGGTGGGAAAAATAAGCCCAAATGGGCCTTGCTGTATGTTACCTAGACTCTTCTGCCTGGAACAATTCACCAAGACACTCAGCTGATTACTTCAACCACTGCATAATGAGTTTTAGTCCATGGTACATGTTGGACATTCAAGGTTTAATAAATCTTCAGAGGAAAGTCCAAGCCAGAGTCTGTAAAGCAGAGAATTAAGGTTCTTTACCTGGTGTTCCGATTAGTTTTTCTCAGATGCTCATTTATTGATGTGAGGTTTGGACTTTAATGCCATAACTTTAAAGCACAGCTTAGCTTGCTTGTGTAGAGCGAGTCATCTCCTGAGGTTTGTTTCGGAAGTGCTGGAAACCAATTTGCCTTACTTGTGCAAGTGCTTCAACTCAAACTGGCAAAGTAATGGGTTCACATCACAGGATCATTTTTATAGCTGGTGTATGAGAATAAAATATTAAGTGCCCTAGGCTTACTTTTTGTAAATGCATCTGTAGATTTTTTTTTCCTTATGAGCATCCATAATATGGAGAAAACAGAGAATTTTATCTTTGACTACCAAAGGCATGCAAATTCAAAAAACTTCAAACCCTTCCCCTACAGTGCACCTCTGGACTGAGCAAGCCAAAGTCATACAGGAAGAGTTACGCAAGGGAAGAGACCTTGAATTATCTTTTCAAAGCTTTATCTAGCTATCCCTCACCAGTAGCATTTGGGATATTCTGTTCATCAGAAACATGCCACACTAAGTAGAATTTGTCGTTCCAAGGAGGAACAAAATTGGGTGAACACATTCCAAAAAAACCCCCACTGCAGTTCTTTAAACAGTCGACTACTTCCTCAAAGAGTTCTAAACTAACTTTTAAAACACTAAGCTCTTGACAATAGTCACTGGTCCATGGATAGGGTTGCCAACCTCCAGGTACTAGCTGGGGATCTCCTGCTGTTGCAACTGATCTCCAGCTAGGGTTGCCAACTGCCAGGTAGTAGCAGGAGATCTGCTGCTAATTCAACTGATCTCCAGCCGATAGAGATCAGATCACCTGGAGAAAAATGGCCGCTTTGGCAATTGAACTCTATGGCATTGAAGTCCCTCCCCTCCTCAAACCCCGCCCTTTTCAGGCTCTGCCCCAAAAATCTCCCACCGGTGGTGAAGAGGGACCTGGCAACCCTATCCATGGACTTTTATGGCTAGGTAAAGGCCCAGACCTAACTGGTTGAGAGCAGACTACCTATTTTCTCCTTCTGACTTTGTTCTGGAAAGAAGTTATGCCTGTAGAAACAATATTAAATTAGTTTTGAGATAAAGACTAGCAGAGAGAATTTAAGAAAAAAATTGTCATGTAACCATGTTTCATCTATATTGCAGGCTTGTGAATCCATTGGTCATAATTATTAGGAACAAAACACACTGGATATTTTTGTGAGTTTTGGAAGCTGAAATAATATTAACTGACACTTTCAAGTTATGCAGATATTTGCAGGGTTTTAGCACAAGGGGGGAAAAGACCCTTCCTATATTGAATGTGGAATAAGGAACATAAAAAAACAGATGTTTTAAGCAAATTAAAAATTATACCATAACTTGTACAGCTTGAATGCTCTTTGGACCGTGTGCTACTTGGCGTATGGCACATACAGCTAGGGTAAAGCCCTTAACAAGAGTGACATCCTTAAGATCTATTTGGACTGTTGGCATAAGGGTAACCTCGTCGTTCTCCTGAGAGTTGCAAGTTCAATGAAGAAGTAAAAGATGCAAGATTCATCCAGGATAGATTGGCAGCATCCTCCACTTCCCCCACCCCATGAACTCTGAAGTGTTATCTTGTACACACACAAAAAGCAGGAAAATCCATTTTCTTCCATTGAAATACTGCTTGGCATCTGGGTATCTTTGGCTATATTGCAGAAAGATTTGAATCCAAAATACAAACATTTTCAAAATTTCAAAACCAGCCACGTTGTGAGATCCCAAGCCAAAAAGAGACAGCTGTTAACGCTGGCAGACACAGAATACAGTAAAATTGGGTGTGATCTGGCCGCTAAGAACAAAGGGCAGAGCAGGGTATTTCAGAAGACCTAAAGCACAATCCATCTTAGGTAGAAAGCTTAGACTGAAGTTTATTGTGTCATTATTTGGATTAATAATCCCCAGGAAAGTGATAACTAAGTTTGACATTATACAATATGAACAGAGTTCATTTGTGTCAGGGTGGGAAAGCCAAATGCTCGCACAAGTAAATTGAAAAGCTAACCTGTCTTTAAATCATACCATTGTGTTCAGTTATTGCCTATATCTCCCAGCACAGCATGATCTTATATATTGTATGCAGCAATTAGGCTGAATAGTGTAAGTGCAGGAGTGCAGGATAGCTGGCAGCCGAACGGGTTTTTGCTCCTTTTATCTTAGCGAAGCTCCCATAACAATGCCCTTTTTTATGGACTAACCCCTGATGTCCTTACTTAAGAAACAGATGCTCCCTGAAATGTGTCCAGCAAAGGAGAGAAGTGTAAGGCCCTGGCATATTGCCTTATGTTGGTTAACCTTAGCACAGGATAAAGTCAAGGGATCCAGAGCCAATGCGGTGTTTGTGTTGCCACCAGTACTTCTCTTGCTGGACAGGGAGAAATGCAGTTATGCATATGGAAACTGGAATGTCTTTCTTTTTCTGTCTTTTTAAAACATTAAGTCTGTATTTTTTCCAAGTTTTTGAAAGAAGCAGTAAAGATAGGAGGTAGGGTACTGGGCCAAGAGAGGAGGCAACTATAGGGTTGCCAACTAGCTGGAGATCTCCTGCTGTTGTAACTGATCTCCAGCTGATAGAGATCAGTTCACCTGGAGAAAATGTTAGCTTTGGCAATTTGGACTCTATGGCATTGAAGTCCCTCCCCTCTCCACGCCCTCCTCAGGCTCCACCACAAAAACCTCCCACCAGTGGCGAAGAGGGACCTGGTAACCCTAGGCAACAAGCTTTTACTAACAGCTGCGTAGAAGGAGAGGTGGAAGAGGAGTGAGGTTCTGTCCAAGCATGACAACAGAATCCAAAGCAGTTCAAGTCCTGCATTTGGAGGCCTTTGTGTGGGCTGGCCATACAGTGCGTTACAAATCCACAAGTGTAGTTTCTGATAGACCAGTTCATAAGTGGAAAGGGATATTGGTTGTATAGAAGGGGAAATATGTGCCCTTCCAGTGTTGTAACACCAAGTATTTCGCCTTCAATATGGCATGCAGCATCGGCTTTTCATGTTTGTGAAATAGTCACTAACTGCCAATCAGATATTGTGATTTTTTAAAAGTGGGTTTCAGGCTTGCCTCAGAAATTATGTTTTCCACTTGGAAGCCCTTATTCCCTGTCCAGGTTATGATTGGACTGATGGTGATGGTTTGGGGTGAGCTCAGTGATGAGAGAAGGACTTTCTGAATATATTCAGAGGCATTTTCTTTTTACAGTTTCGTTGGGGTAGATGATAATCTGAAAAGATTTGCTCAATCTAAAGGGAACATAATCTTCCGTCCCCAAACCATATGGCCACTGCTCTAGCTTTGAAGCTGTTGAGAACCCCTCTTAGCAGCCCTTTCATTCTTAACATCTTAATATTTCTAAACATGATATGATTTCTCATCCCAGTTCCTGGAGATTTTAGCCTGGGGAGGGTGGAATTTGGGGGAAGGAGGAAGCTCAGCAGGGTTGGGATGTGATGCCATATAGTCCACCAAAGCTGCCATTTTTTCCAGGGGAACTGACCTCCCTAGTTTGGAGACTAACAGTAATTCTGGGAAGCTTCCAACCCTCACCTGGAGGTTGACAACTAGCTATTACATCTGGCTATTATAGTATATACAGTATATATGGGACCAAACCAGAATTTGAATGTTCTATATTTTGCCTGTTATTCAGAATCAGATTCACCACTTAAAGCTGACGTGGTTAACCGTTTGGCCCTGTGGCCTTCTCCACTGCCATGTTCTCCAGTCTGTCTTCCTAATATTGTAGTGGCCTTGAGGGCCACTGTCCCTTCCCTGCTAACTGAAAAACAGCATCTCATATGCTGCTTTTGAACTATCTAGCCTGTCCCTTGAGCCTAGAATAGTGGGACTAGTTTGTCCTCAAGCAGCTTCTTTTCACTGGGTCAGGTCATGATCTTCCTAGTTAGGAAGAAGAGATTGTCCCTAAAGCATCTGCAATGATGGAGAGGCTTCTTTCCAGGGAACCAGAAATGTTAGAGCCGTAGACTTTCCCCATTACTGAGTGGGAGAAGGGAACAGCCAACTAAATTGCTATGGCATCCCAGAATATTATTTTCACCTTCTGCAAAGTTAGTTGGAACTTATGAATTGTGAATGGTGCAGGGGGCTGCAGAGGAGAGGAGAAAAATCCATTTCATAAACTCCTTCCACTCACAAGCATTCCACAATCCAACCTATTGTGTTGTGGGGTGTTTGTGTGTGTGTGTGTGTGTGTGTGTGTTTTACACAACAGGTATTCAGATGGTAAAGTGTGTGTTGGAGTGTTGGACTAGGCGATCCAGATTCGAATCCTCCCTCTGCCATAGAAGCTCAGTGGATGAACCTCGAGCCAATCACACACTCTCAGCCTACCTCACAGGTTGTTGTAAAGACAGAATGGAGAAGGGGAGAATGTTACAAGCTACTCTGGGTCCTCACTGGAGAGAAAAGTGGGGTACAAATGAAGCAAATAATTTATTTTTATCATTTTACTGCTTTTGTATTGTTGATGTCTAATGGACTTTAATTAGTATTCAGTGTCATTACTCCATGGATACTTTACTGGTGGCTTTATTATTTTGGAACTGCCCTGGTGGTCCTTTTTGGGTATATGGCCAGGTATAAATTTAAATCAATCAATATTGTAAAGGGGTGGTGGTGGCAGATTGGCACTCCACTTCCCAGTTTATTTTCTACTGGAGGGAAGCAGGGGGAGGGTTGACACATCTCCCTCCTCAGAAACAGGGGTGCTAAAAATTCTAGAGAGGTCAATGTGGCTGTACATTATTCACAAATAGTGTGCGCATAAATCTTTCCTACATGACAATTTTACACACAGGACAGGTTTCCAGGAGCACTTCCCTAAGTGAAACTTCTAACATGGGAAGCAGCCTCAGACAACCCTCAACTATTCTGCCAACCAGAGCTATTTGATTTTGACCCCCTGATAATAAAGTGACATATTATGTAGCTGTTGTTTCCAACAAAGCGGAGCAGTTCAATCACTGGAATTTCTAAAAACTCTCCATAAACTGTAAACAAGGTAGAACAGACAGGACTGTAATGAGCATTTTCTCTGCGGAAGGGATGTTCATGCAGTGATGAACCCCTCTGTTCATTTGATATCTTCTCACCCTATGACATGCACCCCTTTCTCGCAGGATAATTGCCATGAATCCACTACGGTGCCACAGCACGTACATGCAGATGCGCACGCACACAATGTTATCTGCACTCAAGTTTGAATGTTGTCATTAAACAATGGGAGAGGCAGCAACATGGAGCTTACTACCAGCTCACTTCTCTTCCCCAAACCTGATTGAATGAGGTTAGGAATAGCTTGTGAATGCAGACGCTCGGTGTGATTTTTTTCCCAAGTTGCACAGCACGTCTGTCATGAGTTTAGCAATTTATAAAACTTCGTATGAAATATATGACTAGACAAGTCAAGGTAATAATTAATTCCCCTGAGAAAATGCTCATTTTTTCCTCTCTCCCTCTCTCTCTCTCTTTTTTTTAAATCCTGTTCTCAGAAAATAAAAGAAATCATGAAAAACCAGGAGATCATAGTGTAAGCTAACTGCCAATTAAACCTTCATGGGGTTACAGAAGTAAAATGAAGAAGACAGTGTAGCATCTGAAGGGGAGGGGGTTGGATCTCTGAGATAACTACAACACCCGATGTTCAATTTATCTGAGACTCTCTTATATAGCTTCCCAAGTTGATTATGGCACAATGTGGACATTTATCTAGTGTTTATTACTCATAAATATCTTTGAACAACAGGAAAGGCATTGTTTTCCATTCCATTTTCCATGTTGTCTTTCTTCGGTTATAGAAGACTAGACTGTGATAACTGATTCTCATTTCTAAACAGAAAATACAAAAGCCCCTTCCTATCAAGTATGTACGTGTACAATTCAGCACCTACCTCTTTAAAATACTCTGAAATTGAGTCCTAATCCTTTTGTGACACTATGCCTAAGAATCTCGAAGGGAAGGGCAGTAAATTCTACACTTGTGTATCCCTGTCTCTTTTACACTCAAACCATCCAAGTACAAACTGTAAAGTAAGAAGGGCAGCTCATTCCTGAGCTTTGCGGTGGCCGGGGACAGCGCCCCCGAGGCATTTTCCCCATAGACAACAGTGAGGCTGTGCCAGAAAAAACCTGGGGCAGCATCGCTGTTTCGGAGGGGGTGTTCCAGGGCTGGAAGGGGTTAGGAGGCAGCCTACCAACAGCCCCACCCCACGGAACGCCTCCCAGGACACCGCCGCGATCACTTGGGAGAAAGGCTGGGAAAAAATGAAATAAACAAACAAACAAACAAACAAGGACAGAAATCGTTTAAATGCAGTTGTTGGTTACAATGGGTAGGACAAAAAGATCTGGCTAGCTTAGCAGCATTAGAGACGCGGTTATTTATTTTATTTATTTATATTTTATTAGATTTCTATCCTGCCCTTTCCCTACCGAGGTAGGGGTCAGGGCGGCTCACATCCAACATTAAACATCCATAAAATTTAACATACAACATAGTGAACAATTAAAATATACTCTACATAACAATTTAAAGCTAGACAGTCTAATACCAGATGGTTCTATAACAATTTCTATGTCTGTAGCGGTGGAATCTTCAGATGGAAGCAGATGCGCATCCATAAGAATATGTTACAGATGGAAAAAAATGGCGCAGGGAGGCCAGCTGATGATGCAATCATTGCTGCCCTCAACTATAGGCCTGGCTATAGGCTCCGTCTTACAGGCCCTGCGGAATTGCAGTAGGTCCCGCAGGGCCCTGGTCTCACTTGACAGAGAGTTCCACCAGGCAGTGGTGGATGATGTGATACTGTCTCAATGCTTTCTTTGGCCATTTTTGCATGGTCAATTTTGATGCTCGCTCAAAGCTCTTTTTAAAAATGCGACTTTAAAAATGCCTATTCACCATCCCAAGGCAAAAGGAGAAATTCCACTCCCCACTCGCCTGCTCCTTTGTTCCTGTTTGCATAGTCATTAGCATGTGCATAGCTAACGCGCCTCTGTTGTTTTGCGTAGTTCCTGGAAGGGGATTCTTCACCACAAACACCAAAGGTCAGGTTAAATGGGCTCTTTACTAATGCGAAGCAGGTATGCGCCGGCTTTGCAGTCACTTCCCAAATGAGGGTTCAGTGTGCAAAAATCAGAAAAATATGTGGGGCAATTCAGCCAGCACTGCTAATTACCATGCAAAAATGGCCTTTGTCTGGTTGTTAGTTGCCCTAAAGGAAACAAATGAAAAGCCCATCCATTGTTGTGTGAAGGGCCTCTTATGGAGGCTCAGTCAGGTATGAAGAATCTCAGAGAAACGGGGGGGGGGGGGCGAGTGGGTCTTAACTCAGGTTTCATGGACTTTGGCTCATGCCATATGAAGACCTCAACAACAGCAGTAACTACACAGCATAGGAGGTAAAACCAGTAAGTGCCAAAGCAGTTTTAATAAGCTGAGTCAAGCTGAATCTCAACACATTTTGAACTCAAAAGTTCTTCCTCAGGGGAAATGGATGAACAGTTAGAGCAGCATTCTAGTGTAGTTTGCTGTTCAAGGAGCGGTTTGCTTTCTCAAGTTCTGAGATGTATTGTTCCTTCCTTAGGACACTGACAAAAAAACATACAAAGGCTTTTGTATCGAACAGTTGAGCAGTTTCCCTGAGGAAATTGTTGGGTTTTTTTTTAGTTTAAAACAATTTGGGATTTAGCTTGGTGCTGCTTATTAAAATTGTGTTTGTTCCAATTGGTCTTTGTATTCTAGATTTCCCTGTATTGTAGCATGCCCTCTTTTTTACCTTTGTATCCCACAGTAGCCACCTACTACTCAATTTCACCTGTATCCCACTTTGGGTTTTTTGTTTTTTTAAAGCAATGGAATATTTTTGTGCCTTTACTACCTTGTCAGTTTAGGGATCTGTGTGAACCATTTATTTATTTATTTTTATACGTTCTGGGATAATAGGTGGTATAGTTTGCAAGTTGTTTTGTTTGGTATCACTGCGTCCCAGTTCTGAATTTACTAACATAAATGACAGTACCTCATTATCGATTCCAGGGGATGTAATCCGACTTCCTCTCTAATCAAACACCAACAGTTTAACAAAATAATAACAATAAATTGACAACATCAGAAACTATAATGTAAAAACCAACAGCATTAAACAACGGATTATAACAATGCATCATTACAGTAACCTCATAACCTGGGTCTTACCAGTCGATATTCCCCAGAGGTCTGCTGGAACAAAAATGTTTTTTTATCCTCTTTCTGAACCCCAGTAACAACAGACTCTCTTAGGCCTCTACAGGAAGAGAATTCCTTAAGCAAAGGACCACACTGAAGGCCCTGCTTCATGCTCTAACAGTTTTAATGGACAGAACACATGGAACTTGTAGCTGAATTCAGTGTACAGGAAATCACATATGGGGTGAAGCTGTCCCTAAGGTATACACATCCCAAGCTGTTTAGGGCTCTAGGGGTCAAAACCAGCCCCTTGAATGGCTCCCTGAAGAACCTTAAGGAGGTAATAATTTTCATGCCATATTAATTGTTATGTCTGAACATAAGATTGTCCTGTTCCCACTTGTTGCATGAAAGATCCCACTTTTGAATACATTTGTGTACAACTTGATTGCCCAACGTATTTTTCTTGTTCTGCTTTGTATCTCTGGTCCTTTATTATTCCTGTGATGATCTTTGTGTGTGTGTGTGTATTGCAAATGCAAAAGAGTCAAGAGGGACCATGAGAGATGACGAGGAACAAATATCATTGAAACAAAAAAGGGGGGGAAGCAGGAATTCTAATGCAGACAGGTTGCTTTTGTCACATTATATAAAAGGTAAGGGGTTCTGTGTGAGTCTCTGGTATTCGGCACCAAATGCCACTTGTCACACTAGAGGGAAGGTCATTTACTGAACTCTTCACTCAAGCATATTTATGGTCATCAAGAAGTCAGGTTAAAACACAGATGTAGCAAGAGCCGGAACATTTTATTGCCTGCAGCATGTCAATGAAGTGAAAGCCAAGTCTCAAATAGAAATATGTCACCTTTTTAAAAGTGCCGTGTGACATACCTTTCAGTTCACAACAAATAATAGCACATGCTACAAAGAAAAAGATGGCAATCCCATTCACTTAAACAGAAATGATATATAAAATGCAGGTGTATGGTTGTCTATTTTTAGAACAAAGGAATATTATTCCATCTTTGAACTGTCAAAGGAAAAGGACAGTATTTATATCCATGTGGGTGATCCCATAATTAATCTGTTGACTGTACTGTTCCAGAAACTAGAACAATTTTACATAACATCACTAAATACAGTTTATTGTATTTCATTTATTGTATTTAATTTGTGGCAGAACTCAAAATGTGGGTAAACATAACTAGCCACCTGGTTATATATGCAAGGTTTTTTTTGTATTATACCAAATAAGTAACAAACAGTAGCACTAAAAATCCAAAACTGGGGCCCTTTAGAGACTTACAGATAAAAGCTATCTTGAAAAGGGTTCTCTAGTCTATGAAAACTTGTGCCATCATATCTTTCTTAGTCTCTTTCAAAGGCTTAGAAAACATACAAGAATCTCCTGTCTAAACTACAATTTACCTCCATGCTAGGCAGTAGATGCTGCCTGACAGTATGTTCTCCGTTGCATCGTGGTGTTGAAAGGCAGCAATTCAGAGGAAGAAGTGGTAGGGGAAGGGTGCTTCTAACTTTCCTACTACCTTCTTTACTTGAACCTCTCTCTGACATCTCTTTTACCAACAGTGGGGTCCAGGTTTGGATTTTTGAAGTAGCAAATATTGGCAGAAGTAAAGGGGGGTGTATGTGGAAGCAGTTTTGGGGAGGAAGAAGATAACAGAAGATGGGCAGCCCATTCGTGAAGGGGGGGCGAAGCTCCTTTGGAGCTGTCGTGACCCTGCGCCGGCATTATTACGGAATAAGGTGGCACCTACGCTGATGCGGGAGCAACCATGCCAGGGCCCGGGTGCCGCCAGCCCCCACCGCCAGCGTAGCCATGCTGGCAGGGCTTTCCTGGAAGGCAAAGCCCGCGCTGGCGTGGGGGAGCGTTCCCGGGGTGTTTCCGGGGGGGGGGAGCTGCCTTTAGGCAGCTTCCACGACCCTTTCACTCCATGAATGCTCCCTTCACCAGCGGCAGGGCTGCACCGCCTTTTTTGGTGGCACAGCATCACTGTATTCAATGGGGCATTTCCCCCTTTTAATGTTTTTAAATGATTTTTTAGGCTTTGTGGCATCTGGGCAGCCTCTGAGGAGGAGGCACGGCTCTGCCGTAGCTGGCCGCCATGGATCTACCCCCCCTTCAGGATCACACTCTTAAGCACCTCTTTTCCCTGCTTGTCTGCTGCAAAACATGCCCATCTCAAGGGTGCTTCTGTGGCAAAGGAGCTGTCAGGCTAATATTCCATTCAGCTGCAGCCCGGCGTGTACTTGGGCCCTCCGATCACATTTTAAATATTATTCATGAGAGAAACCAATAAAAATCCAATAAAATGCATTTCAACGGAGTTAAATGTAAAGTTCTGCGTTTAGGTAGAAAAAATCAAATTATAGAATGGGGGAGAGTTGTCTTAGCAGTAGTGTGTGCAAAAAGGATCTTGGGGTCTTAGACTAAACACTGAACATGAGTCAGAAGTGTGATGCGGTAGCAAAAAGGTAAATGTGATCTTGGGCTGCATCAACAGAAGTATAGTTTCCAAATCACGTGAAGTAATGGCATCGCTTTACTCTGCTCTGGTTAGACCTCACCTAGAGTATCGTGTTCAGTTTTGGGCACCACAATTTAAGAAGGATTGTGCAGAGGGTTGGACTAGATGACCCTGGTGGTCCCTTCCAACTCTACGATTCTATGAAACGGAGAAGTTGTAAGTCCTTGTATCATGGGAGAGCTTGGAGCCATTTTGGATTTCTCTGGTGGCAAGCCAGTTTTTACATAAGGACTATGGGATCTTGCTATCTCTCAATGATTTATTGTTTAATGTCTGATGACTTTGTAGCCAATGTGGCATATCCAGTATTAGATTTGGGGGGGGGGGGCTTTTGGACTGATCTTGCTTTCAAATTAACTTCCCCCCCAGTTGTCTAATTTTTATGGTGATCTGTAGAGTTTCTCTTTGTCCCATGTATTGGAAAGAAATATTAATTCAGCCTCTACAGCAGCACATAAATGGTCGTAGCAAAGGGACAATTTTGGGAACAGGGAACAGAAAGTGATTTGACTTGTTGAAAGGCACCTTGTACATTTGTGGATCCAGGTTCATGAGTGTTAACAATTTGTCCACTTCTATTTAAAGCCATGTTGGATTACACTTTGAGCTACACACATGTCCACTGCGGTAGGGATAACTGAACTAGCTGTTTCAGACAGAATGTGTTAATGGGAAGCTGTTTTTATTTATTTATTACATTTGTATCTTACCCTTCCTCAAGGCACTGTGGGCAGCATACAGTACTTCTGTGATTCTCCACTGCATCCTCACAACAGTCCTGCGAGGTAGGTTAAGCTAAGACAGAGTGAGTTGCCCCAGGTCACCCAGCAAGCTTCATGGGAGATTTGAGATTCGAAACCTGGTTTTCCAGATCCCAGGAGAGAAAGGCTGGGTATAAATGCTGTAAATAAATAAATATGCAAGTGTTCACTTAAATGCATAGAATTTGATAGTAGGGACAGCATATGTGATTCTACTCCCACAGCCCAACACATTCTATAAACTATGGGGACAAGGTTTAGGAGATTAGAGTTTGGGAGTGAAAGCTGGACTATCTTGCTGTGAATCTGGCACAGTCTCTGGATCTTCTGCTGTACTCCTCCTCTACATTTATTATGTATCATATTTGTTACAGTGGACAAAAGGATCACATATGGTTGCTTCGCGCTGGCCTGGATGGCCAAGGCAAGCCCAATCTTCTCAGATCTTGGAAGTTAAGCAGGGTTGGCTCTGGTTAGTATTTGGATGGGAGAACACCAAGGAAGTCCAGGGTTGCTACACAGAACCAGTCAATGGCAAACCACCTCTGAACGTCTTTTGTCTTGAAAACCCTCTAGGGTCACCATATATTTCAACAGGGCTTGTTTTACCTATTCAAGCATCACTGAAACAAATAGGTATGTGACAGAGATGTTTAGGCCATTGTACTGTTTTCCAGTTTATGGGAAACAATATTTGACATCATGCAAAAACTAATTAAGTCCAAAATAATGGCACCACTTGGTTTCTCAAGCCTCCAACTGAGATGCAGTAAAGAGATGCGCTTGCAACGAGTACTTCAGATGCCAGAGGCCACAGTGGCACGTCTGCTGCCAACAGTCAGGGAACTTCTCTGTTTAAATCCTGCCAGCTCCTAGCCACTCTTCAGTGATCCTGAGAGCCAAATGGCAGGACAAATGGTAAGCAGGGGTTAGCCAGAAAGCCCTATCAGCTCCCAGTTCAAAGAGGTCTTAGCATCAATAAATAACATGGGAAAATCAAGCACTACCAGAGGCTAGAGTGGGGGTGATGACCTTTCAGTGGTTCCCCACTCTCCTAAAGATCAGAGCCAGTGTAGTGCAGCCTTGAAAGTCAGTTAGAGTGTTGGACGAGGACCTGGGAGACCCAGGTTCAAATCATCACACTGCCATGGAAGCTTGCTGAGTGACCTTGCTGAGTGACCAGACACAGGCCTATTATGAGGACAAAATGGAGGAGAGGGAAATGATGTAAGGTGCTTTGTGTCCCATCGGAGAAAAGGGTGGGGAATAAATGAAGTACGGTAAGTTAATAAACAAACTGGAGACTCTGTTGCAAAAGTTGCAACCTTTCTATGTGGGATCCACACACCACTGCCTTCATATATAAGAACTTATATCGTGCATTGTCTAGAACCAAGAGTTATAGTGGAGCCAGGAATTAAAATAATTATATGAAGAGTGGGGGAAGTATACATGCCTGATTTAACAGCAAATTATAGGCTGGATCCACTGATGCATGAACATCATTAAATAGTTGCACAAGCGATAACACAAGATATACTGCAATACTCACCAGTCCTGATAATTACTCGCACAAGCAGGGATACATGTTAGGGTACAATAAGTTTAACATAGCACAAGATGCCAGTGCAGTCTTTTCCTAGCACAATCACTCTGCTACACCCAGAAATCTGCTGAATCCAACCACATGGTTTGACAATGTGTTTGAATCGACCCTTGGGGTCCCTACAACTTCCCTAAACAAAAATAAAATACATCCTTATGCCTATTTATCTCCATTTTTCGCCACATTCATGTTTCCATTACCACAAGGAAAGATTTTATAAGGGGAAGAGATTGGAACAAATTAGACATTTCACTTTTTAGCTGCTCCCAGAATTTCCCGGTTCCCCCCCACACACACACACCCCGGGCAATTGCAGCGCTTCCCCATGATTTTAAAAGGAGAGTTGATCTTTAAGAAATGCATGTGATATTAGTTTTCCGTTTTAAAATAATCACATTATTGCAGACATTTTAATAGCTGTAGAGGTTGCTATGTATTAACATGATTCATGGTCCTTGACAGCAGTGTCTCTGAGAATCCCACAGGAATGCAAAATACAAAACTCCACACACGTTCAGATTTTATTGCCTGCAGCTAAAAAAGGAGGGAAAAAACTCTTAAAACTGTTGAAACCCGTCAACTTTAAAAGCATTAATAGATGGTCTCAGGGGATTAAATCTAAATCTTAATGTGTAAAAATCAAGTTAATAACCACAGAGATTAATATGGTTGCATTTGATTATTGTGATAATGCAAACAATTAGTACTGCTAAAGGGAGATATATTAGCCTCCTACTTGCCCCACACATCTGCAAAGTACTGGAAATAAATGGAAGTAAAACACTGTGCTCTGAAAAGGCTTTTCCCCCCTTTGTCTTTGTCTACTGCTAAAGTTTTTTTTTTAATGATTTATATTTTTTTAAAATTGAACCTCTGCTGTTTAACAAGAAAATGTATATATTGTTTTAAAAGGGGCATATAGATATGTTCTAGCTGGTTCTGTAATGTGTCCCCCCACACACACACATCCCTTGCCAAATGGCATGTTCAAGGCATCTCTTTTAATTGTCTTCGGTAACCTCCCGCACATCTGGAATTAATGGTGAAAACTTTCAAGGCAGAGGATATGACTTTCAGAAAGCTTCCTGGTAAAAGTTAGGCTAATTTAATCATAGAGTTGTTTAGCACTTCAGAGCTGACATAAACAAAGTTGGATAGGTTTGGGTAGAGAACAGGCAGTGGGAAGCTTGCACTGAATCCTTTCTCCATTCCTGCTTTTTTCCTAAAACCAGCCCATAGTTGCTTTTCTCCCAACTAAGTTTGAAACCAAAAGGACTTCCTATCAGGAAAAAAGTGGCCAGAGATGCAGTTTTAGGGTGATAGCGCAGTTAAGTCTTAAGCTGTTGACCTGATATTTGGAACAGTAGAGTGGGAATGATTTCATTTACTGACTATACAGTATTATGAAAAACTTTTTTGGCAAAGTCGTTTTATTTATTTATTTTATTTTATTTTTTAATGTATATGCCGCACAACTCTGTTGCATTTAAGCACTATCAAGTGTCACTGGTTAAATATGAGAGATTTAAGCACATCCAGGTACGCCCTGACCTGGATGACTTAGGCGACAGATCTTGGAAGCAAAGCAGGGTTGGCCCTGGTTAGTACTTGGATGGGAGACAACCAATGAAGTCCAGGGTCACTATGCAGAAGCAGGCAATGGCAAACCACCTCTGAATGTCTCTTGCCTTGAAAGCCCTATGGGTTTGCCTTAAGTTGGCTGGGACTTGACATTACCTTCCAGCTCCAGCACATATGTTCTTTAAATTTTGCCTAGATTGTGCTCATACTTTTTGCTAAGGTAACTTAAATATGAACGAAGTTGTTAGAAGCCATGCCAATCCAAATGTAAAATCCAAAACCCCAGAATGTAATCCACCAAATTCCTCTTGTTAGGTCCAACAATGTGGCATTGCCACATTTTCTCCACAAAGCTGTTCAAGTGAGTGAGGTAGTCTCATTGTCTTGCAAAATCCAGGAGAACGTTGAGGATATCAGTTGTAATAGCAGGAGATCTCCATCCACCACCTGGAGGTTGGCAACCCTACGTGTGAGACCCTACCTGAAAGACAGCAACAGGCCTGAGGTGACCCAGCAAGTTTTATGGCAAGTGAGGATTCAAACTTGGGTTTCCCAGGTCCTAGTCCAACAATATAATCACTACATGCCATTGGCTGCTTATACAACTATACAATGATATGCAATTAAGTGGCTGTGTCTTCTGTACTATGCTGCATCACACTTACAGCCCATTCCTCAAAGCCGCAGCAGCCGGGGACAGCGTGGCTGTGGAGGTGCCACAGTGCCTCCAAAGAGGTTTGGGGGCTGCTGTTGGGGGTGGGGAGTGCTTTTAAAAAATAAAAATTAGAAAAGGGGGGGGAAGTCCCAAAGCAAACAACGTGCTGTTGCTTAAGGGGGCATTCCCAGGCTGAAAGGGATTAGGAGACTGCCTACCGGCAGCTCTGCCCCCGCCCCCAGAATGCCCCGTTATTGCCCTCTTAAACAACAGTGTTGATGCGCCACCTTTTTGTTGGTGCAGCATTGCTGTTTGCTTTGGGGCTCCTCCCACTTTTTTCTAATTGTTTACTCCCGCCACCCATTACATTCTATAAAGTATGGGGACAAGGTTTAGGAGATTAGAGTTTGGGGATGGAAGCTGGCCTACCTTGCTGTGAATCTGGCACAGTCTCTGGATCTTCTGCTGTACTCCTCTACATTTATTATGTATCATATTTGTTACAGTGGACAAAAGGATCACATATGGTTGCTTTGTCCTGGCCTGGATGGCCCAGGCAAGCCCAATCTTGTCAGATCTTGGAAGTTAAGCAGGGTCGGCCCTGGTTAGTATCCGGTTGGGAGAACACCAAGGAAGTCCAGGGCTGCAATGCAGAACCAGTCAACAGCAAACCACCTCTGAACGTCTTTTGTCTTGAAAACCCTATAGGATCACCATATATTTCAACAGGGCTTGTTTTACCTATGCAGGCATCACTGAAACAAATAGGTATGTGACAGAGATGTTTAGGCCATTGTACTATGTGAAAACTGTTTTCCAGTTTATGGGAAACAATATTTGACATCATGCAAAAACTAATTAAGTCCAAAATAATGGCACCACTTGGTTTCTCAAGCCTCCAACTGAGATGCAGTAAAGAAATGCGCTTGCAACGAGTACTTCAGATGCCAGAGGCCACAGTGGCACTTCTACTGCCAACAGTCGGGGAACTTCTCTGTTTAAATCCTGCCAGCTCCTAGCCACTCTTCAGTGATCCTGAGAGCCAAATGGCAGGACAAATGGTAAGCAGGGGTTAGCCAGAAAGCCCTATCAGCTCCCAGTTCAAAGAGGTCTTAGCATCGATAAATAACATGGGAAAATCAAGCACTGCCGAGGCTGGAGTGGGGGTGATAACCTTTCAGTGGTTCCCCCCCACCTCCTAGAGATCTAAAGTGCAGAGCCAGCGTGGTGCAGACTTGAAAGCCAGTACGGTGTCATTGTTAGTGTGTTGGACAAGGACCTGGGAGACCCAGGTTCAAATCCTCACACTGCCATGGAAGCTTGCTTCTGAGTGACCTTGTGCCAGACACAGGCCTGTTGTGATGACCAAATGGAGGACAGTGGTGTTAATAAGTATTGTTAATAATGTCTTGAAATACCTCAGCTGTGTCTTCAGCACGATGCTATATCCCACTTAGAGCCCATTCCTCAAAGCCGCAGCGGCTGGGGACGGCGTGGCCATGGTGGCGCCGCAGCACCTCCAAAGACGTTTCACGGCTGCTGCTGGGAGTGGGGGGGAGTGCTTTTTAAAAATAAAAATTAGAAAAGGGGAGGAAAGCCCCAAAGGAAACTGCAATGCTGCACTAACGAAAAGGTGGCACAGCAATGCTGTTGCTTAAGGAGGCATTCCCAGGCTGAAAGGGGTTAAAAAGCTGCCCCGGGAATGCCTCCCTGGACGCCGGCGCGAAGACTTGTGCCAGGAGGATGTCAGCTGGAGGGCGTGCTGGTATCCAAGGGCCACGCTGCCACCATGGTCCAGTGGGGCCGACCTAAGTGCCCCTATGCTGGCGTCCGTGCCAGTTTGCACGGTGCAAGTGGCATGGATGTTGGCATAGGGGTCACGCTGCCTCCTAAGCCCATTCGGCCCCTAGCTTCAGGAATGGGATGAAAGTGTTTTGTTTTTGAAAGAGTTGTCCTCGATGTGTTAGATGCTTCTGTTGAAAGAATTTTTCCATAATACCCATTGAACAGTTAACAGTTGAAAGCCTGGAATATTTGTTCACTGTTTTTAAGTAGAGTTGTATTAAATGCACATTTTGCAGTAAGGGGAATAGCTGTCACAAGCTCCTTCTCCCTCGCTTTGAAATCCTCCTGACACTAACAATCAGCAGGTTTAATTTATTTAGCCTAATTGTGAGTTTTGTGGTGGAGGTGGATTTTTTGTTTAATTTTCTGCTTCAGAAATGCAAGTTGGTTCAAAAACAAGTAAAGCGTACAATTAATTTGTGTTTGGTACAAATATGATGATGTTATTACTGGTATACACAGTTTGTGGTATTATACCTGGCTATTTTCATTGAGCTGGAGATCCTTGTTTGTTGGTGTGAACACAGGTAAAAATGTAATTACTTTTGTAGAACATAAGTTCAGTAGCAATCCAGGTTTCATCAGGTTTTGTGAACAGTGATATATATATTTTCCAGAAACTGCATTTATGTTTCCTCTCTCATAGCTACTTCAGTTTGTCCCTGAGGTTCATGCTATAGCTCCACTGTCTTCCAACATAAAGTTTTTTACTTGTACTTTAATTGAACATACAGAATTATAATTAAAATTGAACCCAGGAACTGTGTCGCTTGAATTTGACCAGTTCTAAGTATTCTTCCAGTTTTCCTTTTATTTACTGGAATTTGTAGAATATATACATGTTCCATTTGTATTTTACATAAATAAATAAATTCGGGTAGTCCTGATTTCCTTATGATGTATGCTAAGCAAAGTATCCCTGAGTTATGAAAAATTGAATGTCACTTCACATATTAAAAATAACAAAACATGCTTTTTGCATGATTAGGCTGCTGTCTTGCATCTACTACTCTCCTCATCTATTTGCTGCCACTGCCTCTGATCCTCCACAGGAATTTTTGAGCTGAGACTTACTACTCAGGTGACTGTCTGCCTTTTGTGTCTGTCCATGATCCTAACTAATCTCTCCATCCATTCTTGGGATCATTTCACTGACAGATGGCACTAGCAACGCATAAAGTAGACAGTGCAATGTATCCAATGTTGTTTATTTAAATGATGCATCCAACTGTGCAGACCCGGACAAACTGCAAGCAATATGTTTAGGTCCTTTAATATCTCTTCTTCAGAGATTGTGAAGATTCATTCAGGCTTCTTATTTGTTGGTTCTTGTAGGTTATCCGGGCTGTGTGACCGTGGTCTTGGTATTTTCTTTCCTGACGTTTCGCCAGCAGCTGTGGCAGGCATCTTCAGAGGAGTAACACGTCCTTCAGTGTTACTCCTCTGAAGATGCCTGCCATAGCTGCTGGCGAAACATCAGGAAAGAAAATACCAAGACCACGGTCACACAGCCCGGATAACCTACAAGAACCAACAAATAAGAAGCTTGAATGAATCTTCACAATCTCTGAAGAAGAAGAGACATTAAAGCAACCTAACCTACAAGAAGCAATGAACTCTGACCGTGAAAGCCTTCGACAATATTCTTATTTGTTACTTGTTACCAAAGCACAACCTGGCACTTTAGCATAAGCAGCTATTGTGTGGATGCAAAGCTGCTTGGCATAGTGCTTGAGATGAGTTTCAGCTAAAACCATGAGCCAATCTCATGAGGACCTTACCTTCCATGTAACTGACTACGTGTGATCTAGACAAGTTATCCTGGCAATCATGCTTATTTCAAAATTCTCATCATGCTTATTAGAGACCGTGAGGAGAGTAGAAGTTCTCAGACCACTTCACTCTTACAAGCATCCTCATTTTTCAAAAGACTTGCAGCTCTGTGCAACTTTGAGGCTGAACCACACATTTCATTTGGCACATGATGACCAGGCAGATGGAGCCAGATGTCAGCTGTGAGTTCCCCAAGGGAACTCATTCATGAACACACATGAAGCTGCCTTATACTGAATCAGGCCCTTGGTCGATCAAAGTCAATATTGTCTGCTCAGACCAGCAGCGGCTCTCCAGGGTCTCAGGCAGAGGTCTTTCACATCACCTACTTGCCATTAACTGGAGATGCCAAGGATTGAACCTGGGACCTTCTGCATACCAAGGAGGTGCTCTACCACTGAGCCACAACACACACCCCTTCAAACATACAGCACCTGATTCAGATGAGAACAATGGTTCACTCCATGGGGTCTTGGCTTCTCCCTCAAAACAGCCCTGAGGGTGCTATTTGGCCCACATCAGTAAATGTACAACTGCCAGTGTAGCAAATATCAGCACAAACACCCTGGCCACTTTGGGTCAGGAAAACAGCACACGGTTAAGGCAGAAACTCTGTCTCCTACATGGTCCCAAATTAAATTGGGAGCATGTATGCTGGATAATTGAGTTCCTATAGGGAATTTGACCGACTGTAAGTCCCGTGGCACAGAGTGGTAAGCTGCAGTACTGTAGTCCAAGCTCTGTTCACGACCTGAGTTCGATCCCAACTGAAGTTGGTTTCAGGTAGCCGGCTCAAGGTTGACTCAGCCTTCCATCCTTCTGAGGTCGGTCAAATGAGTACCCAGCTTGCTGGGGGCAAAGGGAAGGCACTGGCAAACCACCCCGTAAACAAAGTCTGCCTAGAAAATATCGGGATGTGACATCACCCCATGGGTCAAGAATGACCCGGTGCTTGCACGGGGACCTTTACCTTTAAGTCCCTGTGGCTGATACATGTCAAGTGTATGGTGCAGCTCAGCCTTTTGAGAACATGGTAGATTCACTCACATGCGGACTAGGATGCTTTTGAAGGCCAGATATTGTTTGTTGTTACTGTTAGAGAAGTTAGGATTGTGCCCTGTGCATATTTCTGATATCCTGGAAGGAGACAATTCCAGACTTTAAAACAAAACATCTCAGTTTCTAGAGTACCTCAATTTTAAATGGCACTTTGTAGTATATCTAAATAACCACGCTTCCATAATGAGTGATCTAAATTCAAGCCTGCCTGAAGGGGAATTTGTGAGCACAATTATGCCTGCCATATCCTTGCCAGGTCAGTGGGCGGTGTAAGATGCACCCATCTTTGCTGGAGCAGGAGGATTTCCTGCTGTTTTCTTCAGTTGTGACCTAGAAGGAGGTTAATGATTCTAAAGAATGACTTTTCCCTTAGGGAAAATTTAATCTTCTGACCTTTTTTCTCTCTATCTGTCCATTCCTTTTAAGTCTCAGCCCCCCCCCCCGCCCCCCATTCATTTAGCTTACATCAAGCTGTTTTATTTTCTTCAAAAACAGGGAAGAAGTGATTGCTTTTGCTTTCATTTAACCCTTGCAATGGATATATTTCTAAACTTAATTGTTAACCAGCATATAGAATTACTACCAAGTCCTAAGATCAGATTCCTGAATTTGACTTAATAGCGTGAATGTGACCCATCAAAATCTCTTTGACAACCGATTACTTTCCAAAAATGCATGCATTAAATGGCATTTTGCAATATTGTAGAGATTTGCTTTTGGGGAAGAGAGCGACAGGAATAAAAAAATAGCTATTGATTTCGTATGTTAATTCTTTTTCAAAGATCCTGGTACTAGAAAAATACAGGGCCAAACTAGACATTATGTCTACCATGGGGATGCCACTCCCAGTTTAAAGCCTGAAATTCTGTGAGGGCTAGTGCAGTAGGACATGGTGCTTCCCTAGGGCTACAACCTCCAGGTGGTGGTTGGAGATCTCCTGCTATTACAACTGAGCTCCAGCTGATAGAGATCTGTTCACCTGGAGAAAATGGCCACTTAGGCAATTGGACTCTATAGCATTGAAGTCCCTCCCCTCACCAAATCCCACCTTCCTCAGGCTCCACCCCAAAAACCTCCCGCTGGTGGTTTACTGTTTAATATCAGTTCCTAAAGAAAGGGGAGGGTTTACTTTCTGTACAACTGCAGGAAGAGATTGTTAAACCCAGAAACCAAAAGGAAGATGTGTGACTCAGTCAGCTGGTAGGAAGCAACCCAAAGGTCCCTGTTTTGTTTTTTTACATTCAATACCCTTTATGTATTTATCCACAGTGGACTTCAGGAACTACATTGATGGGTGCCATGACACCCTTGGGCACCACATTTGGGACCAGTGGGTAAGGTTTCAAAGGCTTATCAAGCCTTGCATCACATTCATTTTTTCAGATATGGGGGTTATCTTCACATTCATTGACTTCAGTATGCAGCACCCTGTTTTGTTTATGAAAAATAAGAAGCTAAAGCAAGAATTGTCACTTCAGGATAAAGTAAGTCTCCAACTTCTTGGAGTTCAGTTGTTATCTCACCTACTGGACCTGAAGATCATTTTCACAGGGGAGAGCCAGCGTGGTGTAGTGGTTAAAAGTGGAGGTTTGGAGCGGTGGACTCTAATCTGGAGAACCGGGTTTGATTCCCCACTCCTCCACATGAGTGGCGAAAGCTAATCTGGTGAACTGGATTTGTTTCTCCACTCCTACACACAAAGCCAGCTGGGTGACCTTGGGCTAGTCAGAGTTCTATTAAGAGCTCTCTCAGCCCCACCTACCTCACAGGGTGTCTGTTGTGGGGAGAGGAAGGGAAGGTGATTGTAAGCCAGTTTGATTCTTCCTTAAGTGGTAGAGAAAGTCAGCATATAAAAACCAACTCTTCTTCTTCTTCTGTATCAATCCACATGCCAGCTGAGTACATGTTATTTGTGGTTTCATGACATCACAGGTTTGGTCCTCAGTGGCGAGGTCATGATCTTTTTCTGTGGTTGTATGCATTCTCCGAATGGCCTCCCAGAGGAAGTTCATAAAACCCCAAAGATGCCTATGTTTCCAAAGGGCTTTCTTCAGATGCAGTTTTATGAGGGCTTGTTGTTTCTGTGATCTGTGGCTTTGATGGTTATGCTTTTTGTATTTAGTGCAGTGCTGTGGTATTGGTATGATGGAACATTTTGTATTGTATTATGTTTTAATTCTGTTTTAAGGTGTTATGAACATTGCAAGAAATTAGGATGCAGTGTTTTTAAATAAAATATAAATATGGGAGACCCTATGAGGAACATGTCAGACCAACAATAGCTAGAATGTGCATTTGATTTCTCTTTTATAGTCTAGTCTGCATTAGCAACATTCACATCTGGCACAAATAGTCAAGATTCTTTTTAAGACAACTAGTGGTAATAGCCTGTTTCCACAAGTGAAGCTTAAACTGGTTTTGTATTTCCTATCTTATATCTTATGTAATCTTATATCCAGTTGTTAACTTGGGTCCCACTACTTGCAGGAAAAAATCACACCTGAACACAGGTGAAGCTTCGTTACCCTTACCCTGACCATTTGTTTGGATCCAACCAACTTTTTTGTTGGTAAACAAGTTAGGAAAGGATCCTCTTCAACCACCAAGAAAGCTATGCTGGGGACCATGGGCCTGCGTGAATAAAAGCCATGTGGTAGGGGGGCTGTGGGGGTGAGGAAGGCAAAACTAAATGAAAAAGCTGGCTGGATTCAACCCATTTATTTGTCAAGGTCGATATTGTCTTCTCTGACTTGCACCAGCTCTCCAGGGTCTTGGGCAGAGGTTTTTCACACTACTTACTACTTGATCTTTTTAACAGGTGATGCCAGAGATTGAACCTGGGATGCTCTGCGTAACCCACAGCCCCACCATCATCCCTGTTACAGAAGTCTACTTTGAGCTACCCATCAGCTAGCCAGTGGTACGGAGGAGGATAAAGTGAATCACACATGGTCTGCTCGAAGCCTTCTGCTTCCATGGCCAACTGCTAATGTGCAGACTCTGAGCAGAAAACATTCAGGATATATTATCGAAGGCTTTCATGGTCAGAGTTCATCTGTTCTTTTTATATATATATATATATATATATATATATATATATATATATATATATATATATATATATATATGTGTGTGTGTGTGTGTGTGTATGTGTGTATGTGTGTGTGTGTGTGTTAAGTGCCGTCAAGTCGCTTCCAACTCATGGCGACCCTATGAATGAAAGTCCTCCAAAATGTCCTATCTTTGACAGCCTTGCTCAGATCTTGCAAATTGAAGGCTGTGGCTTCCTTTATTATATATATATATATAACATATATATATTATATATAACATAAAACAAAACAAACAAATACAATAATAAAGAAAAAATACAGAAGGATATCAATTATATAATCTACTTAATACAATCAAAATTTTAAAATTACAAAATTCATAATATCCTTTTAACCCACCAAAAAAGTGACCCCTTGCCTGGCTTCCGGAGAAGTGTCTAAACAGTTTAAAGACTACACAATTAACAATACAATAAAAAAGTTAAACTTGTTTCTATAACTCACTAACTAAAATAGTAAAATCCATTTTTGCCAGTTTATCACAATATGTGACGGCCTTCGCCCATGTTTCTTTTAATTCTTCCATATCTTTTCTATGTAGGAATTCCGTTAATTTGGCCATCCTCATATACATCCACAATTTCTCTCTCCAGTCACTAATTGAAGGTTTATTTACTTGCTTCCAAACTTTGGCTATTGTAATTCTTGCAGCAGCAAAACTATATTGGCAAATGACCCTATCTTTTTTATCCATTTTTTTTCTTGAGGAATCCCCAGTAAACAAAATGCAGAATTTCTTTTTACTCTCGTATTAATCAAATTATTGGTTTCTCTTATTTTTTCCAAAATTTTTTTAAAAATTTACATATCCACCATGCATGCATAAAAGTTCCTCTTTCCTTTCTGCATTTCCAACATAAATCCGAATCTCCTTTTTTCATTTATTTATCATCACGGAAGTTATATACCATTTATAAAACATTTTATATAGGTTCTCTCTAATTTCATTGGTTATTGTAAATTTGAATTCTTTCTTCCATAAGTTTTCCCACGTTTCCAAATCAATATTGTATCCTAACTCTTTCATCCATTTCAGCATTACTGGTTTAATTCTTTCTTGTTCTAGATTTACTTCAATTAATAACCTATATATCCTTCCTAGAGTTCATCGGTTCTTATAGGCTATCCGGGCTGTGTGACCGTGGTCTTGGTATTTTCTTTCCTGACGTTTTGCCAGCAGCTGTGGCAGGCATCTTCAGAGGAGTAACACTGAAGGACAGTGTCTCTCAGTGTCAAGTGTGTAGGAAGAGTAATATATAGTCAGAAGGGGGTTGGGTTTGAGCTGAGTCATTGTCCTGCAAAGTATTAAAGGTAATGTACAAATCATTGTCCTGTAAGTATCAAGATAATGTGCTAATGAGGGTGTGGTATGTTAATGTGGAACCATTGTATCCTGAAGTGGAATCCAAAGCTAATCCACATGGCTATTGTGGACTGTAGTCTTTGTTAGTCTGGAGGTTTTCAGGACAGGAAGCCAAGCCTTTTTCATTCTTAAACTCTCTTTTCTGTTAAAGTTGTGCTGATGTTTATGAATTTCAGTGGCTTCTCTGTGCAATCTGACAAAATAGTTGGTAGAATTGTCCAGTATTTCAGTGTCTTGGAAAAAGACCCTGTGTCTTGTTTGGGTCAGTCCATGTTCAGCCACTGCTGATTTCTCAGGTTGGCCAAGTCTGCAGTATCTTTCATGTTCTTTTATCCTTGTTTGTATGCTGCGTTGTGTGGTCCCGATGTAAACTTGTCCACAGCTGCAAGGTATACGATATACTCCTGCAGAGGTGAGGGGGTCTCTTTTGTCTTTTGCTGATCGTAGCATCTGTTGTATTTTCTTGGTGGGTTTAAACACTGTTTGTAGGTTATTTTTTTCAAAAGTTTCTCATCCTATCAGTGACTCCTTTAATAAATGGCAAGAATACCTTTCCTATGGGAGACTTTTCCCTGAGTTTTGTGATTTTTGTTTGGTTTAATGGCCCTTCTGATTTCATTTCTGGAATAGCCGTTTGCTAGCAGTGCGTGATTTAGATGATTAGTTTCTTCCTTGAGAAACTGTGGTTCACAGATCCGTCTTGCACGGTCCATTAACGTTTTGATTATTCCTGCAGGATATCTTTACCCCAGGTGTTTGATGCAGAGACATAGGTGTGTTGAGGAGGGGATAGTGATCATACCCATTTGCCCCATACCCTCAGACAACTGTATAGTCCTTGTTTAATATGTAGGGCTGATCCTTGACTGGCTACTTCATTATCAGAGGAGGAGGAGAAGGAGGAGGAGGAGAAGAAGAATGGGTTTTTATATGCCAACTTTCTCTACCACTTAAGGGAGAATCAAACCAGCTTACAATCACCTTCCTTTCCCCTCCCCACAACAGACACCCTGTGAGGAAAGTGGGACTGAGACAGTGTGACTCGCCCAAAGTCACCCAGCTGGCTTCATGTGCAGGAGTGGGGAAACCAATCTGGTTCACCAGATTAGCATCCGCCACTCATGTGGAGGAGTGGGGCATCACACCCAGTTCTCCAGGTTAGAGTCCACCGCTCCAAACCACTGTTCTTAACAACTCACTGCACCATGCTGGCTCTCCTGAAGCGGCCTTACAATTTTCCCTTCTTCCACCAGAAAAACAGTAATGTGCGCAGAGTGACTGGTTAAAAGTGAGAAAATTTGCTCTGAGGATGAAATACTGTAATTCTACCTGCACAGGTGTAAAGACTAACAATCAATTATATGGTGGAGGGTGTCATGAAGGTATGCAGTTGTGGCTGTAGCTATAACATGTTGATTGTGATTGTGATGGTAAAAATGGGAGCCCTTCTGAGTCAGATTGCAACTTTCGTTCCAGAACCTAATGTTTTCAATTAGAACACCAAACTGGCACTGCTTTTCCCGTGTACAGTGCTTGGAGAAAATGTCTCAGGAGAAAATTGGAGGAACAACAGAAATCAGGAAGTTCATTCCTGGACATGTGTAATTCACAATGCATTTCTATGTTCTATGCCACTAGTTTCTGTCAGACAGAACAAAGAGAAAAAAGCACATTACACACAAGGGTCCTTTTAAAACCTGTGTTACGCCTTTTGGGATGCATTACATCTTCCAGTACATTCCAAAGACTATAGAAATAGCCCATGATGACTTGCGGTGGTATGTGTATAACATACCTGGATGACATAATTGTTTTGGCCACTGTTCGCCAAAATAATAACCCTGACTGAAGGAGGTTCTTAGATTGCTTCAGAGTGCTGCTAGCAAAGTAATCAAAATGTCAGTTGTTGAAGTCCAGATTCTGTTCTTATGGCATTTGATTTCCTCATATGCAATGGCAACAGAGCCAAGGAAGGTGGAAGAAATGGTTTGGCCACCAACTACAGCAAATGTGGAACAAGTATGAAGTCTTCTAGAGCCTGCATCCAACTGCAGGAAATTAGTATTCAAATGTACAAAGATTATCAGAAATACTCTGTCGCTAAGGGTCAAGAGAGCACACCACATCAGCAGGCTGAATTGCCACAGTATTGCCCTTTCCAGTTGCCCCAGAATTGTTGAGACAGCGCCCAGGGTGCATGTGAGGAGGAAGGGGGAGGCGAAGACAGAGGCAGACTCCCAGGCCTAAAGGGCAGGATCTCTGCCCCATGAGTGTATGGTTGCTCCTTCGTTGTATGTCTCTGTAGTTGGGGTATATGTAAGGGTTCTGGAATGAGAAATGTTCATCACACAGTGAGGAGCTTTGCCGTCCCTCTTGGGTGTACATACTAAGTGCCCTCTTAGTGATGCTAGGTGCCTTCTCTTTGCATTTTCCGCCAGGTGAAATGCTGTGCGCTGTAAGTGTGCATGTCGGAGAACTCAGACACAAGAGTCCCATGCTGTGCACCCTATCATCTGAGCTACGGGGTGATCTGGCTCAGATTTATTTAGAGGTGTGATTAGGTGCGGGAGTGGGGGTTTGGCCACTGCCAGGGAGAGGTGTGATTGGCTGCAACCACAGTGAGCATCTTCTGCTACACTGGGGCTATGGGGGGCCTTTGCCTGTGGCCTTTTCCATTGCATGGGAGCATATGAGCTACAATGCGGTTTTTGCTAGTGTAAGTTTACACCAGTTTGGGGGGTGTTCCCAGGTTGAGGGGGGGCTTAGGGACTAACTTGTGCCATGCCCCTTGACCTGCCTCTTCCCCCACCAGCACAAAATGTTTTTCTGGCAGTGCTCTGACGGGTGTCTGCAGAATTTGCCTCAGTGGTGCTTGGCCACTGCACAGAAGCAATGGGGCTGCTATGCCAGTGTATCTCTAAGATATACTGGTGCAAAAGCTAGTTGGCTTCCTGAGCTCTTTTGGCGCCCCCGCTCAGGATTACACTGTAAATGTGGAAACAGTGAATACTTCCTTGTCTGCTTTTATTTATTCATGCTGCTGCTTGGAAAGTGCTTCTACAGACATAAGCTATTACCCTTTCACCCTCCAAGTAGTTAGGGAAAGTACAATCCTAATTTCCATCTATATCCCAATTGGTTACTATGTATGGGTGTGAAAGCTGGACATTGAAGAAAGCTGATAGGAAGAAAGTAGATTCCTTTGAAATGTGGTGTTGGAGGAGAGTGTTACGAATAATGTGGACTGCCAAAAAAAAAAAAAATCAAGCCTGACCTGACCCTAGAAGCTAAAATGACTACACTGAGGCTATCATATTTTGGTCACATTATGAGAAGACAAGAGTCACTGGAAAAGATAGTCATGTTAGGAAAAGTTGAGGGCAGCAGGAAAAGAGGAAGACCCAACAAGAGATGGATTGACTCAGTAAAGGAAGCCACAGCCCTCAATTTGCAAGATCTCAGCAAGGCTGTCAAAGATAGGACATTTTAAAGGACTTTGATTCATAGGGTTGCCGTGAGTTGACGGCACTTAACACACACACATCCCAATTGGCATCTATATCTAAAATAAATGCTTTGTGGGGGTCAGGAAAGGACAGGTGAGCGCTTTTGCTGCTTGTCGGACTCTCACCAGGTAGAAGGGTGAGCATCCTGTCCATCTCATGTCCGCTACATTGAGGAATTTTCCCTGTGGGGGTGATGGGGGTAATTATCAGGGCATGTGTCTCTGTTAGGGTTGCACTGCCACTGGTTCTTTTCTCCCTGTGATGTTCCGGGGGAGGGAGTGGCATTGAGGGGCACTGGCCCCATTGGCTGTGCCTAAGTGTGCCACTCAGAGGGACGCCATTGGACACCACTGCCTGATTGGTGAGTGTCGCCAGAGTTGCTACAGACTCCAGTGCACTTGCTCTGTAGTCTGTGCCTTGCAGGGGATGCATATTATTTTCCCCCTATGGAATATCCATGGGGAGTCGACCAGCAGCGCCACTATTACACAGGTGGCCGGCGGCCATCACCATAGTATCCCTCAGGATTGGACTGCCCCTCATCAGTTTAGCCACTACTTGCCTGTGAAAATGTTTCTACTGCAGACAGATTGATTGTATTGTTTCAAATCACCAGAAGGTCAGCTATCCAAGTGATTGGACAATTTGACGATGGAATTCATAAAATCATAGAGTTGGAAGGGACCACCAGGGTCATCTAGTCCAACCCCCTGCACAATGCAGGAAACTCACAACTACCTCCCCCGCACACACCCAGTGCCCAGAAGATGGCCAAGATGCCCTCCCTCTCACGATCTGCCTAAGGTCATAGAATCAGTATTGTTGACAGATGGCCATCTAGCCTCTGCTTAAAAACCTCCAGGGAAGGAGAGCTTACCACCTCCCAAGGAAGCCTGTTCCACTGAGGAACCGCTCTAACTGTTAGAAAATTCTTCCTAATGTCTAGATGGAAACTCTTCTGATTTAATTTTACCCCACTGGTTCTGGTCTGACCTTCTGGGGCAACAGAAAACAACTTGGCACCCTCCTCTATATGACAGCCCTTTAAGTACTTGAAGATGGTTATCATATCCCCTCTCAGTCTTCTCCTTTTCAGGCTAAACATACCCAGCTCCTTCAACCTTTCCTCATAGGACTTGGTCTCCAGACCCCTCACCATCTTTGTTGCCCTCCTCTGGACACGCTCCAGCTTATCTACATCTTTCTGAAATTGTGGTGCACAAAACTGAACACAATACTCTAGGTGAGGTCAAACCAGAGCAGCGTAAAGTGAAATTATTCACTATTATTCATTATTGTGACAATCTGCATATGAAATTATTCTCAGGCCAGAAAATGGCACAGAAATTCACATGTTCTGTCTCATATTACTGAGAAAAACTATGTGATGCCAGCAGTGTGCTTTACTTTAGCTACTATGGGAAAAAGTAAAGCTGCCACTGTTAGAGAAAGTAGCACTGTTCTTACTGTCCTCTCTTCCACCACAGCCATACAGGCAAAATTTCATTCTGGTATGAAGAAGCACAGCAAGGATCAGCTATATGTAGCCTAGGGGGGAAACAAAGGTATTATTCTAAAACACATCAAAACAAAGAATGGAAATTAGTATTTGAAACAGATTTGTAAAGGACCATAGAAATCAACCCTATTTGGAAATCTGGGGAAACCTAAAATACACAAAGGACCTGTTGATCATCCAGTCAAGACACTAAGGGTGTCACCAATACTGCAGCAAGGGCTGTGATTTCTTGAACATTCGTTTTCCACAAATTATAAATGTTGCACAAGCCAAAATGGCTGTACATAGATTGGTATTTGGATGAAAATGTAGTGAAAGGACATCAGAGGTGATCTGACTGTACAAATGGAAAAAACAAAACAAGTGGGTTCTACCAAGCCTGTCCCTGCTAATAACAGAAATAGCTTTTCCTCTGGAGCAGTTAGCAGGTAATTTGCTGAGACTTTGTCACTTAGTAAGCACCAACTATATAGTAGTAGTATATTATATTCATAGACTGTATTTTAGTCGCTGGACAGAAGTTGGTGCTGTGCCTAACCAAGAGATATCCCCTAAAGCCAGTTTTAGGGGGACAAATACAAAACTGAAGTTGCTGCCTTTTTATACTGTAAGCCATCTTGAGTTCCACAAGGGAGAAAGGTGGCTAATTAATGTTTTAAATAAATAAATAACCCTCAGGACACTTTCTAGGGAGTAATTCCCACTAACATGAGACTGATTTCTGAGTAGACCTACTTTGGAGTGTGCCCTTAATTGCTTTGCACCACATGTAGTGGACATTGTAATGTTGAATTAGTTCTGTGGGCAGCTACAACTAACCAGTGTGTTATAGAGTATGTTAGCCATACAGCAGGGCAGACGTCCTGTGTCTAAGGCTGCATTTACTCATGGGGAGCAAGCCAGTAAAAAAAAAAAAGAAACATTTATTACAATTTGATAATACTTAGGATGGAACTAAACCTTATGTGCACTTCCGTGATTGTTTTCAAAGATGTTGCTTGTCTTTTCCAAATGCTGCAATTGGACTGCTTTTTCAAGGGGAAGAATAACATGGGAAGCAGAAGAGGGGCTTGTTAACACTTTCCTTTCTTACCATTTTCCCTGCGAAAAATGCCACCCAAACCATTTTATCTCCACTGGTGAAGGGGGTGGGGAATCCAGGGACATGTGCAATTTCCCCTGCCATGGTAAAAACTATCCTGGGTGGTGTTTTTCAACAGGAAAAAAGTAGGAAAGCATTAAACACCGCCCCCCCATCCAGCCCACACACACCATTCTCCCACCAAAACCAGCTTCAGTAGCTGTATTTGGGTGGGGGGAGGAAAACATCTTTTAACATGCTAATACAACTACATCTTTACCTTGCATAAGAACAGGTTTTGATGGAAACTGTCACCAACAACAGAAGAGTCTCCTGAACTACAGAGATGTTTTACAAAGCCTTTTCCTCATAATATTCAGATTGTACATTTTAGTAAATTAAAACCTTACATCAGACAAAAGTTCACCTATCCTGTTAGCGGATAGAAGGCAGCAAACATGTTTCATCTGGTTCCAATGAGCAACCAGTGATCAGAAGGAGATGGCACAGTACTGATTTCTCTAAATAATATGAGATGTTGCATTAACTCAATAGAGCACAACCTGTGATTTATTTATTTAGGTATTTAAGCCTCACTCCCCCCCCCCAAATGGGGAGTCAAGTGGCTTACAACCATCATCCTTCCCCTCCATTTTATCCATCCAACAACCATGCGAGGTAGGTGAGGCTGAGAAAGAGCTACTGGCCCCAGGTCACCCAGTGAGTTTCCATGACAGAATGGAAACTCAGACCTGGGACACCCAAATCCTAGTTCGAAACTGTGGCCACTGCACCCTGATGCCTTATCCTCGCCAGAGGGGGAAACTGATAAAAATTTCACCTTTGCATTTCAGGATGTTAAATAGTCTTTTAGAGTGGGCATTTTCAGTGGTGGCAACTTGCAGTTGGAATGCCCCACGTTGAAGTTTGCCTGACACTTACCATCCTGTTTTTTTAGTACCAGGCCCAAACATTTCTTTTTACATGGGCTTTTAACTAAGTGTTGTTGTTTTTTAAACTTTAAAGCTGTTTTATGGTCTGTTTCTAACCTGTGAGCTGTTTTATGGATTTTTTTTTAGGCTGCTCAGTGGTTGTTTTATGCGGTTTTCATGCCCATGTTTTCTAGTATTGATAATGTATTTTTAAAAAGGATTTATGGTGGTATTTTTACTTGTAAGCCACCTTGAGCAGGTCTGTGGATGGTGGTGGTGGAAAGTGCTGTCAAGTCAAAGCCAACTTATGACGAGCTCGTAGAGTTTTCAAGGCAAGAGTCTAACAGAGATGGTTTGCCATTGTGTGCCTCTGTGTAGTGATGTTGGAGTTCCTTGGTGGTCTCCCATCCAAGTACTAACCAGAGGTGACCCTGGGGTGTCATGGGGGGTATCTTTCTGAAGTGACTGACCCTGAAGCCGGAGACCGAGTTCTAGAGTCAGTGTACCTGTGTGAGTTGTTTCTCTAGAGACAGGTCCTGTGATACTGATGTGGACTGACCTTGTATCCTTTCATCGCTGACTGAGAAATAACACCTCAGCACCTAATCACCATCATTTCTGAAGAAAGAATCTTCCTAGCTGAGTGGCTGGAATATCTTGAAGGTTACAATGAGATTTAAAAGTGGCTCTTTTCTTTAAAAATTCAATCCTATACGCACCAATTTCATCTATTAAGGTCCTATTTTTTGAGATCTGCCCCTAGAAAATCACGGTCTCCCCCCCCCCGTTTCTCCATGTCAAACCATTGTTAGTTTGAGTTGCTAGCAGTGTCGTTCTTCAGGACTCAGCATCCTCTCCAGTATCTGTAGAACAGAGGTGTCCAAACTATGGCCTGGGGTCTACACTAACCCATAGACCCATAGACCCAGCCCACAAGGAGATCATTAAAACGGGGGCGGGGGGGGGAGAGAGAAAATCTGAGTGCCCAGGTCAGTTCCATGGCGGTGACACTATGCTGGGAAGTAAACGTGAGTGACCCTTAAGCCAGCACTATCTATGTCCCAGCACCACCTAAGTACCCCAAGGCGATAGAGTCTCTTTTTTATAGACAGTGGTCCTGGTAAAATGGGGAAGACCCTACCTCTGCCCTTTCCCTGGCTACCAAATGGTTTTTGTGGCTCTTGGACCAAGAAGTCTGGACAACGCCTGCTCTGGAACATAAACCTCTGAGTGGGTGAGTGGATATAGCTTGTCTCCGATACAAATGCCTCTAACTGAACATGTATGGTCATTACAGTGGCCTGAATTAAACAGGTGAAGCTCATTTTGAGCTGTTGAGTGCAGACTGTAGGACTATTAGGTTTTTCTAGTGTATGTTTGAGCTCAACAATGAAAACCTTCTATGCTTTTAAAACAGTTGATGACACAAGCCATTACAGAAAAAAGGCTCAATACACTGAACAATGGGAAGGAATTTATGCCATAACCCCTGCTATAAAAGAAGGGTTTTAAAAGAGTGTTCCTCTTGTCACCAGCGAAATGTTGGAAGGACTGCTATACCACGTTCACGACATTCAGACATGCACACAAAGGTGACAGGGATCAGAGAAGGTGACTCGGGTAAAATTAGGATTCAATCCCATTTTATTCAGTGGGGCTTACTTTCAAGAAAGTGTTCTTAGGATTGCAACCTTAATAGTCCACTTTTTATTATTATTGTTAGTGCTGTTATTACTTCTAGCATTTCAATGTACATTGGGAATAGAGAGCCAAAGCAAGTAATCTGGTTTATTTTAAATTGGTTTAGATTTAAATTGAGGCCTCCCAGAAACAAACAGCCCTGTACCCACATGATTAAATTAGTTCAGGTGTCCCCAGCCTTTTTGGACTTGTGGGCACTTTTGAAATTTTGAAAACAGGAGTTTTGAAGCTATGCAGCCTAGTTCTTGAAAGCAAATCTCCCATAACTATGCATAGGGCAGTAGCCTTCCGTTTCATACTAGTAAGCCCACAGCATACTGTAGAAACATGCACAGGACAACTTTATTTCAATTTGTATTTTTTTCATTAATAGGAACTGCTGATTGGGAACTTTATCACAAGTGTTTTAGAAGTTTAAAATATATTCTGTCCTAAATCTAAGAACCGTTAAGAACCATTAACTTGCTTCTAGGAGGTAAGCCAAAAATGATATATTCTCTGCTCGGATATTCAGGATTTGCATATTTTCCAGAATTTTTTTTAATCATACATGTTATCTCTTTTCTCAAAATTATTTGATACCAAAATATGAATCACCACTATCTAATTCCCAGGATCATCATTAACACCTTTTAAAAAGATGGTACAACCTTGGCCACTTTCCAGTACACTGGTGAAGTAGCTGTTTTTAATGATAAATTACATATTTTTGTTAGCAGCTCAGTTACATTGGTTGTTAGTTCCTTTAGAACTCTCCAATGGATACCATCTGGTCCTAGTTGAGTGATTGCAATTTAATTTCTTTAGCTGCTCCATCACTTTTTTGATATTTGTGTTTTTGTGAGTGCTCGGATTTCAGAACCAAGAAAGAATAAAACCTGCACACATAGCTAATCTCCTTTGGTGAAGAATAGCAACCCCCCCCCCAAAAAAAAACCCTTTAATTTCTCCTTATGCTTACTAATTCAATAATATTGAATACAAGATTAACTGATGCAAAAATCAAAACCATTTACACCTTGCAACCATTTTTTAAATAATGAAATTGAGATCCAGTTTTAAGTTGGATTGAAATGGTATTTCTCATTTCGCCTTTTACTGATGCTTTCTGCTCACTGAAGCTAATGGCATTTTTCATAAGTTTAACAGTTGATTTCAACAGGAATGCAGACAACAGACATGCAGGCAAAATTTTAGTTGTGCATTAAACTGTGTATGTGGAAAATACAACACATATTTTAGAAAGAAAGAAGAATTCACAAAACCATCTCTGGAGCTTGAGTTCCTGCAGGAGGAAAAAACAAATGAGGGGATGGAAATGGAGCAGGGTGACCAAGTACAATAATTGATTGCCTATTTCCTTCAGTCTATAAATTTATCTATTCGCCAGCTCCGCCTTCTGCTGCTGTCTTGATTTACTGTGCTTTCTGCTTGCTTTAGACTGCCGGCTTCTCTGCAAAGTTCTATACATGCCAATAATACAATTTAAATCATGATACTTGGGCATTTTAACAAATCCTTGTTCAAATCAAAAAGTAACTGTTAGTCTGAAACAGCCTCAGGAGCTAGCCCAGCAAGCCTGACCTTTCAACCTACAACCAGACCAGCCAAGTTTATAGTGTCTTGAGGTCAGGTCTCCTATTTCACATGACTTCAGGGGTTTTAAAACCATACTGTGTTGAAGAAAATCTCAGCGAATTTTGTGATAAGTAAACTTTGCACTCCTGCCGTCCATGGAGACATAGCAACATGATTCTAATGAATTGTGGTGGCACAGCATACGCAGGGAAAATTCATAAAAGATAGGAAAAGAGATTAAAAGGAGAAAAATAGCCCAAGATGTACTAACCTATAGCGAGAGCAGTGGGTTACTTGATTCCCACCCACCCCAAATGGTTTGGACCTCAGGATTGCAACTTTGTCTCAATGATTTGAAACCTCTCAAAGGGATTTATGCTTTGCAGCTGACATTTTAAATTGAGGATTTACTTGGTCTGGTAGTGAATATTTTTTTAGTTCTGTGGAGGTCATATATATTGTGCTGTATTTTTTGCACCTGATTAATCTGGACGAAGCCACTATTTGTAGTGCCATAATATTGATATGTGAATACTTCTAAAACACTGTTCAAGAGAATCCCAACAAACATTCAGTTAATCAGTATCTCCTAATTTTTATGATAGACAAAAGAAAAAGGTGACATATGACAGTAGACAGATAGCAAGTGAAAAATATTATTTCAAGTCTTTTTACTTCTTATATGTTTGTACCATTAGAAGAGGGTTTGAGAGGGAAGAGATTACCCAGGTTATGCTTAGATATTGCCTGAAGCTTATGAAAAAAATGTGTATTGGTCATCTCTCTTTTTGTTGTGTATTTAAAACAAGGGATTAAATTTTCTTGAATGCCTGGTGAGTTATTGATTGATAAATAGTTTTAGATGTATCTATTGATAAATACTTTCAACAATTGGTGAGATATTCATTTTGTCCCATTACCGTCTTTCTTACTCCAGCATTCCCTATCCAAAACCAACAAAACTACTAACATAGTGCAGAGAAGTATATTCATACCTAAATGTTTCATTTAACTGTAATACATTTTCAAGATTCTAAAGCAGATTCAGCATAGAAAATTAGACCATTTGTCAGAATCTAGAACATACATCTTTTAATACTTCCTTGCCAATATATGTATATAAGATAATCAAACTGTGTAAATGCCACCAAAGGTTTTAAAAACTATTCCTTTGCCTCTTGAAGAATAGGCCCAATATTTTGATTCTGAGTGGTATGCCTTTACCATGAAAACAGGCTCCAAAATTTTTGGAAGTATTTCAAGCCAGCATTTATTTCCATTTACTTTTTTTGTGCCAAGCTTTATTGATACCTTGGTTAATTGAAAGCGGTATTCATATCCTTAACCAAACAGTATATGATTCTATTGCACATTTGTACTTCTTTTCTTCATTCTGCCAAACTTATAATGCAAAATGAATGGCTCGGTTTTGCAGAAGAGTTCTCTTGTTTTGTTTTTTAAAATAGTTTTATTATATTTTTCAGGGTACAGAAGGGAAAAACTGGGCAAGGGAAGAAAATACAAAGGGAAAGGGTATACATCACTTCTTGGTCCCTTCTAACGCAGCCACAACCCTCAACATATTCTTAGTTGAAGCCCAGATTCTTCTCTTAAATAAAACCTTTATCCATAACTTGACTAATACATTTACTTCTGTTTCATTATGTATCATTTGTCGTCTATTACTATTAAAAATTATAATTAAACCTTTAACTTCTAGTTCTTTTTCTACTAGTTTTTCTAAGAGTTCTCTTGTAAGTTATCTTTATGACTATAGGTAGGACTCTGTTGCTTCTGGCAAGGATAAAATTTCACTAAATTGGAGATGTGTGTCCAAGTGTTCATCAGGTTAACTACACATTGGTGTTCTGTTTCTATTTCAGTGTAGGTGCATCTCTGTAACAGTAAAGATAGAAAAAACAAGATGATTGCAACTATGGTTTAAGAAGAAGCACAGCGTGTATTTTAATTTTAAGTCAAATGTTACTGTTGTTGCATTAAATACAGTAGCAATCATTAATAAATTGCTCAGTGGTTAGACTTCTTCAGTTGGAAAATTTTTGCTTCAGTCCAGAAGTTTGTTTTCTTTGATGCAGAAAACTGGATGTAGATTTTATCAGCCTTTTTGCTTTGGAGCACTCTCAGCTGCTACAGATGCTTCCTGTTACACACAAACACAATCATTATGTGAAAGCTTGAAACCAGCCTTACGACCTCAACAGCCAGTGTCCTGAACCAAAATCTGTTCTCTTGGAAGTTAGTTTAGTGGTTACAGACAGGACTCATCAGAAAGTTATCTGTTGTGACTGACACGGTGACTGTCCCACATTGCATCTGCATAATTGGCTGCATGTACAGTAAAGAAATACAACTCACTTCTTAAACCGGAAAGTGGGTATTTCAGATGGTACTTGTAGGGCTGACAGCATGTTTGTTACACACTACTCAAGGTAGCAGCAGTACATATTTAAATTTTAAAATGGAAGGAACCAGTACATTTCAGCATATAAGAAAAACTAGCATGCATTTTTTAATAGAAATCGCTTTTCACCATATCTAGTATGCAACTCAGACTATCAGCAATAACTGAACTCAGT